>NW_008340872.1:2996724-3056936 GCF_000622305.1 Nannospalax galili | reverse complement strand
TGGCGCACACCTTTAATCCCAGCACTTGGGAGGCAGAGGCAGGCGGATCTTTGTGAGTTCAAGGCCAGCCTAGTCTACATAGTGAGTTCCGGTCAGCTGGGACTACAGGGAGACCCTGTCTCAAAAAGACACACACACACACAAAAAAAAAATTTTACTTTTATGTGCATGAGTGTTTTGCTTGCATGCATGTACACTACATGTGTGCAGTGCCTGTGGGAGGTCAGAAGAGGGCTTCAGAGTTTCTGGAACTGGAGTTATGGACAGTTGCTAGTTGCCATGTGGGTGCTGGGAATCAAATCCTGGTCTTTGGCAAGAGCAGTCAGTGTTCTTAACTGCTGAGTCATCCTCTAGTCCCCTTTTGGTGTTTTAGAGAAAAGTCTCACTATGTAGCTCAGGCTCGCCTCAAACTCATAGCAATTCTCTGGTCTAACCCACCTTCCAAGTGCTGGGATTATAGATGAGTATGGCTGTACAAATCACAACTTCTAAATATGATTTTAAAGTAACTATTTGTGCTACTACAAATACTATGACCACCCAGCAATTCATTATTATCATCATCATTATTATTTTTGTCTTTTTAAGACAGGGTCTCCCTGCAGCCCCAGCAGGCTTGGAACACACTATGTAGACCAGGCATGCCTCAATCTCACAGATATCTGCCTGCCTCTGCCTCCTGAGGATTAAAGGCCTGTACTACCATGCCCACATTATTTTAAACAGTGGGATTTAGGCCAGGCGTGGTGGCACATGACTTAATCTCAGCACTCCGGAGGCAGAGGCAGGTGGATCTCTGTGAGTTCTAGGCCAGCCTGGTCTACATGGTGAGTTCCAGGCCAGCTAGAGTTACAGGGAGACCCTCTCTCAAAAAGACCCCACCCCCACTGGATTTATAATTAGAAAAATATGACTGTAGCTATAAGGGTAAAGGGGGCTGTTTTGTGGGGGGGAAAAAAGGCAGATAGAGGAGAGGTTAAAGAGGGAATGGTGAGCTGGGTGTGGTAGTGCATGCCTTTGGTCCTAGCACTCAGTAGGTAGAGTCAGGAGCATCTGAGGCCAGCCTGGTCTGTGTAGAGTTCCAAACCAACCAAGAGTGAATGGTGATTTAGCTCCTGCTATGGTTTGAGTATCCTCCAAGGTTTCATGTGCTGAAATTTAATCCATATTATGAGACACTAAGAGAGGAAACTTAATCTAACTACGGCACAGAGGTGGAACCCCTGGGAAATGATTAGGTTTAGATAAGGTCACTAGGGTGAACTTGCTTTATTAGAAGTATCCCAGGCCTGTCTCTGACTCTAGGATGCTGGGATTAAAGCCTTATGCCACCACACCCAACTGTTTTTGACACAGGGTCTTACTATGTAATTTAGCTGGCCTGGATGGAACTCAAAAATGGACTAAGTAGGCCTCAAGCTCTCAGGGGTCTGCCTGCCTTTGCCTCTCTAGTGCTGGGATTAAAGGCGAGTACCACAACACTCAGCTCAAGTCCAGAGAGAGAGAGAGAGAGAGAGAGAGAGAGAAACAAGCATGCAAGCCAGGTTTCTTTTGCCACAGGCTGCTCCATGCAAGTTAGAGGCTGCTAGCAAGAAGCTGATCATAAAATTGGGGCCCCCTTGACTGCACACCTCCAGTACTGTAAGTCAAAACAAACTTCCTTAAAATATATATAACTTAGTCTGTATTATTATTTTTATGTGTATGAATGTATTAAGTGTACCTGTGTCATGCAATGCCCGTGGAGGTCAGATCCCCTGGAACTGGACTTACAGATGACTGCTGCCGAGAATCGAACCCTGGTCCTTGGCAAGAGCAGCCATTGTTCTTAAGCCATCTCTCCAGTCCCATGTAATATTATAAAAAATAGATTAATATAGCTCCTTATCTGAGAAATAATATACCAACAACCTTGTTTCTTATCTGGAAGACATAATAATCATCAAGCCTTAGCAGGAAAATGTATGCTGTGGTGATATTTTAAATTTGCATCCAAATTTAAAATATCCATCTTTAAACCTTGATGTCATATAGAGAATGGATAATTAAAACATACAAGTTAATATGGGCTATGTGTGCTCTGCTCAAATTACCAAGTAGAACTTTATATGATAGCATAAAAGGATACTGTACTACTACTGAGTGAAAGTGTAAGAGACAGGAAAACTTAATTTAGATAGAACACTTGGGCAGAGGTTATCTGCATAATCAGTTTTGTAAATGATAGGAAGCCAACCAAAAGTTTACATCAAAATAGGCATGACTCTTTCTATAAAACTGCATATATGAACACTGCAACTTGAATTTCATGCCCTAAAAGTATTTTTTTCCCCTATTTTTTTTTTTTTTTAAGATGGCGCCCTGGCTGTGGTGGTCTTAACCTGGCAGCAATCCATCATCCTGCCTCTATGTCTCAAGCATGTGTGGCTTCCTCTACTATTTTTGTTTAGCAGAATGTACAAAACAGGTGACAGAAACATTTGCATGTGGTCCACAGCTCAAAGGCCCAAGATACAAGCAGTTTGTGGGATACAATGGATTGGAACTCTATTAGAGTTGACAAAAATCACATTCTAACATACAACATATCTCACCCTAGTACTGGCATTTAACCTTGCTGTATAAGGATTAACGGAAATGACATTAAAAAAATGACACTATATAGCACTTAGTAAATGCTAATAGTTATATTGCATTACTATTTTGACCTAAATTGATACTTTAGTACAGAAACAAGTTATCAAGTCACTGTGTAATAGGAACAAAGACTAGGGGTATAGTGCAGTTAGGCAATAGAGCTGATGGCTTGGCAAGTGTGAAGTCTTATGTTCAAAAACTGAAATCCATTAACTTTCAAGGAGTTGACAGGATTACATGTTTAATAAAAATGTAAGAAAAATCTACCTAGATAAGTTTTAAAAAAAAAAAAAACCCCAAGATTGTTTGGTTTTTGAGACAGGGTATAGCCCTAGCTGGCTTGGAACTCATTATGCAGACCAGACTGGCCTCGATCTCATAGAGATCTGCCTGTCATAATGCTCTTGCTGTCACTTAAGGATAAGGCATGAAGGCTCAATTAGGTCACATAACTTGCCAGAAGACACAGAACTAAGAGTGTGGAGCCTAGATTCCATCTGAAGCCATTGTGCCTCAGATACTTAAGTAGAAGTGGACAACTGAAATGACTAGTATTACAATTTTGAAGACAAAAATCTTTCGACAGTCTCATAATTAACAACCATTTACGTTGGGCATGGTGGTGACCTATACCTTTAATCCCAGCACTTGGGAGGCAGAGGCCAGACTGGTTTACATAGTAAGCCCTAGGCCAGTCCCTACGGGGAGCTTAACAAATAAACAAAAACCAACCAAATAAAAAATGCCATTTAGCAGGGCGTGGTGGCGCATGCCTTTGGTCCCAGCACTGGGGAGGCAGAGGCAGGCAGATCTCTGGGAGTTCAAGGCCAGCCTGGTCTACATTAGTGAGTTCCAGGACAGCTGGGGCTACAGGGAGACCCTGCCTCAAAAAGACAAAAACAAAAGCTAGAGAGAGCCAGGTAAAACTATTTCAAAAGATTTGATGAATAAAACAGAGACGAAATGCAAAAATGGTCCAAGTAAACCGCTAGTGAGAATGATTAAGTGCTAAGTGACAAAAGTGCATAGATTTAGGGGTTCCGGCCTAAAGGCGCACAGAAACCCGGACGCTCTCTTAGAACTTGCAAGCAGGTAAAGTGGTCGACAGCCCAAGGGCCAACCTCGCAGAAAAGTATACGGCTCCTTCTCCACCTAAACCAGTTTCTACGAGTGCACGCAGTCCCTGACGTTAAACTTACGCAGGCAGCTTGGAAGCCGAGGGAGTCACGCACCTGCCAGCTCCTCCACGCCGCTCCCGCTTTCCCCAGCGCACGCCGGAAGCCAGGCCCGGGGAATCCGGCCCGCGCTGGCCCCGCCCCACGCCCGGTGAGGGGGCTTGGCTCCCCATTGGCCGTCTGGACTGCGTCCCCGCCCGCGAGTGGCCGGCGGGGGTGGGGCATTCCTACCTCGCGAGGGTGTGGCGTGAGCTTGCAACCCAGCCGGGCTCTTGATCTTTGGGGCCCGTGTACAGAGCGAACGTTTGTCTGGGCAGCCACGTAGGGGCTCTATGTCGGCCCCAGCGCCTCCTGCACAGACCCGTGCGCTGCTCTAGCCCTGGGCGGGTACCCCGAGGGTACCTGCTTGTTCTGACAGCTTATGATTAAAAAAATAAATAAAATGGGACTTATGGGGTGGGGACTGAGGCAAGGAGAGGATCAAGACGTTCTTCTCTAGTCACTGCGCGGGAGACAGGGCTGACGCATTTGCCCGTGCACGTCTCTGACCAAACTAGGCGCCAGCAGCCATGTCTAACGCCCCGACACCCTTTCCACTCCCTCTCATCATGGCCTCTCAGCTGGGGCGTCTGGTGGCCATAGAAAGCCTCTCGGAGCCCCCAGGGTCTGCACGGGAAAGCGCGCAGAAGACGCCTCGAGAGCGACTTCTCGTGTAATGGCGCCTGCGTCAGACACTAACATGGCGGCCGTAGCCGTGCGCGGCGCAAACGTCAGCAGCTCTACCCCGGCGGCTCAGAAACAGCGGAGGAGAGCGCAGCCCTGCTCGCTGATTGGCTCATCGGTGGAGCGTGCCGAGCCGGACGCTCGCCCAGCAGCCAATGAGAGGAGAGAGGAAAGGAATTGGCCGCTGCGCGTCCTCCCGAGGCATGCTGGGAGCCTGGAGGACTGGCGAGGAGGAGTTGAGAGAACGGAGCGGGCGCCATGGCGGCCGACATCGAGCAGGTTTTTAGGTCTTTCGTGGTCAGTAAATTCCGGGAAATCCAACAGGAGCTTTCGAGGTAAACGCACCCCGGGCTTTTCTCCCTCTCGCGGGTTGTTAGGGCCCCGGTTAGGGTCCATGGCGTCTTTCTCAGAGACGCCGTCGTTCCTCGGCTCAGGCCCCGCTACGGCCCCGCCTGGGCCCGGGATCCATTTTCCGGGCCCTCCCCCCCCACCCTCCATTCGCTCTCTCCGAAGAAAGTTGGCCCCTTCCACGGGGTTCCCACACGCCCTTCGTGTGCTCAAGTGGGGTGTTCACTGTTCTCTGCTTTGGTCGCCCCCTCCCCTGGAGCTACCTGGAGGCCCGGATGCCCACCGGTGCCCGGCCTAGTTCCTGCCCCAGCTCCTCCTCCGCCGCCGCCTCTCCCCTCCCCCTCCCCGCCTCTGCCGATGTCACCGGCCGGTATCTACGGCCGGAAAGGGTCTCTAACGGCCGTTTCTTGAGTAATCTTAAATCCTCTTTATTATTGTAAGCTCCAGATCGTTGGGCGGTCGACGTCTGTTAACGAGACTCTTCGGGCCCTAGTGAGTGCTGTGTGGTTTATAGCAGGCAGCACTCGGAATTAAATTAAAACACTTCCGATTAATACTAAACACTCGATGAAGTCTTCGACGGGAAGATAGAAGGGGGCTTTGAAACTATTGATTACTGAATTTTATTAAGTCGAAACAGGACTGTGTGTGTAGATCTGTTATTTTTCTTAGTGTCCTGCCTTAGTTGACCTATTGGAAGAACAACGCGCTGCTTCTTGTCACTGATGGTAGACTTTTCATAGTTTATCCTTGGTTCCCAGAATTTGAAGTTTAAGAGATTTCCAAAGTTGTTTACTCAGGAAAATAGTGCGAATCATGTTCAGTGGTTTTTCTTTTAGTAGTTTGTATTGTACAAAATGATAATTTCTTTAAAGTACAGAGCTAGGAAAGTAAACTGTTAAGTCAAAATGTTTTTCCTAATCGTGTAAGTTGAACGCAAGAGCAGTATGTGAATGTGAAAATCAGCTGATAAGCACTTGTAATTTATGTGCCCAGATTTACTCATGGTTATTAGTGCAATGATGTCTTATTGCTGCAATTTTAATTTTTGCAAGCTATGTTGGGGTTTGTTTTTCAGACAGGGTTTAACGCAGGGCTTAAAGCCTTGCCATGTAGCTGAAGCTGGCCTTGAACTCCTGTTCCTTCTGCTGCCTCCCAGGTGCTGGCATCATAGCTTGAGCAACTCTCTCCTGCAGCCTTTGCTGGATATTTTGTTTTGTAAGTGGGAGTATATACCCTCACTTTTGCTTTTTAACATTTTGTGACTTTCTAGTTTTTTGTTGTTTTTTTTTGATGAGAAGAGACATAAGCTAAGGAAATAGGATTTTTCTGAAAACTTTTAGATAGGTGTATGTACTAATTGTATTTGCTTAGTTTAGTAAACTTTGTTGTTACAACTTTTAAGGGTTAGCCTATTACAACTTGAGTGGGGTTTTGGTTACTATAGAAAATGTATAAACCATAAATAAGAATACAAAACCCACCAATTACTGACGTTGTGTCTTTCATCTCCACCCAGAATAGAGACATGTCTTTTTTTTTTTTTTTTTTTTTTTTGGTTTTTTTTTTTTTTTTTTTGGTCTTTTTGAGACAGGATCTCCCTGTAGCCCCAGCTGGCGTAGATTTGCTGTGGAGTCCAGGCTGGCCTGGAACTCACAGAGATCCTCCTGTCTGCCTCTGAGTGCTGGGATTAAAGGCATGCCCCACCACACCTGGCAGTGTGAGCATTTTGTATTGATAGCTTTTTAGAACTATTGTGAACAGTTTTGTTCTTACAGTCTCAGTATTTTAGACATTCTTCAGATCCACATAAAATTATTATTTTTTTGTAATATATTGGATAGAAAAGTGGTTTGAAATTCTAATTGCTTTTTAGCAATTGTAATATTTGGTAGCTTTGAGATGATATTATTTCTTTATAGACAATAGTTAAAAGATTACAATTTTATGATTAAAAATCCATGGTAGGAATGTATACGTGCTTAGAAAAAGTGTAAAATAACTGCTCCACAAAGTCCAAAAAGAATATTAGATAAAGCACCATATTGTTGCTAGGGGAATGTCCACCTTTTAACATGTATAAAGGCATGATCAGTCTAAAAATATTTTTTTTTAATTATCTGCCATTTCAGTGAGCTATTCTTTTTCCCCATCTGCTTTTATAGTCATTGGTATAGGCATGAGGCTGACATTACAGTGTAATCTGTTGTACCTCTACATAGATGTACTTAGGAATATGCTTTCTGGGACTGGAGAGATGGCTCAGCAGTTAGGAGTGCTTCCAGAGGACCTGGGTTCAATTCCCTGTACCCATGTGGCAGCTAACAACTGTCTGAAACTTCAGTTCCAGAGGATCTAACACCCTCTTTTGGCCTCTGGGGGCATTGCATGCACATGGTGTGTTTACATACATGCAGTCAAAACACTCATGCATATTAAAATAAAAATAATAAAATATTTTTTCCAAAAGGAATATGATTGCTGAGCGTGGTGGTGCACACCTTTAATCCCAACACTGGGGAGGCAGAAGCAAAGGGAGGTTAGAGGCCAGCCTGGTCAAGTTCTAGGGCAGCTGGGGCTAGGGGAGACCCTCTCTCTCTCTCTTAACACACACACACTCAGTATGGTTTCTGGATTTTGAGTACCAGCTTCTTTGCTTTTTTTTTAAATTTAAAAAATTTTGTATTTTATTGAGACCGGATCGAGGAAGTCACAGTCTAGACCAGGCTGGAACTCAGATCTGTCTGCTTCTGCCTCTAGTGCTCGGATTAAAGGCATATGCCACCATCCCAGGCCCCCTACATAGCTGTATGACCTTTCACTAAGTTTCTTTACTTTCACTTAAAGAAACAATAATAATTGTGATCTTAAGAGTTTTACTAGGATTCCTAAGTTAAAAAATAAAAAATGTGACTCTAGTCAGTACTCATGTTAATTATTAGTGTAATGAGTTTCATTGTAATAGAAAATCATTCATTCCTCACTGAAATGTATTGTTTCTCTGATAAGATTATTAGCAAGTAAATGTTTTACGTGTCTTCAGTTTTTACTGAATGTTTTATTGAGATTGCTGGAGTTTTAAAATTTTTCCAAGTTTGAGGCTGGGTGTTGCATGCCTTTTATCCCAGCACTTGGGAGGCAGAGGCAGGTGGATCTCTGAGCTGTAAGTTCCAGAACAGGGAGACCAGTCTCAAAAAGACCAAAAAAAATTCCAAGTTTACCCAAAAATAGTAAAAATAATTATGTGCTTTAGCTTTAGCTATAATGTTCTTGGCCTGTGAACTGAAAATAGGTTAAGATACCTACCATTTTGCTATTAGCATAAATGAATTGACACTTGTTTTATGCGAAGTTGGACTCCAGAAATTCCTTAATACAGAGGACTCCAGAAATTGTTTAATGCAGCAGAAGTTTTAATAACTGTAAATTATGTAGGTTTGTTTTTCTTTGCCAATTTTATGCCATTATTCACATGGTAGCTTACAACTGTCCATAACTCCAGTTCTAGCGATCCAGCGTCATCTTCTGACCTCTGTGGGTATTGTAGGACACATGGTGCACTTGCATGCAGTCTTATCTCATATACATAAAAAATAAAAATAAAGTATTTAAAATTTTATGGCCTTTGAATCACAATCTGAACCTGAACAGAGACTATGAGTTACCCTTTTATTTACTATGTCTGGATAACTTTTGTGGTCCTACTATTAATTGTAATTGTGATCTCTGTACAGGTGTGACTTTATTGTGACCATAGTTTTTAAAATCCTAGGTTGTCTATTTTTCTTTGTGATTGGATGCGTTAATTTTCCTCCCTTGGGAAAAATACTTAGGTAACTGAGAGCTTTAGGTTTTTAAAATTTATTTTAAAGATACTGTGCTTTGAAAACTGGTTTTAAGGGCGTTCTCTTTCACAGTTGTGAAAATTGTAAAAATGAAAATGATGGGCCGGGCGTGGTGGCACACGCTTTTAATCCCAGCACTTGGGAGGCAGAGGCAGGTGATCTCTGTGAGTTCAAGGCCAGCCTGGTCTACATAGTGAGTTCCAGGACAGCTGGGGCTACAGGGAGACCCTGTCTCAAAAAGACCAAGAAAAAAAAAAAAGATGTTTTAACTATGAATATATAGTGTTAAGGATGGACTGTTGGTAGCAAACATCTGAAATATGAAAAGGGTGAAATGGGCAATAATGTGAAATTATATTGAGTTACTAATGTTGAATTATCATATATTGAGATTTAAATGTTAATGAAGTTTGACATTTTTTCTTGTCAAGTGGAAGGAGTGAAGGCCAGCTGAATGGTGAAACAAATACAACTATTGAAGGAAACCAGGCAGGTGATGCAGCTGCCTCTGCAAGGAGTCTACCAAATGAAGAAATAGTGCAGAAGATAGAGGAAGTACTTTCTGGGGTCTTAGATACAGAACTACGATATAAGTCAGGTAAGTTGAAAATAACTACCTGTTTCAAAAAAAAAATCTATTTTTTATTTGAATGTTAATACTACCTTTAATTTACCTCAAAATGTCTCTCTGAAACCTTCCATTGAAAACAGTTAAATTCAAAAATGAACCAATAATTCTTCACTTACTTGATTTGCTGGTAAAATAGGTTTTTGTCTCTAATATAGTTTTGTAGTTTCTCAATGCCAGGATTTTTGTATGTGGTTTTTGTTTGAATAGTTCTGTAATTGTCAGTCTTGGAAGGTGCAATATCTTGAACTAAATCTATAATGATTATTAGGACATACCTTAGGTTTTGTTTTAAAGCCCATGCTTAGAGATTATATTCTTTGTACAAAGTGGGCTGAAGAGCAGTCATTGTGTGGGTATTTTCTTTTTCGGAATTGATTAAATAATGGATAATTTTTTTTTTTTGCTCTTTCTTTTTTTTAAAAGTCTCCCTGTGGCCCCAGCTGGCCTGGAACTCGCTATGTAGACTAGGCTGGCCTGGAACTCACAGAGATCCACCTGCCGCTCCCTTCCAAGTGCTGGGACTAAAGGTGTGCTCCACTACACTAAGCTTAAATAATGGCTTCTTAAAAATGAAGAATTTATAATTAAGCACAAAAAATTAACAGTCATTATCTTTCTTTAGTTAGGTATGTGGTATGGATCCCTCTTGGTGGCTGAAAAACATCCTTTTAGTGTTGCGTAGATTTGTGCCTATAGCAATCTTTTGTTGGTTTAGGAATAAACAAATATTTGATGCTGTGAAATAAGCAATAGAAAATAGTTGTCTTTTGGGGGGGGTACGGATGGACGGATGGACAGGGTCTTCCTGCATGTAGTCCCACCTGGCCTGGAATTTCACTCTGTAGACCATGCTGGTCTTGAGCTCACAGGGATCCTTAAAACTTAGTTTAATATTGGCATTACAATCCTATAGGATTGTAAAGGAGAATTGTAAACTGTCTTTAAACTATGCAAATTGAAATGTTCTTAAATAACATGTTAAGAGCAGTATTTGCTCTCCATGTCTTAATAGTTAAAGTATGTTTAAGGTAAGTTTTTATCAGAACAGATGTAGTAGGATAAGGTTTGTGCTCTGTTGATGCAGTATATTGTTCAACTGTTTATATACTATACAGAAGCGTTGCTGAGGGCTATGTAATAGGTGTTGTTGTGCTTTGTGATCCACCATTGAGTTACCCCATCTCCTCTTTGCATGTTTTAACTTACTTGTCCTCTAACTCTAGAAGTTACAACATCCTTCATCTACCAAGTGATGAATTGATTTAGGTTTATAGAAACATTTGTTCCAGAATGAGTACCATATTGCCTCCAGTTTAAGCAGGGGCTAATTATAAAATAATATTTGCAAGCTTTGGGTTTTTGCGGGAGGGGGTTTTCCTTTTTTCAAAACAGGGTCTCCCTGTAGCCCCAGCTGACCTGGAACTTGCTTTTTAGACCAGGCTGGACTTGATCTTGCACAAATCTGCCTACCTCTGCCTCAAGTGCTGGGTTAAAGCCATGTGCCATCATGTTCAGCAAATAAGTTATTTAATGTGAGCACTCTCTTTTGTAACTTGTTTGTTGATTATCTTTATGCTGTCTTGGACTCTAATCTTTTATTGGGTATGCAGTGTATTTTTAATAGGAATTTTAACAACTAAATATTAGATAAATTCACTGGTGCAGTTTAAAAATAATTTGCTAGCCAGGTGTAGTGCACCCCTTTAATCCCAGCACTTGGGAGGCAGAGGCAGGTAGATCTCTGAATTCAAGGCCAGCATGGTCTACATAGTGAGTTCAGGGCAGCTGGGGCTATAGGGAGACCTGTCTCAAAAAGACCATTAAAAAATTGCTCTAATTTGAGAACTCAAGAATAATTTTGTTTTGTTTCTGTTTTTTGTTTATTTTTGAGACAGAATCTCAACATGTAACTCTGGCTTGGAACTTGCTACGTAGACTAGGCTGGCTTGGAACTAAGACATCTGTCTGCCTCTTCTTCCCAAGTGCTGGAATGAAAAGAAAAGACAATTTTTATTATTATTATTATTATTATTATTATTATTTGTCTTTTTGAGATAGGGTTTCCCTGTAGTACCAGCTGGCTTGGAACTCACAGTGTGTTATTATTTTTATTTTATGTGTATGATTTTATTGCCTGCATGTTTGTAAGTGCACCTGTTGTGCAGTGCCTGTGGAGGTAGGAAGAAGGCATCATCTCCTAGAATTGGAGTTAATGGGTGGTTGTTAGTCACCATGTGGGTACTGGGAATCAAAATCTGGGTCCTCAGCAAGGGCAGTCAGTGCTCTTAACCTCTGAGCCATCTCTCCAGTCCCAGAAAATAATTTTTTTTTTTTTTAGACAGGGTCTCCTTATAGTCTCAGCTGGCCTGGAACTCACTGAGTAGACCAGACTGGCCTTGAACTCACAGAAATCCTCCTGCCTCTGCCTCCCAAGTGCTGGGATTAAAGGTGTGTACCAACATGCTCGGCAAAAAGAATATTTTTAGAGAGCACTATTTTTCAATTCCTTGAGTGTGCCTGTACATGCAGTTATGGGTGGGTGTGCAGTACACTTATGGTCATCTGAACATGTGGAAGTTAGAGACAATATGGGGAAGTCAGTTCTCTTCTACCACGTGGGTCCTGGAGATTGAACTGAGGTGGTCAGGATTGGCTGTATCGTCTATACTTACTGAGCCATCTCACTAGCCCCATGAAATGAAAATTTTTAATAGAATTTAGTAGAAATGCTTTTTTTCTTCATTTAAGAAAAATTATTTTTATGTGTATGAGTCTTTTGCTTGCATGTATGAAGTGTAGTGTGTGCCTGTAATGCCATGGAGGCCAGAAGGGGGCATCAGATCCCTGGAACTGGAGTTACAGGCAGTTGTTAGCCACCTTGGGGGTACTAGGAACTGAACCTGGGTCCTCTGCAAGAGTAGCAAGTACTCTTAACCTAGCTGAGCCATCTCTATAGCCCCTCTTTTTATTTTTTTTCAGGGCCAGTGATAGAACTCAGGGCTTAGTACATGATAGGCAAGCACTTTACCACTTAACTGTATCACACCTTAAACTATATCTTAATGTAATTCAAAATATGTTTTTCTGTTAGACTAAGACTTTATTTTTCACCCTAGGTTCAGTTGTAGAAAGACTGGAAAAGTGGCTTATAGGTAGTCGATTATTTTATGTTTTTATATATAGCAAGATAGTATAGTGTTGATTTTAAAATGTAGAATGTAAAAAGTGGTTTGTATCATTTGTCTGAATCCACCTCAAGGAATGTCTGACAAAATTTTTGTTACTTTCAGATTTGAAAGAGGCCTCCAGAAAAAGTAGATGTGTATCTGTTCAAACAGATCCTACTGATGAAATTCCCACCAAAAAGTCAAAGAAGCATAAAAAGCACAAAAACAAAAAGAAGAAAAAGAAGAAAGAAAAAGAGAAAAAATATAAAAGACAGCCGGAAGAATCTGAGTCAAAGCTGAAATCTCATCATGATGGGAATGTTGATCTTGGATCTGATTCCTTTTTAAAGTTCGATTCTGAACCTTCAGCGATGGCACTGGAACATCCTGTGAGAGCATTTGGCGTATCAGAGACTAGTGAATCCCCTGGAGTTGTGCTGGAACCTCCGGTAATGTCAATGGAGGTTTCAGAGCCACACGTTTTAGAAACTCTGAAGCCAGCTACAAAAACTGCAGAACTGTCTGTTGGATCAGTAATCTCAGAGCAGTCCGAGCAGCCTGTGTCTGTAACGTTAGAACCATCCATGACAAAGGGTCTGGATTCCTTTGCAGGAGCACCAGTGCCTGTGTTAACAGCAGTAATGAAGTCACCAGAGCCAGTTGTAACAATGTCAGTGGAGTATCAGAAGTCTGTGCTGAAATCTTTGGAGACTACTTCTTCAGAGCCATCAAAGATCATGCTGGTAGAGCCTCCCATAGCAAAAGTGCTTGAGCCACCAGAAACCCTTGTGTTAACATCAGAGACACCCACTGAGGTGCGCCCTGAAACAAGCACATCAACAATGGATTTTCCAGAGTCATCTGCAACTGACGGGCTAAGATTGCCAGAGCAGCCTGTAGAAGCACCATCGGAGATTGCAGATTCATCCATGACAAGACCTCAGGAGTCACTGGAGCTGCCTAAGACCACAGCGGTGGAGCTGCAGGAGTCGTTGGTGGCCTCAGCCCTGGAGTTGCCGGGGCCACCTGCGACCTCCATGCTGGAGTTGCAGGGGCCCCCTGTGACTCCAGTGCTGGAGTTGCCTGGGCCCTCTGCCACCCCGGTGCCAGAGTTGTCAGGGCCCCTTTCTACCCCAGTGCCTGAGTTGCCAGGGCCCCCTGCGACAGCGGTGCCTGAGTTGCCGGGGCCCTCTGTGACACCAGTGTCACAGTTGTTGCAGGAATTGCCGGGGCCTCCAGCACCATCAATGGGGTTGGAGTCACCACAGGAGGTACCAGAGCCGCCTGTGATGGCACAGGAGTTGCCAGGGGTGCCTGCGGTGTCAGCAACAGTAGAGTTGCCAGGGCAACCTGCGGTAACAGTAGCAATGGAGTTGACCGAACAACCTGTGACGACGACAGAGTTCGAGCAGCCTGTGGCGATGACAACGGTGGAACATCCTGGGCATCCTGAGGTGACAACGGCAACAGGGTTGCTGGGGCAGCCAGAGGCAGCGATGGTGCTGGAGTTGCCAGGACAGCCGGTGGCAACCACAGCGCTGGAGTTGTCTGGGCAGCCTTCGGTGACTGGGGTGCCAGAGTTGTCAGGGCTGCCTTCGGCAACTAGGGCACTGGAGTTGTCGGGGCAGTCTGTGGCAGCTGGGGCACTAGAGTTGCCTGGGCAGCTCATGGCAACTGGGGCACTGGAGTTCTCGGGGCAGTCTGGGGCAGCTGGAGCACTGGAGCTTTTGGGGCAACCCCTGGCAACAGGGGTGCTAGAGTTGCCAGGGCAGCCTGGGGCGCCAGAGTTGCCTGGGCAGCCTGTGGCAACTGTGGCGCTGGAGATCTCTGTTCAGTCTGTGGTGACAACATCGGAGCTGTCAACGATGACCGTGTCGCAGTCCCTGGAGGTGCCCTCGACGACAGCGCTGGAATCCTATAATACGGTAGCACAGGAGCTGCCTACTACATTAGTGGGGGAGACTTCTGTTACAGTAGGAGTGGATCCCTTGATGGCCCAAGAATCCCATATGTTAGCTTCTAACACCATGGAGACCCATATGTTAGCATCCAACACCATGGACTCCCAAATGCTAGCATCTAACACTATGGATTCTCAGATGCTAGCATCCAATAGCATGGACTCCCAGATGTTAGCTTCTAGCACCATGGACTCTCAGATGTTAGCCTCTAGTACCATGGACTCCCAGATGTTAGCTTCTAGTACCATGGACTCCCAGATGTTAGCAACTAGCACAATGGACTCCCAGATGTTAGCAACCAGTTCCATGGATTCCCAGATGTTAGCAACCAGTTCCATCGACTCTCAGATGTTAGCAACTAGTTCCATGGACTCTCAGATGTTAGCAACCAGTTCCATGGATTCCCAGATGTTAGCAACCAGCACCATGGATTCACAGATGTTAGCAACCAGCACTATGGACTCCCAGATGTTAGCAACTAGTTCTATGGATTCTCAGATGTTAGCATCTGGTGCTATGGATTCTCAGATGTTAGCTTCTGGCACCATGGATGCCCAAATGTTAGCTTCTGGTACCATGGATGCCCAAATGTTAGCATCTAGTACCCAAGATTCAGCTATGATGGATTCAAAATCTCCTGATCCCTATAGGTTAGCTCAGGATCCTTACAGATTGGCTCAGGATCCCTATAGGTTGGGTCATGACCCCTATAGGTTAGGTCATGATGCTTATAGGTTAGGACAGGACCCTTATAGATTAGGCCATGATCCCTACAGACTAACTCCTGATCCCTATAGGATGTCACCTAGACCCTACAGAATAGCACCCAGATCCTATAGAATAGCACCTAGGCCATATAGGTTAGCACCTAGACCCCTGATGTTGGCATCTAGACGGTCTATGATGATGTCCTATGCTGCAGAACGTTCCATGATGTCATCTTATGAACGTTCTATGATGTCTTACGAGCGTTCTATGATGTCCCCTATGGCTGAACGCTCTATGATGTCAGCTTATGAACGCTCTATGATGTCAGCCTATGAACGCTCGATGATGTCTCCTATGGCTGAACGCTCGATGATGTCAGCTTATGAACGCTCTATGATGTCAGCTTATGAGCGCTCCATGATGTCCCCTATGGCTGATCGATCTATGATGTCCATGGGTGCCGACCGGTCTATGATGTCATCATACTCTGCAGCTGACCGGTCTATGATGTCATCGTACTCTGCAGCTGATCGATCTATGATGTCATCTTACACTGATCGTTCAATGATGTCTATGGCAGCTGATTCTTACACTGATTCTTATGCTGATTCATATACGGAGGCATATATGGTGCCACCTTTGCCTCCTGAAGAGCCCCCAACAATGCCACCATTGCCACCTGAGGAACCACCAATGACACCACCATTACCCCCTGAGGAACCACCAGAGGGTTCGGCATTACCCACTGAACAGTCAGCATTAACAGCTGATAATACTTGGGCTACAGAGGTGACATTACCTAATGAAGAATCTGTGTCACAACCTGAGCCGCCTCTGAGTCAAAGTGAGATTTCAGAGCCTTCAGCAGTGCCTGTTAATTATTCAGTGTCAGAATCAGAGACCTCAATGTTAGCATCGGAGGCTGTTATGACTGTTCCAGAAACTCCACGAGAGCCAGAGTCTTCAGTTACATCAACACCTGTGGAGTCTGCTCTAGTAGCAGAACATGAAATTGTTCCAGAGACACCAGTGACTTACATAGTATGTGAAACTGCCATGTCGGCTGAACCAACTGTGCTAACATCAGAGCCTTCTATTATGTCAGAGACACCAGAAACATATGATTCCATGAGATCGTCTGGACATATCTCAGAGGTATCCATGTCCCTGCTAGAGTCAGCAGTAACTGTTCCACAGCTAGCAGAGAGCAGTCTAGAGCTGCCAGCTGTGACTGTCTCGGAGCCTTCCTCGGTGGCTGTCCCAGAGCCTCCTGTTGCTGTTCTAGAACCTCCCACTGTGGCCATCCCAGAACCTTCTGCTGTGGCTGTCTCCGAGCCTCTTGCTGTGGTTGCCCCAGAGCATCTTGCTGTGTCTGCTCCAGAACTTTCCACCATGTCTGTTCCAGAACCTGCTGTGGCTATCCCAGAGCTTCCAGCTATGCCTGACTCAGGGCATGTTACCATCGCTGTGTCAGGAGTTTCTTCCATGGAGCCTTCTGTGCCTATCTTAGAACCAGCAGTATCAGTCCTTCAGCCTGCTGTGATTATTCCAGAACCATGTGTTTCTGTCCAGGAACCCACTGTGACATATTCAGAACCTGCTGTCACAGTCTCAGAGCACACTCAAGTAGTAGCAACTGAGATGACTTTAGAGTCTTCAATAATAGTGGAGTCTAGTGTTTTGTCATCACATGTTGTGAAAGGAATGAATTTACTTTCTGGTGATCAAAATCTTGGTCCAGATATTGGCATGCAGGAGATTCCATTGTATTCAGGTGAGGAGCCACATGATGGAGGACACTTGAAAAGTGACTCTTACAAAAGTGAGCATGGTAGAAATACAGACCTTAATAGAAATAATCATTTACTTGCTAAAGATACAGAGTATAATATGATGTGTGCTGCTACCATTGTTCCAGTTGGTGAAACTGCTGAAGAGAAAATTTTACCCATCAATGAGACTAAACAAGGCACTATATTGGATACCTGTCCTGGTGTTAGTGAAGCTGATGTAGGAGCAATTCTATCTTCTGGTCCACTTGCTATGGAACCTGATACAGTGGGAGCTAATAAGGGGTTGGAATTTGTCACAGCATCTGCTCCCAGTTTAGTTAGTAAATATGATGTTGATGTATCTTTAACTACTCAAGATACTGAACATGACATGGTCATTTCTACCAGCCCTAGTGCTGGCAGTGAAGCTGACATAGAGGGACCTTTGCCTGCTAAAGACATTCATCTTGATTTATCATCAAATAGTCTTGTTGGTAAGGATACAGAAGACTCATTACCTACAAAAGAGACTGACCAGACGGTAGCAGTTGCTCTTAGCCCTAAAGAAAGTGAAGAAGTACCTCTTCCTACTAACGAAATAGTCCCTGATTCAGGATTTTCTGCCAGCATTGATGAAATTAATGAAGCTGACTTAGTGAGGCCATTACTTCCTAAGGACATGGAACGTCTTACAAGCCTTAGAGCTGGTATTGAAGGACCTTTACTTGCAAGTGAAGTTGAACGTGACAAATCAGCTGCCAGTCCAGTTGTAATTAGTATACCAGAAAGGGCCTCAGAGTCTTCTTCAGAGGAAAAAGATGACTATGAAATTTTTGTAAAAGTTAAGGACACACATGAAAAAAGCAAGAAAAACAAAAACCGTGACAAAGGTGAGAAAGAAAAGAAGAGAGACTCTTCATTAAGGTCTCGGAGTAAGCGGTCCAAGTCTTCTGAACACAAGTCACGAAAGCGTACCAGTGAGTCTCGTTCTAGAGCAAGGAAGAGGTCATCTAAGTCAAAGTCTCATCGTTCTCAAACACGGTCACGGTCACGGTCAAGACGCAGGAGGAGAAGCAGCAGGTCAAGATCTAAATCTAGAGGAAGGCGATCTGCATCAAAAGAGAAGCGTAAGAGATCTCCAAAGCACAGATCCAAGTCCAGAGAAAGAAAAAGGAAAAGATCAAGCTCCCGGGATAACCGAAAAACAGCTCGAGCTCGAAGTCGAACCCCAAGTCGACGCAGTAGGAGTCACACTCCTAGTCGCCGAAGAAGGTCTAGATCTGTTGGTAGGAGGAGGAGTTTCAGCATTTCCCCCAGCCGAAGGAGCCGCACCCCCAGCCGGAGGAGCCGCACCCCAAGCCGGCGAAGCCGTACCCCAAGCCGAAGGAGCCGCACCCCTAGCCGTAGGAGCCGCACACCCAGCCGTAGGAGCCGCACCCCAAGCCGAAGAAGAAGATCAAGGTCTGTGGTGAGAAGACGAAGCTTCAGTATATCACCAGTCAGATTAAGGCGATCAAGAACACCCTTGAGAAGAAGGTTTAGTAGATCTCCCATCCGTCGTAAAAGATCCAGGTCTTCTGAAAGAGGCAGATCACCCAAACGTCTCACAGATTTGGGTGAGTTATGGCTTTAAAATTTACTAGCATTGTAACAGAATGATTTAAGCCTCCTTATTTTTTTAATTTAATTTTTTTTTGTGCTATCTTGTCAAAAGGAAGCATTGGGGTTATTTAGATATGATTAGATAATGTGTGAAAATACAGGGATAAGTGTGTGTAAAAGGTTAAAGACCTGCTTTGGAGTATACTAGAATTCCACTGCTAAATATTATTGCTTAAGTCATTTTGCCTGAATTAAAAAAGCAAGAGTGGGTGGAAAAACACTTATAAACAAAGCTTATAGGCTGGGTGTGATGGTGCATGTCTTTGATCCCAGCACTTGGGAGGCAGAGGCAGGTGGATCTCTGTGAGTTTGAGGCCAGCCTGGTCTACATAGTAGCTGGGGCTACAGGGAGACTCTTGTCTCAAAAAAAAAGACCAAATACAAGAGGGTGTCCAGTTCCCCTGGAACTGGAGTTATACATAGTAGTTAGTTGCTGTGTGGGTGCTAGGAGCTGAACCTGGGTCCTCTGCAAGAGCAGCCAGTGCTCTTAATCGCTGTGCCATCTCTTCAGCCCTGAAAATAACAATTTTAAAAGTTTTCACTTAATAACGTTTTTAGCTAGTTTTTGAGACAGGATCTTATTCTGCAGTCCAGGTTGGCCTAGAATTACTGTGTAGCCCCAAGCTGCCCACAAACTTGTAGCAAAGCTCTTTTTTTTTTTTTTTTTTTTTTTTGAGACAGGGTCTCACTGTGTAACCCTGGCTGGCCTGGGACTTCGCTACCTAGACCATAGGCTGGCTTCAACTCATAGATCTGACTGCCTCTGCCTCCAGAGTACTGTGTTTAAAGGTGTGAGCCACTTTGCTAGGTCATACCCACATACTTCTTTTTCTAAGTCTGGACTGATGGAATTACAGGCTGAGTCATCGTGCCTGTAAAATGTAAAATGGCAATCTAGGATTGTTAAAAGTGAAGGTAATTTTGATTATATGGTTGGTTAATAAAATTAAGAAATTTTGTATCTGGGAGTTAATTAACTGGATTAGTGATGCAACTAGCTCAATGAAGGGCTATTCATTAGTTCAGAATTTGTTCTGCCTTTAAAAAAAAATGCTCTTGCCAGGCATGGTGGTACACTCCTCTAATCCAGCATTCTGGAGGCAGAGGCAGGAGGATCTGAGTTCAAGTCCAGCCTGGTCTACATAGTGAGTAGTGAGTTCCAGACCAGCTGGGGCTAGAGGGAGACCCTGTCTCCAAAAGACCAAAAAAAAAAAAAAAAATGCTCTTAATATTTTTTTACTTTAAGTAATATGCAGAGATGATTAAAACTTGAAGAACACATGATTACCTGTCCCAAAAGATGGGGCATTTTAGGTTAGGACTGTTTAAAGAAAAAGACAAGAAATAGAGCAGAATTTATATTCAATTTAATAAGAATTTTCTGACTTGACTTTTACTCAGAAGGGAGGAACAGTATGTAACTCCAAAGTGATTAAATTAGTGAAGGAGATTGGTAATGCACTCCTTTTACCAAAGGACAAAACTTGAAAGGTAGAATGTGGTGATTGTCCCAGTGAATGGTGTAGAGGCACATTAGCACGGTGGAGAGGTATGTTAATTCTGACTCAGTGAAGGCTTGTTGACAGGTGGCACTTTGGACTTAAGTGATTAAGCGATTGTCAGATTAGAATGAATTGGGTATGCCTGTGTGTGTGAATATGCTAGGGTACAGGCTGGCCTCAAACTAACTCCCTGGGAAGCTGAGGTTGACCTTGAATTTCTGATCCCGCCTCTCTCTCCCTCCCCAGGACTGGGGATTAACAGCCCATCCTGGTTTTATGTAGTACTGGGGTTTGAACCCAAGGCCTTGTTTGTGTATGCTAGGCAAGCACTGTTAGCAACTGAGCTAAATCCTCAGCATGAAATGAGGGTAATTTTAAGGTCATGGTAATTTGGGGATATAAAGTTGGCTTTGCAAAGCAGGCTTATCTTGGAATTTGTTGTTAGGTGATTATTGTTGTTTCATAGTAAGCACTTGTAGCATTTGAATTGGAAACCCAGCATAGACTTACTTTAGGACAGAACACTGATGTCTTTAATTTTTTAAAGTATTACATTTAGTATTTTATGTGCTTGCATGTATGAGAAAGTGCACCTGTGTCATGTAGTGCCTGTGGAGGCCAGGAGAGGGTGTTGGATTCCCCGGAATTGGAGTTATGAATGGTTGTTAGCCATCATGTGGGTGCTGGGACCTGAACCCCAGTCCTCTGCAAGAGCAGCCAGTGCTCTTAAACACTGAGTCATCATCTCTCCATCCTCTTGATGCCTCTAATTTTACTGTATATTTTTGGTAGTACAAAATGTATAGCTTTTAGGAAAACTGCTTCTTGTATTTTTCCTTTTACAGATAAGGCTCAATTACTTGAAATAGCCAAAGCTAATGCAGCTGCCATGTGTGCTAAGGCTGGTGTTCCTTTACCACCAAACCTAAAGCCTGCGCCTCCACCTACAATAGAAGAGAAAGTTGCTAAAAAGTCTGGAGGAGCAACTATAGAAGAACTAACTGAGGTAAGCTAGAGAAGAATTTGTTTTTATTCTTAAATGGATTAATCCATGGATGTTGACTCTGGAGCGTGCCAAAACCTGAATTGTGGGATGAACTGATAATGGCTGGCACCGAGTGCCCAAAACCCGAAATACAGATGTGGCAGCGGCAGAAGCTCTGTTTAGCAGGCCATTATCCGGGATGGCTAAGCTCCGCCAGCTAAAAAGTTACTTCCCATTACTTTTGCTTTCCAGTTTTAGAAGCCAAACTGACTGAGGAGTGGGACGGTTCGTTTGAATGGAGGAGGTGTTGAGTGAGCAACACGCAGAAGCTTTCGTTTCCATTCACGACGTGTTCACTGATCGCCACGAGTGTACTGCATATACGCAAAGACACAGACAATCTTCAGAAATGATCTTTTGCCACCGGAGCTTGGAAATTAATGAGAATAGCTGGCCATTGCCTGAAAGGAACTTCTTTCGCATCAACATTTCGGGTTTTGGCTGTTTGGTACCAGCCATTGGCGATAATGGCCGGCCATTATCAGTTCTTCCTGCGGTTCGGGTTTTGGCAGTAACATATTTTAAATATACTTATTTTTGTTTTTAAAAATTTGATCTTTTGAAATGGAGGCTTTTGGGGAAAGCTTTGTTTTATTTTATTTTTTTTTTTGGGGGGGGGGATGCTGAAATATTGCTGCTAGGATCCAGAAATAACACAGTGTTTCATATATTGAAACTTGTTATTGGCTAGCCTTAGGCCAGCCTGCCACTGTCAATATATTCTGTTGTTTCCATTGGTTACATGCTTGATATACTATTGTTGTGTTTTTGGCTAATTGAGCTTTTTAATTCTATTGTAATATTTTCAATTGATAATAGATGTGAGAAATTTTGCTTGTATAGACAGATCTACCAAAATTTGTTCTAACCTTTTTATAAATGGAGTCTCTTCCTTTGCTTATGAGGAAGGAATTGACTTTATATGTTGGACTGCATCAGCTGCACCCTCTCCATCATGCCTTATTTTCCATTCTTAAGTTTAAGTCCTTGAGATATTAATTTTTAAAAGCATTTATGGGGAGACAAGTTACTGTCTACCGTACCATAAACGTTTCAAGTCTTACCATATATTTGGGGATCATAAAGTTTCTTCATTGGTTCCCTCACCTAGTATGAATTACAACTTAAGACCTATTAAAACCCTCTTGCTAACTTACCAAATGCAGGCTGATTATCTAAAGCTCTATGATAAACACTTAGCATTTTGCTGTTTTTTGCCTCATCTTCAGCACTCATGTCCCTTTTAACAAGTTTTTCTTCTCTTGTTCACCACCACCTGACCAAGATGACTTTCTTTCCTTTTCCTTCCCAGTTTTTATTCTTTCTTCTGAAAATTTGGCTTAGGACTCTTGAAGGAATAGTCATTGATTCTCAAACCCTGCCTGAATATTCTCTTAAGCCTTTGTTCTTTTAGCACTTAATGTACTCAGTTTGTATTTTATCAGTTTGCACTTGTTAATGTGTTGCTCTGTAAAAAGGTTCTTTATTTCATGTATATGTACTCTTTTGTTTCTGGTATTAGATTGTAAGCTCCTTTGGAGCAGGGACCAGTTTTTGATTGTAAACTCCTTTGGGGCAGGGGCCATGCCTTCATTTTTTTTTTTTTTTTTTTTTTTTTTTTTTTGTATTTTTCCCAAGACAGTGCCCAGTACAGTGCTCTGCACATAGTAGGTGCTCAATAAATGTTGTTGACTGAGCAGCCAGTGTGTGTTTAAATAATAGCTAGTGTGCTTGCTTCAGCAGCACATATACTAAAAAATTGGAACGAAACAGAGAAAAGATTAGCATGGCCCCTGCGTAAGGATGACATGCAAATTCGTGAAGCATTCCATATTTTTCAAAGATAATAATAAAGAAAAAAATAATAGTAAGCTAAAGTATTAATCTGTAATTGTAAATGTTGATACTTTTATAAGTTGATTTTATGATTCTTTAAAAAATTACATTTTATGTAAACTACAAATTTATTTTTTTTTGTTTTTACTTTAAAGAAATGCAAACAGATTGCACAGAGTAAAGAAGATGATGACATAATAGTGAATAAACCTCATGTTTCGGATGAAGAGGAAGAAGAGCCTCCTTTTTATCATCATCCCTTTAAACTCAGTGAACCCAAGCCCATTTTTTTCAATCTGAATGTGAGTATTAGTGTTTATGAATTGATGAAATGGCACATTTCATGGAACTGTTTAAAATCCACATGGAATTTAGCACAATAAATATGCTAAGTAGTGACAGTTTCCTCTAAACATAGGGTTGGGAATGTAGCTCAGCGGTAGAATGCTTTGCCCAGCATGTGTGGGGCCCTAAGTGCGATTTCTCCACTGCAAAAAATAAAAATAAGTATTTCCTTCAGATTATATTGAAGTTCTTTAAAAACTATTTATGGTATATGTTACGTTGGCTTTTAATTAAGAAACAATTATTTTTTTAGATTGCTGCAGCAAAGCCAACTCCACCAAAAAGCCAGGTAACATTAACAAAAGAATTTCCTGTGTCATCTGGATCTCAGCACCGAAAGAAAGAAGCGGATAGTGTTTATGGAGAGTGGGTTCCTGTCGAGAAAAATGGTGAAGAAAACAAAGATGATGATAATGTTTTCAGCAGCAGTTTGCCCTCAGAGGTAAGTAGTAGGAATATTGCTATTTTTGTTTTTTTTATATCTGAATCTTCCATTTTATTGTTACTTTATATCTGATTTGGATTCTGTTTCACTCTTCTTAGGGCCGGGTTAAACGGCAGGGCCGGGTTAAACGACAGATGAAACAACCCGCAGCTTCTCATTTGACAGTAACTCGATGCAATTCACTTTGTGGAACGAAGCCACAAAGTGAAAAGCATCGAATTGCAGAGAAAAGTGTTATCACATCCCTACCCAACATTGGGCCCTCCATGCACTTGTGGGAAGGTAGCCCAAGGTACAACTACTTAGCTTCCCGTTTTGCTTCAAGGCTCTATAGCTCTAGATTTTGGTGGTAGCAATTTTATTGGGTGGAGGGATTGAGGGAAGAGAAGGCAGATCCTCAGGTTCAACACAAGAACTGGGTTGAAATAAGTCATTGTAGGCTCAATGTGAACATCTTGGGTATATAGCCCATTGCCCTTAAGTGATGGTTTCTTACTATTTCTTTGGGTTTTTAGATAGCCTTTGATTTTTAATAACTTTTTCCTTCCTTGTGCTACCTTAGCCCTTTTGAATTCTTGTGTTTAACCTAATGTTCAGCCTTGGTTCTCCATTCCCTTCTCCTTCCCCTCTTTGCTACTATTAAAAGTTGGAGGAGTGGAATTTACACTTTGACATTACCACAAGGGTGTAGTTGTATCTTGTCAAAATGACGCAGTAACAATGCCAAATGTCAAAACAACCCCATTAAAATGCCGCCTGATTAAATAATGTGCTGCTAAATACAGTGCACATGAGAACAGCAAGACTGTATATATATGTAAATATATATATATCTGTATCTTTGTATGTATCTCTGTATCTGTATCTTTGCTGTATCTTTTAATAAACAGTTTACTTTTATTTAACTTGTTGTGCAAAATCACGCTTGGGGATCTGGGGAGGGTGGAGACTTAACTAGGGGAGGTGGGAGTTTTAAATGATACCATAGACTAGTTGTCGTCACCTCTTGCCTTTGGTTTCCAAAGCCTTGACATTCGTCCAAGGACTGGATTTAGATATCTGATGCCCTTAAGGACTTTTTCTTGCAGTTCTGGGGTATGTAGGTCTAAGAGACCTCTATTCTCATCACTTGAAGTTCCCTACATTGGCCATATCATCATCTTCCAGTAAACACTTTCAATTCTACAAATAAATACTGCTTATAAAATCAGAAAGTAAACAGAACCCAAATCAGAAACTTTTTCATGCAGTACTTTCCCCCCAGAGCTATTCACAGGCGACATTTTCACTGAGTTTTTTTGACCTGCGGCATTTTGAATGGGAACGGTTCTGTATGGTAGAGTTAAACATTACTGGCCAGTGCAACTAACTTATAGCAATGGTCTATATTCACGTGTTCAACAATTGATGCAAATTATACCATCACCAATGAGGAGAAAGGATAGCTAGCTTGCATACTATTTTAACAAAACCAGTAGCGCTCATGTACTAATTCCCAAATCAGGCTACTTGCACATCTCAAAAGAGGGAAAGGTTAACTCATTTGCAGCTAACTTAATCTTCTTGTGGTAGCTGGATATAAAACAGGATGAGAGGGCTGTGCAGATTTACTTAGACAACCTGGTATATATGCTTTCAGTTATTTATTGCATATTAAGCATTTAAACAGAGTTGGAAAGAACATAGTTAAGCAAAAATCTCTTCTCTAGCAAAGACTTAAACATACTGTAGAATTCTAGGAGATTTTCCTAAGAAACAATTAGGACTATTTTAACTTCTGTTGAACAATGGGGAAAGTGCTTGGTAAATGTTGATTATACTTCTTTTACTCAAGAAAGTGTGTTTATTACTTAAAATTTAGGATTCAGCTGTTCTCAGTCTTGACACTGAGATGCTTTGGCTTTGTCTCATCACAGGTGGCAGTTAGGTTTTAATTAAGGTGGAAGGGCATTATAAAGATACCTGGGGGCAATGTTGTCAGAAAATGAAATTTAAAAAGAAAGGTCTACACAGAGTGAAATGAGTAAAGCATATGTCTCTTGGGAAGATTAACACAATGCCAGAACCCTTAAGCTTATATAGAGTATTAGACTCAAAGACTATATAAATTGACTTTAGTTCTGAAGAGAAGAATCCCCAAATTTTAGGGAGGAGATAGGATTGTTTGTTTTCCAATCTGCACTTACGTAGCAATAACATTATAAACACTCAGAAAAGTTCATAATATATAGTGTTCATTCCATTTATTTAGCTACCGTATTTGTAGAATTAGTATCCTATCAACATAGTACTTTGTTGACATTTTCTTGGAGCACTGACTTGATTCTATAGGGCTTCAAATAAAGTTTTTTTTTTTTAAAGAAAAAAAGTTCTAAATGGTCAACCTTTTAAAACCTGGGTGATAGTTTTTACTTTTCATCAGTCTTTCTGTTTTAATAAATAAACGGAGTTTGTGGTTCTTTAGTCTGACCATAAAACATTTTGGCAAAGGTCACAGATTTTATTTTCATAAAGGTCAAATTATCCTCACTGTAATCCCTAAACCAGCCAGTTGTCTTACATAAGTGTGTGGACATGAGTGGACATGATAGACACAGATGATCAGCGTAAATCCATGTTATGGGAAACAACTCATCAGACTGTGTGCCCTTCTGCCATAGCATCGTCTTCCTACCCAGAAACCAACCAGTATCCTCAGTAAGGAGTGACTACAGAACTTTCAACATATTTGTGTGAATTTGATTTATAAACAAAGGAAAAAAAGTTGGAAAATTAAATAAAAAGTAGTCCTCAGGGATATTCATTGTCAAGGTTAGCAATGGCTTATTGGTTAGAAGATTAAAGATACTGTAAACAGTACACTTATAATCACTAATCCAGAGTTTTTGTGTACTTAGTATATACTATCTCAAGCAGTGTGTTAGGTTTGTATTAATGAATCACGTTTACATTGTCCCAGTGAAGCTAAAAGTCCCTTAAAATTAGAAACAGGTTTTATGAAGTTTAGGAAAGCTACCTTGTTGGAGTAAGTTAAAAATTTCAGTTGGAAGTTAAAGCACCCGTTCTAGAATCATGTACTGCTAGCCTGAAATGTGAAGCTTTTTGTTCATTCTTTTATTCCCTAGATGTTTTTAGGGTGTTAATACTGAATTTCTCTGAACTGTTTAATGAGGTTTTTTTCTCTCTAATTCATTTAGGTGATCTCAGTTACACTAATCTTGTATAATAAAAATATTCATAATTCACTTTCAAAAACCGCAGTAACTGAGATGTTCTATATTAGTGTGGCTTTCCTTTTTGAAGTTGTCATTTTGTCATCTATAAACTGGCGCATTTTAATGGTTTTTTTTTTTTTGCTAAGTAATGTAGATGTTTTATAGATAAGATTTCTTTTGTGGTTGTATTGCAAATTTTCTTTTATGCATGTTCTATTTATATAAATACCCAAATTTAACAAAAGCAGAGAGTAAATTCATTTAGAAGGATTTTTTTAAGGTGTTAAAATATATAAAATGTACACTTAATAGTTTATAATTATAGGTCATGAAATGTGATAACCTGATAACAATGGCAGATTTTAGAGGTAGCAGTAATCTGAGATAAAAATTAAAGAAATGGGTTAGTTTTCATTATGAGAATTGTAATTCAGAACACCATGTATAGATTGTATCTTTTAGAACAAGCCCTAGGAAAAGGGAATTAAACATTTCTTCCATGATAAAATGAAGAGTATTACTACATAGTCATTTTATAGATTTTGTACATTTTTATACATTAGGTAGGAAGCTAGTCTATTAGTGGAAATATAGAGTATGTTACCAATTCAGTAAGTATTTTACAAATTTAAAAGTCTCTTAGTTTGTAGAAGGGTTTTTATCATGGAACCTGTCTCATTTTTAATTTTTAAACAATATTAAAGGCTGGTTTAAGATTCTACAATACTTTCTAAAGTCATTGAAAAAGTTTCTTAATCACATTTCCTGAATTTCAAGTACTAGCTATGATATTTTATGTGCTTTTAATTAGGGTATGTAACATTTGGGGATTTTGATTGGCTTTTTATGTATTAGTATATAATCTGATTTACCTTTAAAAGCTGAAAATAGACTTTTGGATTAAACTCTTGAGAATCTTTAAAAGTCCACCCCCATCCCCCCTTTTTTTAGTCTCTGCTAGAGGTCCAACCAAGCAAGAGCCTTCCAAATGCTAGGCAAGCACTTTACTGCTGAACAACATGCATAGCCAAAGAAAATCTAGATTTGTGCTATTTTGAATATAGTTTTCACACTAATAACATGAAATGAAGTTGGTACTTGGAAGTAAATTTTGATATGAACTTGCAGCTTTATTTATTTGGTAAGCCTGTTGAATAAATGCAGTTGTATTACATCAAGAAAAAAATGGTTGCATTCATTTAAATTTCAAAGTTGCTATATTAAAAATTCTTTCTACAGTGACATGTAAATTTGATATGAAATAATACTGAGACAGGAAGTTTCATCTTAGTGCTAAAAGAGGGTTTTTAGGTTATTTCTCAGTAAAGTTTAAGAAAAAATGGAAATTAAATATCTATAAAGGATAAAGTCTTTAGATAGGTAAATTCTTTTGTGTTCCATTTGAAAAGAACTAGTTTTTGGAGCCACATTACATTTTTATGACTTATAGCTGGGAATTGAGGTTTTATTTGGACTGAGTACACACATTTTTCCCATGGCTTTCAGAGTTTTTTAGCCTTTCCAGAATAAACAACTTATGCCTAAGCACCCTAGCACTTAGGTTTGATAGATGGCTGAGAAAACCAGAGCACATCTACGGAGGTTAATGAGACACTTTGTCTCACTTGCTAGGCCTTCATAAATAATCTGGATAATTGCACTTGACAGTTTAGGTGACATCCAAGGTAAGCACAGGAGACAAATTTTGGCCTGAAATACTTGTATCCACACTGAAGGTCCCAGGAATCACCCAGAGCAGATTTGTGTCCTAGGAATTAAATCAACTTACAGTAGAAGCTAAAGGTGAACATAGTCTGACTTTGTCTTGTAGGCTTCAGAAATATTCAGTGTGCATAATTTAATAAGTTAACTAAGCAAATAAGATCTTTTAATAGTAAACAGTTGTAATCACACATTCAGTTTGTTTCATTTTATGAAGGTATGTAAGAATTTATACTTTGTGGAAGAAACAAAAAATTGATTTATCCAAGGATTATCAGGTGATTTCAGCAAGGTAACTTATTAATTTGTAAGGGAATTCAGAGTTCTGAAAAGGATACTTAGTCCTTATGCATAAAATATTAATCTCAGTCATTCAGCTTTCTCTATCTTTAAAAGAATTAATAGCTGTTAACTATTTTATGACTTCCTTATATTTGTTATGTCCATGTAATATCTGATGATTCTTTGTCAGAACAGTAAATCCTTATCAGATACATTTTCCAAAAACTTATTTTCTTATGTGAAATGGCCAGAAATTATTAATAGGTTATATGATACTGAAAGAAAAAAAATTAATGAATTGATAGAATTCAATTTGTGTTAATTATAAACAAAACTCAAATGCTTCACAAGTTTTTTTCTTCTGTGAATAAACCTTTTAACCTGACAAATTTCTGAAAATTTGTTCCAATAATGCTTAAAACATTAAAATTATTTCTCCTTATCGCAAAGATGTTTTGTTTTTATTAAGAATTCTTTGGTGTTGCTGGGTGCAGTGGTGCACACCTTTACTCCCAGGACTTAGAGAGGGAGAGCCAGATGGATCTCTGTGAGTTCAAGAACAGCCTGGTCTACACAGTGAGTTCAGGCCAGCTGGGGCTACTGGCAGACCCTGTCTCAAAAAGACCACCCCCCCCCAGAAAAAAAAGAATTCTTTGGTGTTAATGATCAAACCCATAGCTTCAAACATGTTGTAAAGAAGCTTTACCACTGAACTAAACTTTAAGCTTCTTAGCATTAGAGATTTTTGCTTGTGTTTTTGAGATATAGAGACTCACTATGTAGCCCCAACTGGCCTGGAACTTGCTAAGTAGACCGTCCCAGGCTTGGTTTCTGCCTCCCCAGTGCTGATATTAAAGGTGTGTGCTACAATGCCTGGCTTAGAGTAAGGTTTTAAAGATAGACTATTACATTATTTTAAAAAATCAGTGTTACTATAGATTATTGTAATAAATGTATAACATATGAGTATATTCTTTGAAGATAATGGGTTCTTCAGACTAAAATATATCCATGCACAACTGCAGTAAAGTTGAGATGCTGACCTGTTAAGGAGCCACACTGACAACATAATATCTTTCTGCTTGCTTATCCAGTTTGTTTGCTACTTCTGGAAGTTACATTAATAATTAAATTGAACAAAATGAAAACTTGCAAAGATTGTAGCATGACAGTAAAAAATTACCATTTTACCTTAAGTGGCTTGGAAAGCTAAGTTCATAATACAATGCAATGGTTATAGTTTGATACTGTAGAAAAAACCCACTGAAATCAGTCAGAATTTGGGTTGAGTTCTGCTGCCTCTGAATACTTTATAGCTAACTTACCTTAGTGTTGCTTACTTTTGAAGAGTACTTCTTTGCCTTTTTGAATCTTCTTACTTTCCAAGGTTATTAATATACACAACCTTTTTTGGGGACATGTACCAACTAAAGGTAGTAGCACTTGAGAATTTAGGAGACTATGGTAATTTGAGATAATTATCTATGTTTTCTTTCTTAGCCTGTGGACATCTCTACAGCAATGAGTGAACGGGCACTTGCTCAGAAGAGACTCAGTGAGAATGCATTTGACCTTGAAGCCATGAGTATGTTAAATCGAGCTCAAGAAAGGGTATGTAGCTGGTTTTAATGGCTAAATGGGAATTTCACTAATTCATTGGTTGAATTATTAAAACGTATGTGATAAACCATTTATCATTTTTGGGTGTGTTAGGGATTGAATTAATACTCACACATATGCTAGGCAAGCACTGTACCACTGAGCTATATCCCTAGCCCAAAATCATTTATTTTTAAAAAAAATTAAAAAAAAATTAACATACCAAAAAATGGGTTTCATTGTAATTTTTTATACATAAAAGTGACTTTAGACCTAACCAATGTTTATCATATACTATGTGACAGGAACTATTCTTGAGAGAACAAAATAGAAAATACACTTCCCTCAGAGTTTACAATCTGATGTATAAACAGGCTATGCACCCACAACAAGTCTATGAGGTGTTAGCTATTACTATTGGGTCCCATGTTTCAGCTCAGCAAACTTCAGTAAAGAGTAGTTAGTTAAGTGATAGCCAAGAACATACAACTACTAAGTAGGAGAATTGGCATTCAAACCAAACCATATGAATAGAGTTTGTGCATTTAATAGTGGACAGCTAGCTGTTCTAGTTGTATTTTACCTTTCTATGTTAAATCTATTAGAAACAGTAAATTCAGGTAGGAAGTAACATTGCTGGCAATACCAAGTATACACTAGAGACTATGAATGACAGCTATTTCTATACCACAATAAATTTTTAAAATATTTTATGTGTATGAGTATATTGCCTGTATGTGTGTAAGTGTACCATGTGGTGTAATGCCCTTGGACTTCAGAAGAAAGTGTCAAATCCCTTGGAACTGTTAGCTGCCACATGGGTGCTGGGAATTGAACCTGGGTCTTCTGCAGGAGCAGTCAGTGCTCTTAACTGCTGAGCCATCTCTCCAGCCCCCACAAGAAATACTGGTGATTGATATAGTCTACTTTTTAAAGAAAAATGTTAGCTGGGTGTGGTGGCACACGCCTTTAATTTCAGCACGGCAGAGATAGGTGGATCTCCAAGGCCAGCTGGTCTAGCTACATAAGTTTTAGGCCAGCTGTGGCTACAGGAAAAACTCTCTCAAAAAGCCTCCCCCTCAAAAAACCCCAAAAACCACTTTTTTGTTTCTTGACTGATTTCTTGTATCAGTCTTACTGTGTATATTATCCCAAAGGAATTAGTCAAAGATCTAGGTGGTCACAGCATTTATTAAGATGCATTTGTATGAGATACGTCAAATAGCAAATGCAGAGATTCTTTTGCCCCATGAACTTGTCTACGTTTTTCATGTATCTGTGTGGTATTTTAAAGAATGAGTATTATACCTATATTTTTTTAGTTGGAGATATACCTCATACTTTCTTTTGAATTAAAGGAATTCACTGAATGTTGTAGAAATGCTTATTTGGAAGACTTAGGATACCACTGAATCTAAAATATTTAGTTACTTGGCCTTTTTAGGAAACAAATTGTCTTTAGTGAACTAAATGCTGCACTGTTTAGCAGATCAATAATTTTACTTAATCAAGATGGCTTTTTTCTTCAGATTGATGCCTGGGCTCAGTTGAATTCTATTCCTGGCCAATTCACAGGAAGTACAGGAGTACAAGTTTTGACACAGGAACAGCTGGCTAATACTGGTGCCCAAGCCTGGATTAAAAAGGTACACAATTATACACATACAAACTGTCAAAAAATACAAAGTTAAGGGTTTTTGGATAGTCTTTCATTTAAAATGTACAAAGAGGCACGTGACACTAACCAAAGTTCCTGAGTAAATTTGCTGTGTATATGCTCCAGGATGGACACTGAAGATGGACCGAAATCGTGAAACAATGCCAAATGTATAAATATGGCTCAAGAGCCACTCACTTTATATCCTAAGGTTGTTCTTTTTCTTATTTCTTGCTGCTGTTTTTGGTGGGGGTGGTTTTACTTAACTGTTTTGAATGCTAACTGTATTAGGTGCTGTTTGTTCAGAATATTCCACAGTTCCTGCTGGACTACTAACCTAATCATTTCAGAGCAGTGGTTCTCAAATTTTTCATCACGGGATACTTTATTACAGGTTTAGTTTTGGTGGATCACTATCCCCAAGAGCCCTTTTCCTAATATTCCATTCCTCCATTCCTCTATCCTTGTCCTATCATTAGTGCCTGCACCCTTTTAAAATAAGAGAACCCTTTGCTACTTCACTACCCTTTGTGACTTCCAGCCCCAGGTCCCTATATGGTGGTCACCTGTTGGATATAATGCAAGCGGTTGGGAGGCCTTAGTATTAGCACTGCATGTGGTAAACTTGCCATGGGACTGAATGGCTGGGGGAGGTTGGCTGGAGTGTGGGGTGGGCATTTGTGAAGGGTGGTAAGAGGGTGGGATGGAGATAACTTACCTGTGGACCACCATGTAGGTCCTGGTGGCCTCTGGTGATCCACAGGCTCAGTTTGAGAACCACTGACTTCATGAAAAAACAGGACATATAAGACCCTAAACTCAAGGGAGAGGACGGACATCTCGTGCTGTGAAGATGTAGGTGCTCCTGGTCTCAGATTCCTGCAGTGAGATGTGTCAACTCCACCTACGACTACCTCATTGTTGGGGGAGTCTTAGGTGGCTAAAAAAGGGCTTTCTGAAGAAACGCTGTGTGGTGAAGGTCTGTGGTTGGCTGGATGGGTGATGGGAAATTTGTTTCAGGAGTACTGGCACCATAGCAGTGCTGAAACTGGGAGGCTGCATAGTCTGTTGGATTGGGAATGTTTCTTTATCCTGCTGTACTCCTGACTCCTTGTGTGATCATGGGCAAGTAATTTTTTGGAGTTTCCTCCAAGTGTTGAGTGGAGGGAGACAAGTTCTTATTACTGCCTTAGAGAGTGGTAATCAGTGATGTGATGGGGACCTATATAGAATTGGAACGTGTACCATTTGATGAGCTGAATTTGCTCTGGACATTTTAATACCTTAACAGTTTTGATAACATTACCTGTGATTGTCTTAGTAACAAATTAACATAAGATATTGCACAGCCTCATTGTGCCTTTTTAAAAAAAGAATTGTTTGCACTAATATGTACTAGGGACTAGTTTTGGGATAAGAGGATAATTAGCAAAAGTATTTTTAAATTTGATTAACTTTATATTTTATATACTAATACTTCATAGTTAAAAGTGGCTTTCACCTTAGTGAAAGAATTTCGTGTTTGCTTTTCTTTTGGTATTGTATATTAAAATCAGAGCCTTGCTTATGGACTAAGCATGTGTTCTACCACTGAGCTACACCTTCAGCCTTGTTTGACTGATACTGTATCCAGTCTTGAAGCTAAATGTTTAATATTTCAGGTTAGACACAGTTTTAAGTGTTTATGTGCGCTATAAAAGTTAATGTAAATTGCTAGATAAAACCTTGGAAGTGTTTCCACTTCCAAGTAAAATTTTGGACTTCACATGCTGCCATATGTTTATGTGTGTCATATAAACATATAATTTTTACAAACTGAATCTTTACTGATTCAGTTGGCTCCCTATAAACTTTCACCTAAATACAGTTTCAGTATTGTTGATCTAAGTAGTCAATGCTTAGTAGAACCTTTTAAAAATGCTTTGCATTTTCTGTTGAATATCTTTTTGAAAGCAAATTATTTTGATAAATTATCAGACCAAGCTTTAAATTGTAGAAAAAAGCAACACTCTTAGGACAGCGTTCATGTGTAAAGAATACTGAATATCTGCTTAATATCAATGAGGGGAGAATTATTTTATTAAAATAGGCCAGAACACTTATAATAAATCATTAGGCAACTGCAAATTTCATAGGTATCATCAATACTGTCTGCACCTTCTAAATGTGTAAGAAATGTTGAAATGATCATTTGGTTTGTCTTGGCCTTCATGTAGCCAAACCACTGTTACTACGTATTAAAAACCAGAGGATGCCAGCCAGCACTTTGTGTTCTTTAGTTTGCTGTAAGATATTTTCAGATTAAGAGGAATATTTTATTAATATTCTCATTTGTGAGTAAAACATGTCAAAAAACTGACTTAATGATTTGGAGGTGAATTTACAAAAATCGTTATTGTGGTCTCATTGAATGAATCAGATTTTGTATGAACTGTATACACACTGAGTAAAGAAATAGGTAAATGTATTAGAGAAAATGTATTAGAGAACAGAAGCAGAATTGGAAAACTGGGTTATTTTGGGATTTATATTGTACTCTGTCTGTACAGTTGCCCTTTTTTTTAGGAGTGTTTCCTGGAAAAGAGGGGCAGATGAACCTGGAAGTAAGTAAAAGTCATTCTAGGTGTGTAGCATCAAGGCAGGTGATATCCAAGTATCAGCTAACTTTTCTCTTTATACATCTACAATGCATGGCCTGCACCAAATAAGGAACTGAACCAGGGGTATGTTTTTACCTCCACAGCTGCCTCCTTCCATCAGAGCACCTTGTTGAACTTAATGTCTAATCACATGTCATTGGCATGTTTTTCTCCTCAGCATTTAATTTCAAGGCTGGGGGAAAACTATATATTTTACTATGGTGTGAAAATAACTTTTAATCTTAGTATTACTGATATAGGAAATAATAATAATGCACACTTGTTTGCTGAACTACCAAAATGTGACTCCTGTTGATACATGAATGACTTGGCGTATATTTGACAGAGAATATTAACCTAAAATGTAGTAACAATGGGAAATGATTTGGATGTGCTTTAATTGAAAGAACCTCCCCCATGCACGCACACACACACACACACACACACACACACACACACACACACAGAGAGAGAGAGACAGACAGACAGACCAGCCACATAAACAGTAGAATTCAGTTCTGTTAGATGTGCATGGATGCCTTTTAAAAAGAGGCACTGGACATTTCTTAATGTGAGGATCACTGGCTGTGGATCATGCTGATGTACATAGTTGTGCAGCATAGGACATTAAGTGGTTTGCTGCTTTGATGGAAATTATGGTTCAGTGGGTTGGATACAAGAGAGATGATTGTTCACAGAATAACCTGTGAACTTTCACCCCTCTGTATGGAAACTTGTTTCAGGGCCAAATCCTTGTAGCTGTCTTCTTGCCCCGGTCAGTGCCAGCCGTACTATTCACAACACTGCTGCTACCGAGGCCTAGGTATGTAAACATTTAAGGAGTTTTTTAAAAGTCTTTTAACATCAAGCTAGGTTTTAAAAGAATTCAAATTCATTTTGGTATACTTATAGGGTATCTTCAATTTATTATTACATGTAAATTTATTTTAAAGATACTTTGTTTCATAGGGGTTTTCTAAGTAAAAATACTAATACTTGCTTTATAATAGAAGGGGGAGAAAACTGGATGACAACTGTATGCTTCTTCAATGTCCAAACTATTTAAAATGATATCTTGGCTTTATTCTTAAACTGGGTACTTCTGAGACAAAATTATTGACTGTTTTAACATTGCCTTCTTTTTATTTTGCAAGCTAAGAAGAGATACCAGTGAACCTAAATAGTGGACGAAAAACAGGAGTGCTCTTTTTTTTGTTGTTGTTGCTGTTTTTTTGGTTTTGTTTTTTGGAGGGGGCATGAGGGGCTACTGTTAAAACTGCCATTTGAGTTTCAAAGTGTTGGTAATGTGAATATAATTAGAACATATGCTATATATATATTGAGTATAGAAGCATTTAAATTTAATCTATACCAGAAGTAGAAGTAAAATAAGATTTCTGTTTCTAAGAAGTTACCAGTAACTCTGTAGTCAAGTTCTAATTGTAAAATTGGGGACATTTTACCTTTTTTTCTTTGGATAGGATCAGTTCTTAAGAGCAGCCCCAGTGACAGGAGGAATGGGAGCCGTTTTGATGAGAAAAATGGGCTGGAGAGAAGGAGAAGGATTAGGAAAAAATAAAGAAGGAAATAAGGAACCCATCCTAGTTGATTTTAAGACAGACCGAAAAGGTGAGTTTTCGAAAATTACGCATGCCTCTTTTAATATTTTGAATTTTGCTCTTTTTTTATATTTTTTTGGTCCTAGTGATATTGAACTGGAGATACTTTTTAAAAAAATATTTTTATTATTTTTATGTGTTTGCATGTATTGCCTGAATGTAGGTAAGTGCACCTGTGTCGTGCAATGCCGGTGGAGGACAGAAAAGACTGTCCGATCCCCTGGAACTGGAATGATGGACAGTTGTTAGCTGCCATGTGGGTGCTGGGATTTGAACCTGGGTCTTCTGTAAGAACAGTCAGTGTTTTTAACTGCTGCGGTCTCTCCAGCCCCTGGAGATACTTCTTACATAATATACAACTCTTTGCCAGAGAAACTCTTTAAAAAATTATTTTCATTTTATATGTATGGGTGTTTGTCTTCATGTATGTATATGTACCATGTACATGCTTGGTGCCCTCAGAGGTAGGAAGAAGGCATCTGAACTAGAAGTGGAGCTACAGGTATTTGTGAGCTACCATGTGGGTGCTGGGAACCTAACTCGGGTTCTTTGTAAGAATGGTAAGTGCTCTTAACCTAACCACGGAGTCGCCTCTCCAGCTTCCCCAAAGAAACTTAGTGGCAACTTATATCATGCTAGCTGCCAAATATTGTCAAAATATGCACGTAACTTTGAATTTAACTTTCATTTTTAGAAAGTGGAATTCCCATTTTTACTTACTTTTAATGTAGAACATAGAACCATATATAGTGTTCCCTCTCAATCCCCCGTTTTTTATTACTTTTATGTATTGTGTGTGGTACATGCTTGTGCATCTGTGGAGGTCAGAGGACAACTCTTGGGATTGGTTCTCCCCTTCCATCATGTGGATCTCATATATTGAACTGAGGTTCCCATGCTTGGCAACAAATGCCTTTACCTGCTGAGCCTCCTTGCCAGCCCATTATTGGGTTGTCATTTGAGTCAAGGTTTTACTGTGTAGCCTTGCATGGCCTTGAACTTGCAGTGATTTTCCTGCCCCTGCCTGCAGAGTGCAGGAATTACACCACCATGCTTCATTCATATATTTTTTGTTTTGTTTTCTTTTTTTTCCCCTTTTTTTGGTCTTTTTGAGTGGTCTCCCAGTAGCCCCAGCTGGCCTGGAACTCACTATATAGAACGGGCTGGCCTTGAACTTACAGAGATCCGCCTGCCTCTGTCTCCTGGAGTGCTGGGACTAAAGGTGTGTGCTGCCAGGCCCAGCACTTTTTTTTCCTGAGATGTGATTTTTCGTATCTTTTTTATTTTGTGTGAATGTATTGCCTGAATGTATATAAGTGTACCTGTTTTATGAAGTGCCCGAGGAGGTCAGAAGAGGGTATTGGATCCTCTGGAACTGGATGGTTGCAAGCCATCATATGGTTGCTGGGAATTGAACCTGGGTCCTCTGCAAGGGCAGCCAGTGCTTTTAACCATTGAGCCATCTCTCTAGGCCCCTATGATAAGATTTTTATTTGGTCTTTTGGAGACAGCATCTCTCTGTAGCACCAGCTGGCAGAATTCACTATGTAGTCCAGTCTGGCCTTGAACTCAAGAGATCCACAGGCCTCTCTGGCTGGGATTAAAGGCATGTGCAACCATGTCCCACCTAATGATACGATTTTTAAAAGACTATACCGAATTAAATTATTTAAGGCCATTTCTCCAGCCCCTAGAGCCTTAAACTCTTTTTGCTTGTCCTTTTCAATCTCAGTATTGTATTGTGGGTGGATAATCATGGATTAACTGCTGTCAGTATTATTTTTAGTATTACCTTATTGCTGTTTCCTATTCAAAAACCAGGGGGTACGGAAGGTTTGTTTAGCCTGCATATAGTTCCTAGGTATTAAATATATACATATTAATTTAAGTAACAGACAGTTGGCAACTTTGACTTTTCAATTTTTTCTGTTGGAATAATCACAAGATTCTGGTAGCTTGTTTTATTTGTTTAGGTTGTATTTATTTAAAGATATGGTAGCATGCAGAACAGGTGGCTGGTCTAACGCCTGATCCTTCTGCCATAGACTTCCCAAGTGCTTTAATTATAGGTATGTGCACCACCACACCAGGCACTCAATTAAACTGTTTTAATGGACTTTGAAAACAGATTAGCTGTGCATCAGATATGTATCTCATAATTCTAAGAAGCCAACTCATTGCATTTGTGGAATATAACTTAGGTGTGCGTTCTCAGAGAATGGTACATCCCAGAACAAGTGTGAGGAAGGTTTATATACTGAAATGTTCCTAACAGTGGAATGTTTGAAAAGTTTGCTGTTAAAGAGACATGGAATGTGGGGAAAGCACCGTTTTGTGGTTTAAAATATTACTAATTTCTTAGTAAACATACAGGGAAGAGGGTTGTGCAAAGAATTTATAATTATCTCTTGAGAACTTAAGGGAACATTGCTGTGATAAAATGGTTCATTTATCCTCGGAGACTTCACTTTCTACTTTGTGTGAGTAGCTTAAAATTCTAGCTTTTTTGGTGAACATTAAACTCTTAACTTTGTATCATATTTTAAAAGATGATAAATATGTGAAATTACTTGCAGTTAATACTCACTACTTAAACCATTTCAAAGAAACAGACCTGGTGATGTTGATAATTATATGGCACTTCTGTTTGTATTCATGTATTAGTTTTTTTGTATGGTTCCTGTGTACATGCATAGAGTTCAGAGGTCAACCTCTTGTCAGTCCTCAGGCACCATATCCCTTGTTTTAGGCTGGCTGGCCAGGAAGCCTCAAGAATCCACTTGTCTTATCTCCCTTGTTGCCAGGATTACAAGCATGTGCCACCACACCTGGATTTTTAAAGTGGGTTCTGGGATTGAATTTAGGCTCAGGTCCTCATGTTTGCATTACAAACACTTCATGACTAAGCTATCTCCCTAGCCCCTTAAAAGAATATGCGTGCAATAATTCTTAGAATCAGTGTGTATGAAAGGTATCAACTTTAATACTTAAGTAGCAAAACAGATACAGAATTGAGTTTTGAAATGAATCTGTTTTATTTGAAGACATAATTTAAGTTTCAGGATTCTATAGTGGAAGGTATTTTTTCAAGGACATTAAGTAAAATTGATTACTAATAAATTTATTATTTTTTTAAAGGTCTTGTTGCAGTAGGAGAGCGAGCACAAAAGAGGTCTGGGAACTTCTCTGCTGCAATGAAAGACTTGTCAGGTGAGAGCGAACACACTATTCAATTTCCTTTTGTCTTACCTGTACCTTGAATTTATAATTAAATGCAAAGTTGGTACAGGTATTTAATAACTCTTTTTTTTTTCCTTACAGGCAAACATCCTGTGTCTGCCCTGATGGAAATCTGTAATAAGAGAAGGTGGCAACCACCTGAATTTCTCTTGGTCCATGATAGTGGCCCTGATCATCGCAAACATTTTCTTTTTAGGGTAAATATGAACTTCTGTATTAATTACACATTTATTAATTTGATTTAATGTTAGAGGGTTAAGGGATGAGCATAATTATAACCACAGTATTAATATTCCAGGGGTGGGTTATAGATGTTTATATGTTTGGGTAGATTGGGTTTTTAAACTTTGAATACACTTAAAAAATGAGAGGGGAAGGTGTTGACAAAATCTGGTGAAGTTTGATATTTTCTAATGGACTGGGGGTGGAATTAATTTAGCACATTTGTCAGGGTTTATTATTTTTTTTTAAATTTGGAGACCTGCTTTTATTTTGCAGTCCCCTTTCTAAATCATTTGCTGCTTCTGGGCTGACATTAATTTAACTTACATAGTTGGGGATTATGTATTTGTAAATTATTTAGCATTTAGTGAAAAAGTACAAAGCTAATAGATATTAAAGTTTGATGCTGTTCTTATTGTATGTTTTTCTTGAATAGGTATTGAGAAATGGAAGCCCTTACCAGCCCAATTGTATGTTTTTCTTGAATAGGTATTGATAAATGGAAGCGCTTACCAGCCCAGCTTTGCCAGCCCTAATAAGAAGCATGCTAAAGCCACAGCAGCTACTGTGGTTCTTCAAGCAATGGGCCTTGTACCAAAGGACCTCATGGCTAATGCCACTTGCTTCAGGAGTGCCTCACGTAGATAGATTGAGGTTTTATATTAATCATTTCAGATAATTTTACTCTGCATCACAATGTATTTCCTCCTTAATGTTGTAAATATTTCGCAATTTACGACACTGTAAAAAGCAATCTGTACAAACATCTCCAGGCTTTGATTTTTGTACCATGGAAATTGTATTTAACCATACAGGGTTTTGGTATGTTTGTATTGTTTACCTTAGTGATGTATTTAAGTGGCTAACATCAAAACAATTGTTTGACGGCATCAGTAATCTTCAGTGTGGAATGTTAAATAACGCTTTTATACTGTATTTTGTACTATGATGTAACTCTCCTTCCTTATGGCTAGGCTGCTGTAACACTTGCCTGTAATCAGTGAAGGGCTGTGCACCTTGTACTATTTCACAATGGGTTCTGCTGGACAGATACTGGGCCAGTGTTAATTGAGGTTGAAGCAAGATCTGTTCCTGTTCCACAGGGCTAATGCCACCACCTCCCCTTAAATTTTTGTATAAGTTATGAAAAGAAAGTGGTATATTGTGTTATGATTGGCACTAAGACCTGCATTCCCATTAAGCCACTTGGGTCATAAGAAGGGAGTCAAAACGGAAGTCCAATTAGAACTCTACTGCAGAGGCCAAGTACATATTTAGTATGGCTTGAGTTGTGATATAGTTTTACTTTGATGTGCATTTTGAATTTCAGCTACACCTAGATAGACGTAAATAATTAAAATGCTGTAACCAACTTATCTAATAAAATTGGCAAACCAGCCACTATTTTGTTGACTATGAGAAAGTTTAAGTTTATGTTAATTTTTTAGGGTCTTATAGAATATTTCATATGTATTAGAGTGGTATTCATATGCTATGTCTCTAAACTTTATTTTCAAAAGCTAGGCCCAAATACAAACTTATCTGGAATAAATGTGGTGTTTTTCCCCTGCCCCCCCCCCCCCAATTCTACAGAACACATACACCTTAACTATGTACTATTACTGCTTTACCCAATGCTTTTGATTTCTATGCACGTTTATTTAAAAATGCCAAGTTTTACACACCCATACACTTGCACACACATTACCTGTAAGCATGCTGAATTTGCCATGATGGCTGAACTGTATTGAGTATAAAGTACAAAATACCCTATCATTTGAATTAACAAATTTAAGTACAACTTCAGAATAGAGGAATTATAAATCAGTAGCAAAAATGCTAAGGTAGAAGCAACAGCAGTCAGCTTTGCAACTGTAGGAAATACTAGTCTAGTCTTAGGTACACTGTTAAAGCACTTCTGCTCTGATGCATAAGTCTCAATGCTACATTTCACCTCAGCCTCTCATCTGTAATGAAACACTGACTTTAATTCAGTTTTCTCCTCGGATTACAATTAAGTTGTAGGGATAGAGTTCTCGTTCAGGATATCTAAGGCTTAAGGGAACAGCTTGCCATCATATCTGAAATCATAGTATGAAAATAAAAGCAAAATGTTGATCTAAAATCTTAATGCTATATTGCATGTAATAAGTTTATAAACATTTCAGTATTTTAAAGTATATTCTTCCAAAATGAGGTTTAAAACCAAAGACCTAAGAATCTTGAATTTCCTTGTTAGGAAGTCTTTTTCCTCAAAGATTCCTTTTACGCTTACTTTGGTGTTCAGGATCTCCAATTAAAAATGTAGTCACTCATTTCCACATTCCGTAAAGATGATTTTCCCAATAATGGTATTTGAGTAAGCTGCTCCAGAGTCTTAGGGTGCAACCCACAGTTAGCAAGGTCCTTAAGAGCAACTTCCTGTAGAGATAAGCATACAAGTCCATTAAAAGCACAGTATTACCAAACTTTGGCAATGAAAATTTTTTTAGGTTTGGGAACTTTTAACTCGGTGTAATTGCCTGAATTCATAAAATTTATCTTACAGTATACAAATCAACATTCTTACTAATTCATAAATTTTAGGTTTTATAACATGACACAAATTTGGCCCAACATAAACATTTACTTCAGCTAGAAACAGCTGGCTATAACCAAGTCTATTTAAAGACCTCTTACTTTATCCAGTTCTTTATCCAGTGGCAGGCAGGCATTGAATACAGCAGTTGGCTCATGTGGAAATAGTCCTGCAGAGAATGATCCTCTTTGTGAAGACTTGAGTAGCCTGGTCACAGAATGTAGAGTGTGAGGCATGATTGGACCTGTGATCTCCAAACTAAATTGATCTCTGTATCCAGAAAGAGCTTGTGTCTTTACATTAACACTTCGTGCCTTCAGGAAATTTAAAGAAAAAGAAAATTATGATCACCATCTCAAAATTGTCCCTTAGCTAAAAATGTGTTCAATAATTTGCATCTGGGGTTTCTTCTAATAGTTACAATCAAAAGTAGTTCTAAGTAGTTCCTAGGGGCTGGAGAGATGGCACAGTGGTTAAGAACACTGGCTGCTCTTGCAGAGGACAGGGTTTGGTTCCCAGCACCCACATGGTAGGTTAACAACTGTCTATAACTTAGCTCCAGGGAATCATGATACTGCCTTTTGTCCTCTGCAGGCACTGGAAAACATGGGCGCATGTATATACATGTAGGCAAAACACCTAAGAGTTCAAGGTCCTGCCAGGCATGGTGGCATACACCTTAGGCCTAAGCACTCAGGAGGTAGAGGCCAGTCTGGTACAAAGGCAGCCTGGTCTATATAGCAAATTCTAGGTTACCTAGGACTACAAAGTGAGGGCTACTGTCTTAAAAAAAAAACTGGGTATGGCGATGCATGCCTTTAATCTTGGCACTTGGGAGGCAGAGGTAGACAGATTGCTTGAATTTGAGGCCAGCCTGCCCTATATAGCGAGTTCCAGGCCAAGTGGGGATATGAGGAGGCCCTGACTCAAAAAGACCAAAAATTTGAGGCCAGTCTTGGCTACAAGTACCATCTCACAACAAAAATCCACTATGTAATACAAATAAGTAAAAGGGAGTCATTGTAATTTATAAAATGTTTTTCTCTTTTTTTTGAGGCAGGTGAGTTCCAGGACAGACAGGACCACAAAGCAAGACCATTTCAAATAAAATAGGGAATTCTAGGCCAGCTGGGGCTACACAGTGAGACCCTGTCCAATACCAAACTATTTTAAGAGCTAGACTATGTAGATTGGTGTAGTCTTAGTTACCTTAAGCATCTGCATTGTGGCACCTCGGAAAGCTACAGGGGATAAAAGGGTTGGTGGAAGTCCTGCCTGTGCACCTGAGGTAGCAACTAAACTCTTGCAGCTGATCAAGAAATTGAGCAATGTGAAGGTGTTCACTCCTTTCACCAATACAACAGACTCAGGTCTGTGATCCATCTGTACTTCATGTTTCTCTTTACGTCTGAAGATGACAATCAAGGAAATAGTAAAAGAAAATCCACACCAGGGGAGGAGAAAGTTACCCTGATTCTCGATACCTGCAGCTCCCTAAATGAACTAGAATTGAGCCTACCTCTCCCACTTAAGTCTCAATGAAAATGCTGACCACTTGAATTTGTTAGAAACTGACAACAGGGACTGGAAAGATGGTTCAGTGTTTTAAGAGCACTGGCTGCTCTTGTAGAGGACCAAGGTTCGATTCCCAGCATCCACATGGTGGATAATAACTGCCTGTTAACTCCAGTTCCAGGGGATTCGACATCCTCTTCTGACCTTGGGCATTGCATGACACAGGTACACTTACATACATTCAGGGAATACACCCATACACATAAATACAAATAATGAATAAAAAAAATATATATATATATATATATATATATAAAAGAAACAACAAAAACTATTCTGTAGTCAAAAACTTCATACACGATCAACAACAGATACCCTCAATTAAAAAGTTAAACAGCTGGCAGTTTACTGATACTTTATTTAATGCACAATGGAGAATTAGTTTTGGTAACTAACATCTGAACATAATTTATGATTATAGTAATTAAAACGATCAATGTTAAATTACTAACTTAATGAAAGTTCTTGTTAATAGCAATGAAAAGGATACAGCTTGATAGAGATTATGTCTGGCTTTTTAATTTTATCTTGCACACCCATCTCTTCTAGCCAAGAAAAACTTTCCTCTTCATCTTCATCACTGAATGCTTGCTCCCTATGAGATTGCTATAGTTAGAGGTACAATTTCAGAGAGCTGACTTCTACAAATACAGCTGAGTACATAAATCACAGAATAACTAAAGGTTATGTCATTACATACTCCTCATGTCCCAAGGTTGTTCCATGCACTTTCTTCTTATGGCCACTTTCTTCTATTAAAGGCAGAGAGAATTCAATACCTACATCAGAAAAGAAAAACATTAATTCAGTTTTCTTTAACAGGAATATCCTACCAGAGTATACAGACAAGTATTGACATCTGATCTGTTAAAAGGCAGTGGCCTCCATCCTTTCCTCCTTTTCCTGATCCAAGGACGGAGGGGCTGACCCAGTTTTTCAAGTTATTAAGGGTGTACATAATTTGTACTATTAAAGAATTATCTAGGGCTTGTGAGATGAGTCAGTGGGTAAAGGCGTTTGCTGCTGCCAAGTCTGATGACAACCTGAGTTCTATCTTTGGAACCCACACAGTGGAAGGGAAGATAGGGCCCCTTCCAGTTGCCCTCTAACCTCCACATGTGCACCACATGCCTACAGATACATATGCATATAAAATATGTAAATTAAAAATTTTTTTAAAAATGTAGAGTACATCCAGATCATGACTTTTGGGCCTACTATGTACTTCAGAGATCAGAAAAGGGGACATCATTAACTACAGCTTAATAGCAGGGTTAAAAAAAACCCCAAACCTGAAGAAATCAAGAACTACATCTTTTTTTTAAAAAAAATTTTATTTATTCTATGTGTATGCGTGTATTGCCTGCATATAGGTAAGTGCACCCGTGTTGTGCAATGCCCAAGGAGGACAGAAGAGGGCGTTGGATCCCCTGGAACTGGAGTTAGGACAGTTGTTAGCTGCCATGTGGGTGCTGGGATTCGAACCTGGGTCTTCTGCAAGAACAATCAGTGTTCTTAACTGCTGAGCCAACTCTCCAGCCCCGAGAACTACATCTCTTAAAATAATACTGCTAACTGGGGCTGGAGAGACGGCTCAGCGGTTAAGCTCACTGTCTGCTCTTGTAGAGGACCGGGGTTCAATTCCCAGTACCCACTTGGTGACTATGAACCAATCTTGAACTCCAGTTCCAGGGGAATCCGAAGCCCTCTCCTGACCTCCACGGCACTGCACAACACAGGTGCACTCACATGCATCCAGGCAGTATACTCATACACATAAAAATCCTAAAAAGAAATACTGATAACCAATTTGTAAAAGACAATTCAAACTTTAGCTCTTAAGGCAAGTGTTTATAAAGGGTGGTATCATCAGTTTAAACCTGAACTTTTACCTTCATTTTTTTTTTTTTTTGGTTTTTTTTGAGACAGGGTCTCCCTGTAGCCCCAGCTGTCCTGGAACTCACTATGTAGACCAGGCTGGCCTTGAACTCACGTAGATCCGACTGCCTCTGCTTCTGCTGGGATCAAAGGCGTGTGCCTACCTTCATTTTTTAAAAAAATATTTTATTGCTGGGTGTGGTAGCACATACCTTTAGTCCCAGCACTTGGGAGGCAGAGGCAGGCAAAGCTCTGTGAGTTCAAGGCCAGCTGGGGCTACAGGGAGACCCTGTCTCAAAAAGACCGAAAAAAAAAAAAAAAAAATTTTTTTTTTTATATGTGTATGAGTACTTTGCCTGCATGTATGTACGTGCACTCATGTGGAATGCATGCAGAGATCAGAAGAGGGTGTCAGATTCACTGGAACTAGAGTTATGGACAGCTGTTTGCTGCCATGGATGCTAGGAAAGGAACCCGGGTCCTCTGCAAGAGCAGTGCTCTAACTGCTGAGCTACCTCCCCAGCCCTTATTACCTTCATTTTTCATAGCTTCTCTTAACCCTCTAGTTGTAGGAGATATGAGCGCAGTGACCACATCACTTCCAGCTAATCCTGCTGCTCGGAACAGGACAGTGAACTGATAAGTACAAACGTAGAAATAGGGGCAAAGTTTTGTCTTCAGCAGATTATACAGAGAAGTAAAGCTCACAGACCTATGAAGCAAAAGAATTTTCTTTAGGTATTACATAATATTTTAAATTTAATTCTGTTTAATTCAGTTTGACAGGTAGTTTAAAACACAACAAATTTTTCAGGTACTGATTTGAGTTTTTGCAGTTGTGTCAAAACTCTCCTTTCAAGGACTGCGATTGATAATGGTCCTTGCTGATGACGTCTCTACTTCCAACAAGTAGTGCTGACCACTGGGATGAAAAACAGTTTTCTTTCAAGTAAAATTGGTAACTGGTTGCTAACTTCTGATGAAAAAACATCCACTGACAAGAAGTAACATCAAATAATTCTATAGTTATTATATCTATATAGTTATCTAGCAAATGCTATTATAACTATTATAGTTAGTTATATATATTACAGTTATATAGTTATAGTTATCATATCTATATAGTTATCTAGCAAATGTACTACACGTGATAGTGATGAAGGTGAACAAACCAGCAAACAGATTAAATCCTGGTCATTAACAGGTTCTGACAAAGTCCAGAAACACAGACATCCTTCTACCCTTATTCCTGTCTATATATACCACAAAACAGAAAGAGAATACTGCTACAAAGACCACGCACCTCTGGGATGTTTACTAATCTTACCAGTCACTCATTAAAATGTGCTGCAATGTTTCATCGTTTGACCAAGGGCTTGTCTTTCCAGCCATTTTCCTCTCTGCTCCAATCCGAGGAAACAGTGGTAGCCAAGAGAAGGCAGGGTGGAGCCAGTAGACAAGGGTCTGCTGGAAGGCACAGCGTAGCTCACTGCAGAGTTTGGGGTCCTGAATTCCAGTGTTGGAAGGGTGTGTGATTGAAAGATACAATTTCATTAGATACTAATGCTTTTCATAGGGAAGCATTCCTAACTGTTACAGAGGTTACAGTGAAGTATATCTTTATGATAGGCTTTCTGGACAGCTAACAGTCTGTTAAACCATGTATCAGAAAAAAAAATGTAGATGGAAGCATTTTTCTATCTCTATCTTTCTTGAGAACAATGACTAGACTTTAGATGATGGACAGGAAGTGTGTACGTGGAGGGAGTACTTATGTTCAAGATCCTTCCCCACAGGAGTGCTGAACCACCACCAAGGAAGAGGTTCCCTCCAACAGGTAAACAATTTCAAATGTAGTAAACCCTGTTAAGTGCAAATTACAAATCATCCTGATTTATTAAGAAAGATGTATCAAGTCATAATTGAAGTGAATTTATAATTAGACTACTAGGCTACTTAGATGATCCCAATGTTAAGAAAACTTTTATAACCTAATTTGAGTTGATGAGATGCTTCAAGGCAATGAAACTGTACTTCGCAAAAACCATTCTGGAGCTCCTTAACTCCATTAAATTTACAACAAATCATTTCCCATGTAAGAATCAATGCATATTAAGAATGAGAGTATGTCACGTTACATGTAAGAAAATTTGTAAAAATCCATTTGCTATTGTAATCATATTTAATTGCTTTTTCTTTTCTTTACATTTTCTCAAAACCTTAAAAAAAAAAGAATGGCTTCATGAAAACAATGTCTGCCTATACCACTGATTCATATGTAATGAATAGTTACTTAATTTGATAATAATGAATGTGAGAAGTACCCTTTGGGAGAAACAAACTGTCAAATTTTTGAGTCTTTAAATGTCAGAAGAAAAAACCAGAAGAGATGTTTATACTTAATTTGTAACCTTAAAACAGACCTTAAAGGCCGGGCGTGGTGGTGCACGCCTTTAATCCCAGGACTGAGGAGGCAGAGGCAAGAGGATCTTTGTGAGTTCAAGGCCAGCCTGGTGTACATAGTGAGTTCAGGTCAGCTGGGGCTACAGGAGACCCTGTCTCAAAAAGACAAAACAACAACAATAACAAAAACAGACCTTAAACAGAGGACCCAGGTTTAAACCTAGCACCCACATTAAGTTGGGCATGGTCCTAAGCATGCCTATAACCCCAGCACTGATGGAGGAAGATCACTGGGACTTACTGGCTGCCAGCCTAGCCCAGAGATCCTTTCTCAAAGGAACAGAGTGGAGAGTGACAGAGGATACTGACGCTTGCCTCTGGCCTCTGTGTGTACACCTGCCTGTGCCCATGTTCTTGTTCTTTTTCTCTCAGTCTACTTTATTTCAGAATTACCTGTATACTCGGAGGCAAATTTACTTCCGTTGCCCTACAATGCTGGAGAAGACCTTGAGCTTCTTCCTGTGCTTTCAAATGATCTGCCCAGGTAAAGGGCTGAGACGAAGTGAAAAGGAGTCGGGCTTTAATACTCCAGTCCACAGGTAACTCAGTACTGCCTGAAGATGCAGTATCTGATTCCGAGAGTATGTGTTGAGTCTTTTAGAAAACAAAGAACACAAATATTAGAATTTCAAGAAAAATCCTGCAATATAAAGATTTGATTAGCTAATAAATTCTTGATCACCAAATATAAAAATTATGAACTGTTTAGTAAGATTAAAAAATATGCTACACACTGAAAAGGTCTGGAAGCAGATAAATTAAGCCAAAGAGGTCTTGGGCCACTGTGATGACTCAGCAAGTAACACGGTGCTTGCTACTAAGCCTGACTCCCACACCCTACCACCCACTGAAAATAAAGAGTAAAAAACAACCAAAAGGTTTGTTGGAGGTAGTGCTAGAAGGTTATATTTCACTTTTTAGTTTTCTCAGGTCTGTCTCCAAGTATAGATGCTCCTAACAAAGAAGAAATCTTCCTGGTCCTTAAAAGTAATTATCTTATGCTGGGCATGGTGGTGCACACCTTTAATCCCAGCACTCGGGAGGCAGAGGCAGGCAATCTCTGTGAGTTCAAGGCCAACCTGGTCTACATAGTGAGTTCCAGGACAGCTGCTGGGGCTACAGGGAGACCCTGTCTCAAAAAAAGACACCCCCCCAAAAAAAGCCCCAGAATCATTGGAAGCAGGGCTAAACTTCTGCTGCAGATTAAGTAACATAGGTGGAACCCTTGAAGGCTGTATTTAAGAAACATTTCCTGAACTAAAAAAAATTACCCTCTGCCTGTTTTGCTGCTGCTCAAGTCCATATTCCCCACACCACAAAGATTCCTTTAGGTAACATCATAATAAAATACATGAAGAGGAGACCATGTGAAGGTAGTGCAGATCTTGGGTGCTCTTCTAGCCTGTCCCATTAGGGCAAGCTGCATCTGTCAAACAGTGTGGGGCTGGGAATGTGGCTCAGGGTAGAAGAGTATAGCACAGCATGCACAAAGCCCTGGGCTCTACTCCCAGGACCTCGGAAACCCAGCTTTGGACAGCACAGCACGCACATACAATTCTGATACTTCAGAGCAAGTTTGAGGCCAGCCTAGTATACATAAGACCTTGTCTTAAAAAAAAACCCCAAGAAACCCCAAACAAAACCAAACCAAACGTGCCTATTACAATATAAGCATTGTAAATGGAAACTACTGTGTGTGTCCTGGGTAGAGGAGGGACAATACAACAGCAAAACCTACTGAAGTACTCGGGGAATTTGGTGTGAAGATTCAGTGAAGGAGTAAGTTAAAGACATAGCTTAGGTAGAGAAGTCACTAACCTTGAAAGTGTGCTAAACTGATGGGGGGGGGTGTCAAAGGAGAACCCACATGCACTGTGCCTGCTTAGTGGTGGTGACCACTGTAGGCACCATAACCATATCACGCCAAATACTGTCTCAGATGATGCCCTCTTTCCTGCCCTGGTAGTGACTGTTTTTAGGCAGGGTTTCAAGTATCCCATGTTGGCCTCAGCTAACTATGTATCCCAGGATGATCTTGAACTTTGATGATCCTGCTGTGACCTCTCCAGTGCTGTAGTTATAGGTGTGCATCATCACACCAGTTATGTGATGCTGGAGAGCCAACCCAGGCAAGACTCTGCAAATTGAGGTACATCCCCAGCTCTCAAGCTTCTCTGTGAAACTTTCTGAGCAAAATACTTCGGAGAACTATTCTGTTTATCAGAACATAGAATGTAGTATTTTAAAAGAATTACCTTGAATAAGCCAGTGAGATGGCTCAGGGGGTAAAGGCACTGGCTGCCAAGCCTGACAACCTGACAACCTGAGTTCTGTCCATGGAACTCATGATGGAACGAGAAACTGACTGCGGGCAAGTTGTTCTCTGACCTCTACATGCCCAACCGTGGTACACACAACTAAATTACAAATTAATATGAAAAAATTACCTGAGGTAGTTCGGTGGCAGTTGTTCTTTCGTGCAATGCCTCCTCCCACATCAAATTATTTTCTTGATTAGAATCTAAAAGCTGAGGTTGAAAAAGATGTCCTTTTAAAACTTAAGTGGTCACTTGCTTTAAATATGTAAGGTCTCACCTGGCACACAAGTTTCTCAGTGAAGGAGCGCGGCCCAAATCTATACAGTATCCAACGCTGACTTCACTTCAGATTTGTGCCTGAGCTTTCATATTAAAAGGGTTTGAAAGAGGCGGCCTTTGACGCCTTGGTAACTGACACAGAAATCTTAAACCAAAAGACCCAACAGCTTCAGGCTAAGACAAACTTTCGTAAATTCTGACCCCATTTATTCTCAACAGTCCTCAACTCCGCAGAACCGAGTGTCTGGGAGGAGCTCCTGCAGCACGGAGGGAGCGCAGGTCCTGGTGCTCCACCCAGGCTGCCTGCAAGTCCCTCCGCAGAAGCTCAGAGCTGAGACGCGGGCGGGTTCCAGGCTCGGGCCCAGCCTCCTGCAGCCCTTCCCGCCCATTCCCACACTGGTTGCGCAGCCGGGTGCAGCGGGGCCGCAAAGCCTCGGCTCCCAGGCACTGAGACACTCACCGGGCCCGCAGCTTCCTGCTGGCCGACGGCTGGCTCCTCGCGGGGATCGGCGGCCACGCGCGGCCGGTTGTCCAGGCGGGCGAAGGGGTTCCTGCGGGCTGCCGTGGGGGCGCCGCCTCCTCCGCCCGCGGTCGGGAAGGGGCGAAGGGGCAGTCCAGCCGCCAGCGCGGCGCGGCGGAGCGCGGGCTCCGACACGGCGGCGCGGTCCCGGGGCCTCTTCCGTCGGAGCCGCACGACCTCCGGCGGTTTCTTGAAGTTGGGCGAGTAGCCCGGCACCGACAGGGCCATGGCGGGAGGACAGGCGAGTGCCCCAGGTACCAGGCCCGTAGGCCGCTACCACTTCCCGCGCGTCCCGGCCCGCCACGCCCCTGCGCCGCGCCACACGCCGGCTGTAGGCCGCCGAGGCCCCGCCCCTCGGAGCATGCGTGCTGGGCCGCCTAGCCCCGCGCACGCCCCCTTCTGGCCCGCCCGGAGTGACCCCTTTCCAGCCGCCAAGCCACCTGCAGACATGCGCGCGGGCACCAAACAGTACTAGTCTGCAGGCGGACACTACTGGTCGGCTTCGCAGCCAGGACGGAAGCCGACAGCACCCGAGCGAGGCTGCAGGGTGCTGCTCTGCTCTCCAGAGGGGCGACGTCCGCAGGGAAGGCGGAGGGGTCCGGCCTCCTCACTCCCGCTCGGAGCCGTGGAGCCGCCCCAGCCCTCCTTGCCCAAGCTGCCAGCTGCCCGAGGACCACTTACTGTGTGATCCTGGAGCCGAGGGAATGGATATTCAAAACTTAGACGCCAGTGCGTTAGGTACTTGGAGATCGGAAAGTATACTCAAACCCTTAAATAATGGCAGCAGAGGCTTGTTAAGGAAGATGTTGAGAATGAAGAAGATAATATTATTTTGACAAAACAGCAAAAGCTTGTGGCAGATGTATAGACAGAATAGAGTGGCTTTTGCAGAAAACAGTTTTCTTTATGGAAAGAATTTTGTAGCAGAGGAAAAATGTACAGATACAATAACTAAAAAAGAATTTTGGAATATCCCCTCAGATGTTAAAAAATTATCTGGATGGTCTGTGCAGTAATTTTGCAAGTGTTTTCAAATATGTCAAACAACCAAACATCTTACTATGGTAGGAAAACATGCTTAAAAATGGAACAACTTGATTTTATCTTCCTTGATTTTTCTCAACAATTTCTAAAGAAAACTGGCTTCATATATAGGTATAGGTGAATCCAACTGAGGTCTGGGAAATAAAATTAAAATTGAACAACTTGCTTTTTTCTTTCTTGGTTTTTCTGAACAACTTCCATGGAAACTTTTGCCTCGTACAGTGGAATGGGTTCATCCAATTGAGGTCTGAGAAGAAAAAATTATTGAAAATGTCAGGCGCAGTTACAGATTAGTGAGTAGGGCATACAGGATGTATGTAGAACATGCAGTTTGTTACAGTTTCGTTGTATTACTTTAAATAATCCATATAAGTGTATAAATGTATCCATTAATATTTCCATGGTTAAAAGAAGTGATGGGATTTTTATTTTTATTTTTTAAACAGGATTGCTATATATGGCTGGCCTGGAACTCATGATCCTCCTGCCTCAGTCCATAGTGTTCAGATTATCTGCCATACTGGGCTAAAAGTGTTTTGAATGGAAAAAAGTACTATTTTATCCACCCCTACTTTATAAATGATATAAAAATCCAGCTTAAAAAACCATGTGGTACTTTTTCCTTTGTCATGCTATAAGTTCTTTCTTTGGCAGGGGTGATAAGACTGCAACACAGAATAGAAGAGAGGGACGGAAAAGTCACAAGCTACTTTATCTGTGAGGATACTCACTGGTGTGAGTCTATACTCACCAGATAGATATATGCTGAGAAATACAAAAGGAGCAGTTATTTATCTAAACTAAAGAAAATAGGGAGGCAGCTGGGTGTGGTGGTGCTCACCTTTAATTACAGCACAGGGGAGGCAGAGGCAGGCAGATCTCTGTGGGTTCGAGGTCAGCTCGGTTACACAGCGAATTTTAGGCCAGCTGAGGCTACAGGGAGACCCTGTCTCAAAAAAAAAAAAAAAACACCCAAATAAATAAAAAATAAATATGGAGGCAAAAAGTGTATCATAAAGGCTGAAATATAAACAGAAATGTCCACCTTATTTCCTTGAGGATAGAAAACTAATAACAATGATTGAGATTCTTTAGCATACCTAAAAACACCAGCAGATAACTTCTCCATCACATCTTTTAAGATACGTAACTGGAAGGATTGTTAAGGTGGCAACATAATAGAGAAGACAGTTCAATAAAGTGGTGTTACAGAAACTAAACTTCAAATTTACTTCTAAAACAAAGGACTGATTTGAGAAAGCTGGTGTTAACAGGAATGGGAACTTTCTCAAGACAAGTGATGACTACTGTTATCCTAATAATGGATGGTTAACAAAGTAACATGGTTTTCATTTATGCACTATGTATGGTATTTAGCACTGATATCTCTTATATAAAGAGTAAAAAAAAGATAAGTAAATAAACATTTTATCAACGTGGTTGACAGCAGAATCAAAATTTGTTTGCATTGTCTCAAAATAACTTGAAAAAACAAAAGCTAATAAATGTGCATCTATATGTGGTAGTTTTAATGAAAAATGTTCCCCACAGGCTCGTGTATTTAAACAGTTGGTTCCAGGCACTGTTTGGGGAGGTTATGGAACCTTGAGGAGTTGCAGTCTTGCTATAGGAAGTTCGCCACTGGGGATGGACTCTCTTTGTGTGATTGGCTATCGTCTTCCTGCCCCTGCCACCATGCCAATCCTTCCCGGCCAACACAGACACCCCTTTATGGAACCATAAGCAAAATAAACTCTTCTGTAAGCTGTTATTCATCATGGTATTTTATCACAGCAACAAGAAAGTAGTAATACACTAGTCACCAACAATCAAAATTATATCCATATTAAGAAGAAAAAAAATCTTTGTTGAGCTGGGTACATACCTGTAATTCCACCACTCAGGAGGCTGAGGGAGGAAGATTATGAATTTAAGGCCGGTCTGGGTTACATAGCAAGAGGCTGTTTGAAAAGAAAACACCACAAAGAGCAGTTCTCCAAGCCCATTGAGATTGTCCACAGAGGGTTTCTTTGGAAAGACTATGGCAGGAAGTTGATGTGCTTGGAGCAAGGAGTTGAGGAGCTAGGAGGAGGAAGCAAGTGATGAGAACACGAGAGGCTGCAGACTTAGTTTGGTGCAATGATGGTGACTCTTGTAAAGACAGCAGAGCTTTGTCAGCAAGGATCCATCATGTTACAGAAAATGGAGGACTATATAAAAGACAGTTTAATGAATGAAGCCTTTGAGGAAATGCCCATGCTGGCTGCGGTGCTCACATATATGGGGTATGGTATGCTCACCATCTTTGGATAGCTTTGAGATTTCCTGAAGTATTGATTGAAAAGTGCCACCATGCAACAGAAAGAGAAGAACAAAAGGGACTAGAAAGATGACTCAGAAGTTGGGAGCTTGTTCTGCCCTTGCAGAGAGCCCAGGTTCAGTTCCCAGCACCCATATCAGGAGGCTCACAACTACCTATAACTACAATTTCAGTTGCCTCTAGCCTCCTTGAACACCCCCCCCCCACATGCCTATACCTATACACAGACACACACATACACATAATTTAAAAATCTTTAAAAAATTTATTAAAAAAAAGAAAAAACAACAAAAAACTATGTTGGTAATTTAGTTGACAACATGAACTCATACAATTGCTAGGACTGCAATTCTTGATGGCATAGAAATGCATAGGACATGTTAAATCACAAAGAGTGCTGAGTTTATGTACTGACTGAGGACTGTTTTTGCAAGAACTGAAGTCTGACTTTAGAAAATTTAAAGTAACACTGCTGGAAGTTTTAGCACATGCTCCTAATCCCAGCACTTGTAAGGCTAAGATAGGAGGACTGCATATAGTTTGACTCCAGCCTGTGATTTGTAGCAAGTTCAAGGTACAACAATATTAAAATTTAAAATATGATCATAGGCCAGGTGTGGTGGTACACACCTTTAATTCTAGTACTTGGGAGTCAAAGGCCGGTAGATCTCTGTGAGATTGAGTCCAGCCTGGTCTACAGAGTGAGTTCCAGGGCAGCTGGTGCTATGGGACAAAACTGTTGCAAAAAACCAAACCAGTTGGGCGTGGTGGCACTTGCCTTTAGTCCCAGCACTCAGGAGGCAGAGGCAGGCGGATCTCTGTGAGTTCAAGGCCAGCCTGGTCTACATAGCAAGTTCCAGGCCAGCTGGGGTTACAGGGAAACCCTATATCAAATAAACAAAAAACCAAACCAAACCAACCAAGCCCCCATATATAATAAGCCATTTTAAAGATTAAAAAAGGACCTAAAGAATATTAATTCACTTATTCATATCCTCCTGCCATACCCTCCCAAGTCTTGGATTACAGATATGAGCTACCAGGCCTAGGTTGAGAACTCCTTTTCTATTTAGTATATTAACATCTTTAAATAGTCATCTTAGTAATGAAGATTGTACTGGAGATGTAGTTCACTTGCTAGAGTACATGAATTACATGTATGTGGCTCTGGGTTTATCCCTAATACCACATGAACTAGATGTGGTAGTACATACCTATAAGCCCAGCACTTGGGATTTGGTGGCAGGAGGATCAGAAGTTCAAGGCCACCCTCAGCTGCAAAACAAGTAGGCTACTCTGGGATACATGAGACCCTGTCTCAAAACAAATAAATAAAAGAAATAAAAGGATCTTTTTTGAGGTATGGGGAACTTATTAAGCTAAGGGAGGAGGATCATGAGTTTGAGGCCAGCCTGGACTACATATAGAGTTCCTATCTCAAAAATAAATAGATAAATAATCAGGTATGTTCTTATTTGATGAAAATTTCCTAGTACTGATAATTGTAAAATTCTACTCATCATCATCATCATCATTGTCTGGAACTCACTATGTAGACCAGGCTGGTCTTGAACTCACAGAGATCCACCTGCCTCTGCCTCCTGAGTGCTGGGACTAAAGGCGTGTGCAACCACACTGGGCTGAAAATTCAACTCTTTACATAACTGTTTTGGAGTATTTTGTGCAATGGCACCATCTTAAGGTGACAGGTTATACCAGGTTAAGACAAAAGAAAGTCTTCTACTTATCTCATAATTTATCTCCTGTTCAAAAGGAGGGAGACCCCGCCCCCAGGTGTGATTCTGATTCTGTTCCTTGCTGCCTGTTTCCTTGGGCACACAGTAAGCTCTATTTTAGTTTGTTTCTTTTGTTAAATGGGGGTAACATTACTTATATTTCATAGCATTATTTTAATTTTTAAATGAGTATCTATAAGGCATTTGATACACTGTTAAACATGCATAAGAAAAGGTCACAGCTAATTATCATTTCTTATGATCACATTCAAAGAATTTATGAGTACAGTACAAGGCAAATGCCAAGCCAGTAATTCAAGTCAGTAGAAAAAAGGATATAAAGATATTTTCCTTGTTGTGCATTTGCCAAATTCCAAACTTCATCATTGAGAAAAGCCACCGTTGCTCCCTTGAGAAAAAGGCAATGGCTATCAGGAGGATCCAACTTTGATAGAACAAACAAAGACAAAACAATTATTACATTAAGAGTTGATACTTGAACCAGAAAAACTTTATATGCAAATTTAATACTGTAGGAACCACAAAAACTCAGCTCTGAACTTTAATAACAACTTGTAACTATAATGTTTTCTTTCCTATGTTATGACCCATGATGTCATATCTAGGGTAAAAAGACAGGGCAGATGAAGACGGATTTGGAGTCTGCATGATGAAATGGTAGAGGTGTGTGTCTGAGGGCTTCCGTATGTGGTCTGGCCTTTACTTGCCAGTCACCTTTGTAAGTTCGAAAGTCAAGACTGGTATATGAGAATTACAGCATTTGTGTATCAGCCAAGATATAGTCAATTAAAATCCTGTTGAAAAATGTAAGTATGGAAGGCTGGAGAGATGGCTCAGTGGTTACAAGCACTTGCTGCTCTTGCTTAGTTCCCAGCACCCACATGGCAGCTTGCAACTGTCTTTAACTCCAGTTCCAGGGAATCCAATGCTCTCTTCTGGCTCTGACAACACCAGGCACACATGTGGTGCACTTAAACACATGCATGCAAAACACTCATACACATGAAAAAATAAATCTTCAAAAAAAATCTTTAAAAAAAGAAAAGAGAAAAATGTGTAAGTTTGGGAAGTAATTCATCTATATGCATATATAGTAATATCACTGAGTAACTAAATTATGAGGACCTGAATTTGAACCCTAGCACCCATGTAAAAAATCCAGCTGTGGTAGTGCATATCTGTAATCCCAGCATTAGGGAGGTGGAGACAGGAGGATCCTTAGGCCTTGCTGCCAGTCAGCCTAGGCTTGGGAAGCTCCAGGTGCAGGGGAGATCCTCTTTCAAACTATAAGGTGGAGAGTGATGAAGGAAGACACAGAATATTGATCTCTGGCTTAACATATATGTGCACACATGTGCATGTGCATTTACACATGCATAAGCACATAAAGGTACAATATGGAATGGAAATACAATTTAAAAATCCAGAAATCACTATGCACAAATAACTAAGTAAAACTATAATTCACTCTAATTGAATGGATTCCCAGGCAGGGTGGTATTTAAACATTTTGGTCAATAAGTACTTAACATTAAAAAGAAGCTACATTTCTTTAAACACAGGGTATAATTCAGAATCTGTATCATTTTTTGCTCATCACAATCTTCTGGTATAATAGTAATGCTTTATTATTGCTGATAAGTAATACCTGAAGGTTTTCTTCTGTTGTCACCCAACGGCCTCCGACACCAAGAAGTGCAATGATGTCATGTTTATGTGGGAGCTGTAATTTTACAGCTGGCTCATCATCTTTACTGTACAATCTCACTTATACGTGAATTTTTTAAAAAGAGAAAAAAAAACTTTTATAATCTGACAATTTATTCTGTATATAAGTCTCTTTATATAGTGAGAAATATTTTTCTTAGTAAAAGGCAAGTGTGTATTCAAATAACCCTAAACTACACTTTTTATATTGAAACTGGTCATAAGATGTATTCTATACCTAATTCAAATTAAATAAACACAAAGTATACTTTGATTTGGAAAGCAAGCAAGATAATGCACTATATAACTAGCCTCATGCTAACCCTAATAAGGATCGCTTCATACAAGAGAATGAATTGCTGTCTCATCAAAACACTGATTTGTATGTTGACATAATCATTGAAACATAAATTGAAAAAATGACCTCACTAAAATATAATAATCATTTCCACTGAAAGGTTTGTATGGTTTAATTACAAATACTGGTTGAAAAGGAACACATGTTGGTCAGTTACATTCACAGTACAATATAAATAGAATTGTTTTGTGGGCTCATAACACCACCTTTTAGGAGTAATAGCACCACCTACAAGTGTATGGATTGGTTGTTAGAGACATTGGTGTAATTTTAAAAGTTCTAGAGAAGAGAGAATGGAATGAATGCCTTTTTTTCTATCTAGAGGGTGCAAAACTCATCCTGTAGAGGGCAGCCAGGCAGTGGAAGTGACTGAGGATCCGAACAATTAGGTATCATTCTGGGCCAACTGGGTAGGTGCCCCTTACAGGTTTCTTACAGAGATTTGCCACCTGTTGAAGCTTCAGTGTCTAACACTTAAAACACATGCTCTCTTTTCCAAAGGGACAGAGTTTATGATGGGAATAGAGTAACTGAAACTTTATTGAAATTGAAACTTTAAATAGACAAATTTTCAATTAAAAAGAAGCCCTCAAACTAAACGTTCAATTGAATAAATGCAGTAATAATCATTCCCCGTTTAAACTTTTTCTAAACTAAAACTAAATTGTTTTCAAACAAAAACAATCACACAGGGAACACTGATTTCATAGGTGCCCACCTCCAGCATCCAGGACAATATCTACTCCCAGGCCACCTGTTTCTTCCAAACAGCCTTCCACAACATGGACTTTCCCATTAGACACATCAATCACTCGGGCTGTGAAAGACAGGAAATCAGGCTATTGTACTGTTCTCTATGTTAGCAATGCAAACCAATCGTGAAAAATGAAAAAAAAAAAAAAAGAAAAGCAAACAAGTATGTCTTCTAAAATAGTTTAAGCAATTATTAAATTTAAAATGAAAAAGCCAATTCCAATGACATTTTTTCTCACGGAATCCAATATTGACTGGGGACTGAACCTGAGATGTCTGCAAGAGAAGCCGGTGCTCTTAACCTCTGAGCCATCTCTCCAGTCCCAGTCTGAGGACTTATTAACTTGATAAAGCTTCCATTCTTCCTGCCTGCCCTTTGTCTACACGCTGCTTATCTTGTTTGCTCTCCACCTGCTACTTTCTCCATTCTTGTCTTTCCCTAGTCCTTTTTCACTTTTCCCTAGGCTCAATGTTTTTCTTCTTCTCTACATTCACTGAATCATTTCTACAGGCTGCTAAGAACATTTTAAAACTTATATTTACTTGGTATTCTGTACTTTATTTTGCTAGTATAGGTTTTTTTTCTTTTTTAATATTTTATTATTTTTATTTTATGTGTATGAGTGTATTGCCTGCATGTATGTGAGTGCACCCATGTTGTGCAA
>NW_008340872.1:2980264-2996662 GCF_000622305.1 Nannospalax galili | reverse complement strand
GCCATGTAGGTGCTGGGAATCAAACCCAGGTCCTCTGCAAGAGCAGTCAGTGCTCTTAACCACTGAGCCATCTCTCCAGCCCGTTTTTTTTTTTTTTTGAGGCAGGATCTCACTGGGTAGCTCAGGCTCACCTTCGAAGCACCATCTCTCTGCCTCAGCCTTCTAAGTGCTGGAATTATAGGCTAGTGACACCATGCCTGGCTTGACAGTGCAGTTTTTGATTTTCCTGCAAGATTTCACATTTTAGATAGTCTGGGCTGAGTTATGTAACCTACCTATAGAAGGCCTAAGCTTTTCAAGGCTCTGCTTGTCTTCCAGGCTATGTGCTGTTGAAATCACTTTGGCTCCTCTGTGGTGTGCTAACTGAATGGCTATTGTGCCAAAAGCCTGTGTAGAAATACATATACAGTGGTTAGCAGACGCAGGGAAGAGGATATGTCTACTTCACATTACAGACTGCTTAACAAAGTGTAATTCTTTAGTGCTATCTTAATATATTCAGCAAGGTTACACAATAGAAAGACATACACAAACTTAGTAGGGAAGGTATCTGATGTCTTCTTCAGAAGGGGTGGTTGAAAAAGTACATGTGTCATGGAATCCTAACTCAACACATAAGTCCAAGGATGGAGGGCCACACCCAGGAACATAGCCATGGAAAGAGAATAACAGCCCATAAAAGCACTGTAGCATGATGATATAAGCTGACCACACAGTACCCAAGGGACTCTAGCTACACCTCTGTGAAGAGCAAAGCCATCAAAAGCTCCTGATGTTGGACATCAGGCTAATGTCAATACTGAAGATTATTTTATTCAAAGAAATCCTGATTTCATCAACAGCCAGCTTAAAAACAAAACCATGATTTCACCCCGTTTTATAACATTTTTAATTTTTAATTAATTTTATTTTTATATGTGTGAGTATTTTGCCTGCATGTATGTATGCATAGTTATGCATGTGATATCCACAGAGGCCCAAAGAGGATGTCAAATCCCCTGGAACTGGAGTTAAGGATTAGCTGGTATGTGGTTCCTGGGAATGAATCTGGATCTTCTACAAAAGCAGCCAGTGGTCTTGACTGCTAAGCCATCTCTCCAACCCCCAAGTTTTGCAACATTTTTAGATTATAGTATTTTATGTATTATACAGTGTCTTAAGGATTTTTTTCTGTGACACATGTAACATACTTAGAATTTGCACATTTTAACCTTATGTATGCTGTCTAATAAATGCCAACACTTTTATTAATGTAAGTTTAAGTGTGGGTAATATGGTACAAAACTGGTGGAAAGCTCTAAAGTATGACTCCATAGACTCAAAGCTATTTCAGGCTTTATGTAATAGTAATAGGCTTGGCTGTGTGGGGGGGTGTAGCTTCCTGGGAAAGCACTTGCCTGGCATGCACAAAGCCTTGGATTGAGCACAAAGCCTTGGGTTGAGCACCAACCCTGGAAAAACACAAGGAAAGAAAGAAGAAAAGAAAAACAGAAAAGGGCTTGCCTGCTTTTTAAGCTACTAGTATACCTGAAGTAATCAGAAGCTAACCTCACTAAATCTAACTTCTACCTCATACTGATAAAAGCTGCTCATGAGAATAAAATGGGAGGTGGAAAAGAAATAAAATTAATGGCAAAGAATCATATTTGTGTATAGATATCTATTTCTAAGTTCCCTACCTTTACTGTATATTGGTCTTTTTTTTTTTTTTTTTGGTCTTTTTGAGACAGGGTCTCCCTGTAGCCCGAGCTGTCCTGGAACTATGTAGACCAGGCTGGCCTTGAACTCACAGAGATCCGCCTGCCTCTGCCTCCCAAGTGCTGGGATTAAAGGTGTGCGTCACCATGCCTGGCTACTGGTCTGTTTTTAAAACAGAGTCGACTGGCACTTACACTCACACCATCCATTATCAGCACTGACTTTCCAGGAGAGAGGTGAGAAAGATAATGTAGAGCTGTATAGGCCCGCACTCCATCCCGAATGGTTCCAGCAGCTTCTGTCCATGGAACCTTTGCTGGTTTATGAACTGGCACAAAGAACAGGAGGAAACAATTCATTAGCAAGTCCCATTAGTATTGACTATGAGATCCAAGCCCTACCTTTACTGATTATCTGTATTACAGTTTCCCTGTTTTTATTCTTATGTATGTGTAATCTCAAGATAGGACTGTTGTGAAATAAAATACATTCAGCAAAAGTACACAAAAATAAACACAAGTACAGGAATGAATATAAAACAGACAAGCAAGTCACTACCTTGCTAGTGGAGAAGACATCCTTCCCCGTGTCTCCTCTCTATCCACCATTATGACTCAATTTCTTATTCACCTTTATAATTTAGCACTCAAGTATTCATTCTCAGCAATACCAGTTTTGTCTAATTTTGAATTTGATCTAAGTGAAACCATGATATCTCTCTCTCTCTCTCTCTCTCTCTCTCTCCTTTCTTCCTCTCCCCTGCCCTCCCTCCCTTTCTGTTCTTTTCTTCTCTCTTTTTTTTTTTTGAGACGAGTTTTTACTATGTACCCCTGGCTGGCCTGGAACTTGCTGTGTAGACCAGGCTGGTGTTGTAATCAGAGAGCTGCCTGCCTCTGCCTCCAGGGTGCCAGGTCTAAAGAAACAGGCCACCATCCCTAGCTACCATCTTGCTTTTTATATTCCACATTATGTTTTTAATATTTTATTTATTTATTCTTATGTGAATGAGTGTATTGCCTGCATATAGGTAGGTGCATCTGTGTCATGCAATGCCCATGGAGGTCAGAAGAGGGTGTTGGATTCCCTGGAACTGGAGTTACAGATAGTTCTTAGCCTCCATATGGGAGCTGGGACTCAATCCTGGGTTTTCTGCAAGAGCAGTCAGTGCTTTTAACCGCTGAGCCATCTCTCTAGCCCCCCATACTGTTTTTAAACAACAAAAAAAACTTTTGATATGTGTGTGTGTGTGTGTGTATGTTGCATGTACATGCCATAGCATATGCATGGAGGTCAGAAGACAACATCCCAAGCTATTTCTCTGGCTGACCTGAATGTCACAGAAATCTGCCTTCCTCGCCTCTTAAGTGCTAGGATTTAAGGTACATGTCACCAGGCCTGGCTGCTTTTTTTTTTCTTGAAATTAAAAAAAATTTTTTTTAATTATTTTTATTTTACGTGTATGAGTGCATTGCCTGCATGTATGTGAGTGTACCTGTGTCATGCAATGCGGCGGAGTCAGAAGAGGGCTTCGGATTCCCCTGGAACTGGAGTTAAGGACGGTTAGTAGCTGCCATGTGGGTGCTGTGAATCAAACTGGGGTCCTCTGCAAGAGCAGTCAGTACTCTTAACCACTGAGCCGTCTCTCCAGCCCCTTATCTTTCTTTAAAAAAAAAAAACTTATTAATTTTATGTGTATGAGTGAACTGCTTGCATGTATATAAGTGCACCCATGTCATACAATGTCTGCAGAGGTCAGAAGAGGGCGTCAAATTCCCTGGAACTGGTGATATAGACAATTTTTAGCTACCATGTGAGTACTGGGAATCAAATCTGGGTCCTCTGCAAGACTAGTCAGTGCTTTTAACTGCTGAGCCATCTCATCCCTGCTTAATCACCTTTATTTTTTTATTTTTTTGGTCTTTTTGAGACAGGGTCTCCCTGTAGCGCCAGCTGTCCTGGAACTCACTATGTAGACCAGGCTGGCCTTGAACTCACAGAGATCTGCCTGCCTCTGCTTTTTCTGGTTTCCTGTCTAGAACTTGTAATGTTAACTACTCTTGCCTTTACTTCTCCTTCACATGCCTTACCAGACAAGGACTTTCTTTCTCCCTATAGATAAGAGTTATGCAATTTGGGAGTTTTTAAGATAGACCCACTGAAGGGGCACTCCAATTGCCTCACCCTGCAATCCGTGTTCAGCATGGAAGAAGTCAGAGCAGTCTGCATCCTGATTCCCTATTGGCAATTTGGGTAACCTCTGTAGAGGATGGTGTGATAAGAATAGGAGGCAGGAATTGGCTAGGCAGTTAGGGTAAAAAGACCCCAAAGAAAAGCAGCCAGTTTCTTGGCTAAAAGTCAAAATGTCTTTGGGATTGTTAGCAACATACTCTGTTCCAAAGGCCAAAAATGTTGAAAATATTGGGAACTTTTATCTAATTCTTAAAAGATTTCAGGGTTACCTCTTCAGAGGGGGGGAATGTTAGAGTAGCCAAAAGCCCCATAAAAAATAAATCAAAGAAGAAAGAGTACATAAAGTTATCAGAAAAAAGTGATGGGGAGATATGGGAGGAGTTGGAGGGAAGGGAGTGGGCATGGATTTGATCAAAACACCTTATATGCGTGAATGAAATTCTCAATAATTTATTTAAAAAAACGCACCAATACCTTTCTACTGCAATCGGAACAAAATGCAAACTGTAGTTTAAAAACAAAATGTAGCTTAAAAGGCTCAACAAAAGGCGGGTGTGATGGTGCACTCCTTTAGTCCCAGCACTGGGAGGCAGAGGCAGGCGGGATCTCTGTGAGTTCAAGACAAGCCTGGTCTACATAGTGAGTTCCAGGACAGCTGGGGCTACAGGGAAATCCTGCTCAAAAAAAAAAAAAAAAAAAAAAAAAGCTTAAAATACAGGTATGGTAGGGCATGCCTTTAATGCCATTAATCCCAGCACTTGGGAGGCAGAGGAAGGCAGATCTCTATGAGTTCAAGGCTAGCCTGGTCTACATATTGAGTTTCAGGTCAACCAGGGCTACACAGTAAGACCCTGTCTCAAAAACAAAGAAGCTCAAAATAGGATGATAGACTTAAAAAATAAAAGTTCTACATGATCTGCCCATCAAACTGTTTCTTAATGTTTTTTTTTTGTTCAAGTAAATTGTGATGTTTTTATACCTATAAGCAACTCTTTCTGTTATCTCAAATCAACGTTTCATAGTCTTCACCAGCTCTTTCATGCGTTTCCAACTAATGGCAGTAGGTTTGGATGGACTGGCCACAGAGCAGCCAGCAGTGCAAGAGCAACAGACTACTGCCACCTAGTGGGGAAGCAGAGCAGTCATGCATTCTTGGTGAATGAAAACAGTAAGATTTTATACTGAGTGCCACGTGACAGCACATAGACCATATTTCTCTACGAAATTCTTTATGCTAGTCATGATATTAGGAAAAGCAAATTTTGATTTTTATCTTTGGTTTTGGGCCATAATTCCCATTGCTCTGGTTATTTTCATAATTTTTAGAATAAGCTTATCTTTTATTAAATTATTTGGACTGTCCTTGGTTATCACTGAAAGAAAGTAAAAGGCAGTCTTTTATAATGCTGAGGCATTTCAGCCTCAGAAGCAGCTTCAGTAAGCAGTCTCTCTGACCTACTTTTGCCCCCTTTCAACTGCTCCCTTTTGTCCCTAAGGCAGAACATAGAAACTACAATTTATTCTTCCCCAGGTAAGTCAAGAGAAATGAAAACCACTCTGATTGTTTTTTGGTCGTAGAGGTGATCGGGCTATAAAGTCATTCTCTGAACCACACTGTCCAACAGCAGATATGAAGACCATTTTAGAAGGAGTCCTGCCGTATATCCAAGAGGAAGAAATGAAGCACAGAGGGCCAAAGAAACTTCTGCACAGTGAGGCCTTTTCCACTCAGTCTATTAGGATTAGGGAATGCCCCATAGATCCAATCACAGTTGTTCATACTTCAATCACTCCTATACAATGAAGTCCCCCAAACCAAAAGGTAGAGGGTTATGGTGGCACAAACAGGAATGCAGTACATGCGAGGCTGAGGCAGGAGTGTGGTCAGGAGTTTAAGGGCGGTTTAACTACAGTGAGTTGGAGACCTGTCTGGACTACATAGACCTTGTCTCAAAAGAACAAACAAGAACTCTATAAGAAAATAAAAATTTAAAAGGTCACGGGATAAGAGAGCGATTCTAGACAGGTGAGAATGTCAAGACTTGAAGGAGAGTGAGCAAGGAATCACTGAATTTTCAGGAGATAACCCAACTCAGGACAGAAAGTCCTATGCTCAGGACCCTTCCAGACTTCGTCCTGTGTATACCTTTACTTGGCTGCTTATTTGTAGCTTTTGGAATTTTTTTTTTTTCGTCTTTTTGAGGCAGGGTCTCCCTGTAGCCCCAGCTGTCTTGGAACTCACTATGTAGACCAGGCTGGCCTTGAACTCACAGAGATCTGCCTGCCTCTGCCTCCCGGGTGCTGGGATTAAAGGCGTGAGCCACCACGCCTGGCCAGGTGACATGGAAGTCTATATAGTAAACCAGTAAATGTGTTATCCTGAGTTCTGTTAGCCATTCTGACAAATTAATGAAGCCTAAAGTTGGAATCCCAACTCCTGGGTTGATCAGAGGTCCTGAAGGCCCACTAGTGTGACTAGTGTCTGAAATGAAGGCAAACTGTGGGACTGAGCCCTCAATTTCTGGCATCTATGCTATCTCCAAGTAGACAGCATCAGAATTAAAGAGAACTAAATAGGATTAGAGGATGTCTAGCTGTGATTTGGTAGAGCTGATTGATTGCTTGCTGGAGGGAGAAATCTCCATACATCTGAGTCACCATAGGAGTGATGTGTGATGAGTATTTGGTAGATGAAACAGATTTTGTATTTTTCTTCCTAGTGGTTTTCTTTCAATTTTGCTGATTATGAAATGGGGTGTGGAGTAATAATTAATTTGTCTAAGGCCACATAAGTAGCACAGCAGTGATTATGTGATTCAACGTGTATCTATTCTAATAGTTCATGTTCATCTACATATAGTTTACTTGTATGGCCTTTTCTGGAGGGACTGTCTCCCACTGTAAGAGTTCAGTCTGCTGTATTTATCAAAATTTAATCACATGCCATAATTCCAAAACTTGGGAAACTGAGGATTATAAGTGTGAGGCCAGCTTGGGTTACACAGAAAGACCCTGTCTCAATTTTTAAAAACAGAAAAAAAGTGTACATGTAAAATTATAATTATATATACATGTATCATTTATGCAGTCCATCAAAAAACATTAAAGGGACTAGAGAGACGGCTCAGTGGTTAAGAGGATGTACTGTTCTTCCAGAGGCCCTGAGTTTGATTCCCAGCCCCCACATCAGGCAGCTAACAACCACCTGTAGTTCCAGCTCTAGGGAATCTGATTATCTCTGGCCTCCAAAAGCTCCAATGTTAATGTGAACATACACAAACACACAGACACGATTAAAAAAAAATTAAAGGCAATGAAACTACATTTAAGATTTCAGCCCGGGATGGTGGTGCATGCCTTTAATCCTAACACTCAGGAGGCAGAGGCAAGTGGATCTCTGTGAGATCAAGTCTATCCTGATCTACGTAGTATGTTTCAAAAAAAAAAAAAGTTTCAAAGGTTCTGTTTTTTAAGAAGGTTTTTATTATTTATGTGAGTACCTCTGACTGATGCATGTGTGTGTGTGACAGTGGAGGCCAGAAGAGGGCATGAGATGCCTGGGAGCTGGAATTATGGGCATTCATGAGCTGCCAAACATGGCTGCTGGGACTGGAATTCCAGTACTCACTAGTGGAGCAAGTGCTTTTAACTGCTGTGCTATCTCTGCAGCCCAAGATTCTAACTGCTGTGCCATTTCTCTAGTCCAAGATTCCAAAGGTTCTAAGCTTGATCTGCATGGTCCAGGATCTTTGCTTTTATATTAGATGGCCATCAGGTATTTATTATTTATAGAAACTAAACAAATGGAGACACACGTAGATCAATAACAAAATACATGAGGACTAAGAATGAAAATCATTTCTTTTTAGTTTAGGTTCTACAGAATAAAAGAACAGTGCTGAAAATGTATGCCCAATTTTGAATGGAAAAATAAAACTACTGGGGGCTGGAGAGGTGGCTCAGCAGTTAAGAACACTGACTGTTCTTGCAGAAGACCTGGGTTCGAATCCCAGCACCCACATGGCAGCTAACAACTGTCTGTAACTACAGTTCCAGGGGATCCCACAGCCTCTTCTGTCTTCCGTGGGCACTGCACGACACAGGTGCACTTACCTACATGCAGGAAATACACACATACACATAAAATAAAAATAAAAAATATTAAAAAAAACTATTTTATATTTGACAGAATGGTTTAAGAACTGGAAAGCAGTCAGGGCTGAGGAGATGGCTCAGTGGGTAAAGTCACTTGCTGCCGAACCCAATGACCTGAGTTTGATCCCTGGAACCTACATGGGAGAACTGAATCATGGAGGTTGTTATCTCACTGCCACATATCTTCAAGGCATGCTTGCCCCCTGTTCCCCCTGCCCCAGCCAATAATGTTTAGAAAAAGAATTGAAAGCTGAAAAGAGCTGGAAGAATCACTAAATTTTTGAACTTCATCACGAATACTGTGAAATGGGATTAACATTTAGGTGATCATTTGAAACCTCATTCTTTGGTTTGGTGAAAGAACAAAAGTTACTTGGACTGAAAGTGACTGAGTGCTGAGTTCTCATTAAATAATCACCAGGCTAAGAATGAATAGAAACTCAGGGTTGTGATAAACTGAAAATTTCCCAATGCACAGTTTCATGGAACGTACTGAAATCAGTCCTCAGTTCATAAAATGCTGGAGCTGCAAACAGAACAGAGGTCATCCAGTTGAGCGTCTTCAGTTATGGACAGTTTCTGTGCCCAGGATCTCACCTACAGCTCATCTGCTTGGTGGTCATTTTTTTTTTCTAAATTTTTCTTTATGTCTTTATCTGTGTGAATGCACCATGTGTGTGCATGCCTGCAGAGGCCAGAAGAGGGTATCAGATCCCCTGGAGGTGAAGTTACAGGTGGCTGTGAGCTGCCCAACATGGGTGCTGGGAGCTGAACTCGGTGTGGGAGACAGGCTTGAGCCTAGAGTGAAAGTTTTAATGACAGCCATACAGCAGGCCTGAGGCAACGGTTGCTCCCATTGGCAGACCATGAGACTGATGCCTAGAGATCACCACTCCCTAATCACCACCCTTGAGATTCTAAATTGCAACACTTAGATATTGCAACAGCCTGGGTCACATGGTTCCCAGGAATCCAGGCCCCTTACAGGAAACCTATCATGCTAAGAGGTGTCTGGCTCCTGATGTCATGACAGGACACAGCCCTGCCAAAGATCTGAGTTGTAACTTCTTGATTGGACCCCTACCCCATATAAACTTGTGCCCTTCTGCAATAAACTAGATCTGCGTCACCAAACCTGGTCTCCTGTGTCTAAATGCGGCTCTACTCACACAGTCTCCTCACCAGCCCTGGGGTCTAGGACTGGGCAGAAGTAGCTATGATCAGAGGCAGCGCTGGGCGAGCAGAAGAGTGGCCTCAGCGCTGAGTGAGCAGAAGAGTGGCCTTAGCACCGGGTGAGCAGAAGAGCTGCCTCAGTGCCGAGCAAGCGGAAGAGTGGCCACAGATTGTGACTGCAGTGAGGAGTGAAAGGCAGCGCTCACCCGAACCGAGGAGCGGCCACAGCTGGTGCCCAACGTGGGGCTGTAACACTTTCGGCATCCGAAGCCCCACTTGCCAGTGACTCTTCCGTGGGTGCTTGCCGCTTTCATCCTCCTGTGCTTCCTCTTTTGGTTCACAGTCTTTGGTTTGGTGTGTCGCTCCTGTCTCCACCGATCGTCTTCCTGAATGGCTCTTGAGTCCTTCTGGGTATGTCTCGCAGGGTGAGTGAACACCGGAATGCGGAACAGTCATCCAGCTGCCGCCAAACTCCATGCCGCTGCGCTGGTTTCTCTCCTCAGGAGTTGGCAAATTAGGGTAACAAAAAAGGATGTAACTAAGGTATTAGATAAAGTGCTAGCTCTTGCCCCTTGGTTTATGGATTCCTGCTGTTGGGATCTGGAGCAATGGACTCATGTGCTATTCCTGGCCAGAAGGAGAGAAGTCAGGGAGGGGCACCCACAATCTGGGCTGTTCTACCCCATTGTGACTGCCATTCTGGCCTTGTTTCAGGGAGTTCCCCCAACACCCCTGAGCAGAATAATCTCATACTAAAAAAAAAAAAAAAAGATAAACAAATAAAGTAATAGAATGGTGGGAGTGGCTTGTCCCAGGCTTTCCCGGCCAAAGTAAAACTAACAGATCCTTGCTCTAAAATGGGAGCGATGGCTGTTGCTAAAGATGCAAAAAAATGGGAACTAGGGTTTCTTGGCCCTAACAAGATCTGGCAGATGGACATTACTCACTCGCCTTCCTTTGGCAAGCTCAGAGATATCCATCATATTATTCACACCTGTTGTTAACATAAGGGTGAGGCTATGCTTGTGTCTTTCCAGATAATGATCCAGCCCCAGCTCGAAGCATTAGATTTGCCTGTGTCGGAAAACCTCCCTCCACAACCACTGACCCCTGAGATGGTGGCCCTGACCCTGGAGGAAGCGACACATCTCTCAACCACCGAGAGACTGACCCGGTGTCATAGACGGCTCCAACGGCACACCCAATAACCTGAGGCAACCTTAAGTATCTCACTTCGCAAGCAGAGACTATACCCAATCAAAATCCTCAAACCAGACGGAACCCCTTGTCTATGTTCCTTATTATGTGTGCCATCATTATTGCTAACTCCTGATTTTTGGACCCTGCATTGTTAAAGGTCTCATTTGTTTTGTAAAGGCCTTTCTCTAGTTCAGTTGGCTGTTGTCCCATCTCGACATCCAATCCCCTCAAATTTAAATGATCCAAAAGACAAATAATGACCCACTGTTCCTTGCCCTTACTAACCTATAATTGGCTTTTTAAAAGAAAAAGGGGGAGATGTGAGAGACAGGCTTGAGCCTAGAGTGAAAGTCTTAATGACAGCCATACAGCAGGCCTGAGGCAATGGCCACAGGAACACCTTGCGACATTTGCTCTCAATGGAAGATCATGAGACTGATGCCTAGAGTTTGCCACTCCCTCATCACCACCCTTGAGATTCTAAATTGCAACACTTCGATATTGCAACTGCCTGGGTCACGTGGTTCCCAGGACTCCAGGCCCCATACAGGAAACCAGAACCTAAGTAACCTGAAACCTATCATGCTAATGAGGTGTCTGGCTCTCGATGTCATGACAGGACACAGCCCTGCCAAAAATCTGAGTTTTAAGTTCTTGATTGGACCCCCTACCCCTATATAAGCTTGTGCCCTTCTACAATAAACTAGATCTGCATCACCAAACCTGGTCTCCTGTGTCTGAATGCAGCTCTGCTGACACAGTCTCCTCACCCGCCCTGGGGTCTGGGACTGGGCAGAGGTAGCGATGATCGGAGGCAGTGCGGAGCAAGGAGAAGAGCTGCCTCAGTGGCGAGCGAGCGGAAGAGTGGCCACAGATTACGGCCGCAGCAAGGAGTGAAGGGTGGCACCCGTGCCATCGCAGGCAGCGCCCGTGAGATCGGAGGCAGCGCCTGTGTGATCGGCACCATGTGAATGGAGAGTGGCCACAGGTGGCGCCTGTACAAGTGGAGGAGTGCTGCCCAGAGACAGTATGGAGCGAGCAGAAGAGCGGCCGTAGGTGGCGCCCAGGGCAAACAGGGAGCGGCTGCACTCGGGTCCTCTGGAAGAACAGCAAGTGATCTTTAACCACTGGGCCATCTCTCCAGCCCTGCTGGCTTAAAGGATTTGTTTTGAGATAGTATCTCAGTTTGCAGCTTGTACCTTGACCTCTAGACTTTTATGCCTCTGATGCCCAAGAGCTAAGATTACAACATGTGCTATCACAGCTAATTAAAAGATGTCTTTTAAGGAAACACCTGATTGTGTTTTCACTGTCAAACAATGTCTGCAATTGCTTTTGCTCTTTCCCTTCTGGTCTGTTATAATTTTCCATTGTTGAAATGGCTCAATGGGAGAGCACTTGCCTAGGGTACCTGGAGGCTCTGAGTGCCACCTCCAGCACCTTAAAAACAAATGAGAACTCGAATATCCATCACTACTGGAACAACTGGGCTTTGTTTCATTGATTTTTTTAAAAAATCATTTTTGTGTATGTTCATGTGTTCATATGTATGCGTGCATGCATGTGTGTGGGCATGTGTAGAGGCCAGAGGTTGAGTGCATGGTAGTTTCCTTGATCTGGCTCCACCTTAGTTTCTGAGACAGGGCCTCTCACTGAACCTGGCATCCACTGACTGGCTAGGCTAGCTGGCCAGCAAGCCCCAGGGATCCTCTTTCTTGTCTCTACTCTCTTCAGTGCTGGGCTTACAGAGCTGCACCACTGCCTGGATGTTTACATGTTTACATGGGGTAGAATAAATTAGGTGGTTCTTTAAAAGAAGTCTTTTAATCCAGGTGTGAGAGTACCTGCTTGCACTCCTAGCAATGGGGTCCACACTCACTCAGTCCTCATGCTTGTTGGACAAGCACTGTACTGACTCATGGTCCTTTCTTACTAGTGCATCTTCTATAGCAGTTCAGCTATTGTCCATTCTCCCTCCCCCAGTTCTTGACTTTCTCTGATTACTTAGGTGATGAAATATCTTTTCATCGCTTTCCTGAAGTATGTATTTTAATGTAAATATTCAAAATGTAATTTACAATGAAAAAATAAAAAAGCAGTCCTGGTCAAAGCACATTAGCAATAGAAACCATAAAAAGCTTTCTTCATTCTTTCCTGCCTCAGACTTGACCAGTGCTGCCTAGATTTTGTACATTTTTTATTTCAGTCAATAACGAAGAGTTCAGTAGTAGAGCACTTGCTCAGTATGCTAGAGACCCTCAGTTTCATCTCTAGCACCATACACATGCACACATGCACAGATATACACATATATACACACGTAGATTAAAATGGCCAAAAGCAAGGAGTCTTAAAATTCTGATTATGACTATCATTTCAGAATCACGAAATAAAATACTTTTCAAAGTTCTAACCATGAGCAATGTTAGTAAAACTTGTGGGTCTACACAATGTTTTGTCCGGATATTAATTATATAAATAATTATAAGCTAGAAGTATTCATACGACCAGCCAAAGGTATAATTCAGTAAAATAAGACTTATATAAGCTCCAGGGGCTGGAGAGAGAGATGACTGAATGGAGCACTTCTTGCTCTTCCAGAGAACCCTGGTTCAGTTCCCAGCACCTACATGGCATCCCACAACTACCTATAACTCCAGTTTCAGGAGATCTGATGCCCCATTCTGGTCTTTGTGGGGCACGCACACACAGACACACAGACACACAGACACACACACACACACACACACCCTACATACTTATCCTCAACCTTGCCATGGAGGCTTTAAAAAACATTTATATTAGTTCTAGAAGCCTGAATTTCCACATAAACATTTATATAAGTTCCAGAAGCCTGAATTTCTGCATACCCAGGTAATGCTCATGTACTTTGATAACTTCACAAAGTCCAGGGTCTTCGGAATCCAAGGGCAAAATCCCTAAAAATTAAAACAACAAGTTTAAGGGGGGGGGAAGTCCCCAAATGAACTAATTTTTAACGAGATACAGTTATACAAATTCTGTCCAGGGGAATCACAGGGAAGGTTCCAGTGACTACCAGTGTGAGGAAGGGACAAACTCATTATGGAAGGGAAGTGTGTGTATCCTCTGGCATGGGCACCACGACACCCATGCCAGCTCTTTCCTTATTTCTCTCCTTTACTCCTGAGTTACAGCAAAGATGACGGTCACTGTTATAGAGACAAACTGGAGTGTTGGGGACACCTGGTCTCCTGGTTAAAATCACACCAGATGCTCTAACTTTCCACAGGTTGTTTAAATAAGATACTTTGGTATGCTTCTAATTAAATTCCATTTTCCTGTAAGTTAGTCAGGTTTTAATTTCGATCTCTTACAAAAAAAAATTTGAGTAATACAGTGTCATTGATTTCATGGATAGAACAATCAAAGAATAAAATCAGTTCTTCAGGAAAATACTTGAGTCAGAGGCAACCCTGTAAAACGCTGAAGAAAACCTCTCTACATTACCTATAACAACTTCAAGCATTTCATAAGATTAAACATTTTCTAAGTTTATCAGAAGACATTTGGGCAGGGCATGTGGTGCAGGCCTTTAAATACAGCACTTAGGAGAAAAAAGCAGGCGAATCTCTGTGAATTTGGTCTACATAATGAGTTCCAGAAAAAGATAAGGGAAGTTTCCATGATAATTATGATATACAGAAGTGATATTCTACTGTGTCCTGACTGTCTGGGATACAAGTATAAATATATGTTTAAGAAATATTACAGGGGCCAGAGAGATGGCTCAGTGGTTAAGGGCACTGGCTGTTCTTGTAGAAGACCCAGGTTCAAATCCCAGCACCCACATGGCAGCTAACAACCATCAGTAACTCCAGTTCCAGGGGATCCGATGCCCTCTTCTGTCCTCCAAGGGCACTGCATGACACTGGTACATACATACATGCAAGCAACACACTCATACACATAAAATAGAAATAAAAATTAAAAAAAAAAGGGGGGCTGGAGAGATGGCTCAGTGGTTAAGAGCACTGACTGCTCTTGCAGAGGACCCAGGTTCGATTCCTAGCACCCACATGGCGGCTATGAACCATCCTTAACTCCAGTTCCAGGGGAATCTGAAGCCTCTTCTGACCTCTGCGGCATTGCACGACATGGGTGCACTCACATACATGCAGGCAATACACTCATACACATAAAATAAAAATAATAAATATTTTTTTGAAAATTAAAAAAAATTACAGGACTAGGTGCTGATGGTGCATAATCCAGCACTCAGGAGACAGAGGTAGGTGGATTTCTGTGAATTGGAAAATGACAACAAATTGCTTCAAGTCAATTTTTAGTTTTCTAATAGTAGCAGGAAAGTTCTGTCAGATTCAGGCTGGAGTGGCGAAGAGAGATCTCTATGCTGAGTGCTGCCCAGTCAGTCAGTAGTCTTCAAGCACAGGACTTACGACTTTCCTTCTCTCTAAAAACTTCAGTCTGGCCAAGGAGTAGTGACCAAGAAGGAAAGTGCTGCACAGGGAAGAGTGTCGACTATGGCCATTTCCTATTGATGTAACTGTTCTATAGCCAAATATTAGCAATATTTAAATGGTTTGTTAATTCAAGTCAAACTCCAAAATTTCTTAAGCAATGGGCATTTGAGAGCAAATTCTAAAAGGCAGGAAAAATTTTTTATTTTTTGTATTACGAGATTGAACCTATGGCCTTGCTCATGCTAGACAAGTACTCTACCACAGAGGTATAACTCCAGCCAAGGGAAGTATTTTTATATGAAGCAAAGTCATAATGAACATTATTATGCAGCAAAAGATAACAATAAAATACATGATTTGAAATAGGACTTGTAGATCACAACTTACCAACTACTTCATCATCTGGTTGAAAGAATGATACTTTATTTCCAACTAAAGAGAGAAAATTAACAGTTAATATTGCAAGATTACTACATTTAATTCTTATTTAAATATTAAATAATGACAAAGCTAGACATGGTGGGGAACACCTGTAATCCAGCACTTGGGAGGTAGAACCAGAAGAATCAGGAATTCAAGGTCATCCTTGGTACATGGCAGCAAGTTAGACACTAACCTGGGCTAATGAGACCCTGTCCATCCATCTGTCCAACCAAGCAACAGACCAATGGACCAATGAACCACCGGACCAACCAACCAACCAACCAACCAACCATTACTCAAAAATAAACAAATGAAAGCATCCATGGGTTTATAAAAATTCACTCAATCAGAGCAAAGGCCAAGAACCTCTAGGATACAATGATGGTCTGCAAAGAATGTCAGAACACTTCAAATCTGGTTTCTCTAGAAAATCTGAGGCACATGGTTGCTGACAGTATAGACAGATGAGTCTCTTCTGCCAATTCAGCTAATTTTAGGGATTCAGGTGCAAAGGCAGTAATGTTTGTTCTGTAGCTCTTCGAGAGTTTCCCTACCACTTCCTCTGCTAGGCACATCTTACCAATATTTGAGCTGCAGAATCTCAGCAATGAAATGGAGAATTCCAACCATTTGCTTATAAAATTATTTTTGACAGTATAGACAGATGAGTCTCTTCTGCCAATTCAGCTAATTTTAGGGATTCAGGTGCAAAGGCAGTAATGTTTGTTCTGTAGCTCTTCGAGAGTTTCCCTACCACTTCCTCTGCTAGGCACATCTTACCAATATTTGAGCTGCAGAATCTCAGCAATGAAATGGAGAATTCCAACCATTTGCTTATAAAATTATTTTGACTATGAGCATCTCGCAAAACATCCTGTAAAGGTGGTGGGTCATCTGACCTCTTGATCAAGGAGGCCAAGGAGACCCCACCAGATGCACTTGAACCAGTGTCTAGTCTACAAAGAGGAGGGTCAACAAAGAGAAATCATTTCCTCCATGCTTCCAAGCAAAGCCAACTATGGTCGAGCAGGACCTTTGACTTACCTTCACATAGGCGGAACTGGTAAAAGAAAGGAGCCAGGGGCTCCTCCCAAGC
>NW_008340872.1:2970427-2979644 GCF_000622305.1 Nannospalax galili | reverse complement strand
AAAACCTCATTTAATTTTATGTCTTATAGAGTTTATAATGAGTAAAAGATTGTACAAGCGCAATAACTCATCTGTAAACCTAAAAATGTACAGCCAATTTTTAAAGAGATATACCCTAGCTCAGAAAAATGTTATTGAATAGGTTAATGCTGTTGTAATGAAATGCTTCTTCTAATTAAAAAAAAAAACAAAAAAACTTTGCATTACATAGAATTTCCAGCATACTCCTAAATGAAAAGAATAATATATTGAACCTCAGGTACATTCAGCAGTCACCTGGAATGCCAAGTATTACTTTTTTTTGAAAGATATCAATTTTTAATATGAACAAAGCCATCTCTCTGCATCTAAGGGAACCTTCTGACATTTGAAAGATTTTTACATTACAGTTGTCTGCTTTTGTAGGCATGTGTACTATGTTGTCTAGGAGTCTTCAGTGCTTGAAACACAAAGCTTTATAGTTTGTTGCTTACTTAGCATTGTCTCTTTATGTGTACTGTTCTAGGTACTGTAACCTGTAGCATGTAGGTACTATTATGTTTGTTTCAAAGTTGAAGGAATTGAGGCACAGAGGGTTAATACCTTGTCTGAGGTTATACAACAAATAATAGTTGAGTACGTCTGCTGCTAGAATTCGTGCTTTTACTTTCTCCTGTCTCTGCTTAAAAATAAATAATAAAATAGTATTTTGTATTATCTAAACATTGAAATGTGGAATGTTATTGAACACTGTACCTAATAAAATCCTGCATTTTTAAAGAAACCAAAAAAAACAAAAACAAACAAACAAAAAACTGTAATACAAAAGTAATTAGAGGGTTGAATTTGATCAAAATGTATTATGTGCACGTCTGAGATTCTCAAACAATAAAATTAAAATATTTCCTAAAAAAAAATTATTTTGACTTGGCAAGTAAATTCAGATATTCAGGAAATTTCTGATACTTTATTTTTAGATGATGATGATGAGTACTGTATACATGTGAACGCATGCATGCTATAGCATGCACGTGTGCCATGGCACATATGAGTACAGCATGCATGTGTGTCATGGCACACATGTGGAGGTTTGAGAACAATTTTTGGGAGTCGCTTGTTGATTTCCAGCATGGGATCCAGGGATCAATCTCAGGTCACCAGGTTTGCATAGCAAATGCTTTTACTTGCTGGACCATCTACTAGCTCAGGCTTTGGAACTTTTAAAAAAAAATATTTTATTATTTTTATGTGTATCTGTGTATTGCCTGCATGTAGGTAAGTGCACCCGTGTTGTGCAATGCCCGCAAAGACAAAAGAGGCTGTTGGAGCCCCTGGAACTGGAGTTTAGTTTAGGACAGTTGTTAGCTGCCATATAGGTGCTGGGATTTGAACCCGGGTCTTCTGCAACAACAGCCAGTGTTCTTAATCGCTGAGCCATCTTTCTAGCCCTAGGCTTTGGAACTTTTAAGACATGATACCGTATCTAGTCTCTCTTTCTCCCCACACACCTGTATATTATCCATCCTCTGCTATCAGTCAACCCATTTGAGTATTTTGTTTAAAGAGTTACAAGATGGGCCGGGCATGGTAGTTCATGCCTTTAATCCCAGCACTTGGGAGGCAGAGGCAGATGGATCTCTGTGAGTTCAAGGCCAGTCTGGTTTATATAGTGAGTTCCAGGCCAGCTGGGGCTACAGGGAAACCCTGTCTCAAAAACACCAAAAAAAAAAAAAAAAAAAAAAAAAAAAAAAAAAAACCACAAAAAAAAGAAACAAGAGTTACAAGATGAAATTGAAAGAAAAAAGTCCAACTCTGCTGAATGCTCTGTGCTACTATTTCACTAATATCCTACTCTACAGACAATGACACTGAGATGAAATGGAAGGAGTCAGTGTGGCTGGCTCTGTGACCAAAACAACTGCAGAATTCATCTCAGCAGTAATACTACCTCCCTTTTGTAATTTGCTTTCTCTTGGGATCCTTCCTGCGTCATCACTCCCAATGCTTCAATGTCCTTTTCTCTTTTCCTTCTGCTGCTCTCTACCTTCTCCTGGAATCATTCAGATGCTTCCCCTGGCCTCCTTCAATCATCCCTCCAACACTGGGACTCCAAAAGGTTCCTTCCATTTCTACTCACTCCCTGGCTCATCAACTCTCCTACTGCAAAAACAATCTACACACTGACTCGTGTAACTGCTTACTGGATACCATCAGTAAGGCATGCTCAAATACTTTGACCTCAACAAGTATAAATCTGAACTCACCACTGTGCCCTTCAAGGTCCTTGCCTCTTCTGATCCCCTTGCTCCAATCACTCATTCACCCCTGTTGATGTCATTTTCTCAGCCATCTTCAATCAGTCCCTCTTCTGAAGTTGCCATCACTGTCTAGCTTATGGACTTTGTTACCTCTTGCCTGTCAGTCTAGGAGCCTACCCTTCCTTTTGCCCAGGGACTGGTTTGCCTCAGATCTGCCTTTCAATGGCTAACCTAATAATCTCCTGAAAGCCAATCTGATTTGTTATGCTCATGAATGGTCCTGCTGTGGTCCACCTTCCTGCTTTCTTTTCATTTCAGAACAAGTCTGTATTCATACCATTACTTTGTTCAGTATCTTCTATTCTATATTTGAAGAAGAATTTTCCTTTTCTTTTTTTTTTTTCTTCAGTGCTAAGGATTGAAGCCATGGCCTTGTGTATACGAGGCAAACTCTACCACTGAGCTACACACTCCACCTCCTAACACTGTCCCTTTGTACAATGTTCACAAACAAGCTGAGTTACTTGTCAAAGTTAGCTTTGAACCAAATGTATGCAATTATCAGTAGCTCCATTCATTAAAGTTTTTTAAAGTCTGCTTCTAATTGAGTATTTAAAAATGAAGCAGTTCAGCTGGGCATGGTGGTGCATGCCTATAGTCCCAGCACTTGGGAGGCAGAGGCAAGCGGATCTCTGTGAGTTCAAGGCCAGCCTGGTCTACATAGTGAGTTGCAGGACAGCTGGGGCTACAGGGAGACCCTGCTTCAAAAAGACAAAAAAAAAAAAAAAAAAAAAAAAAAAAAAGAAGCAGTTCATTCATACAAAAATGGGAACTATAGTTTCTGAGGAAAAATAACCAGAGCGATTTTATGACCATCTTAAAGTTTACAGTAAAGAATGATTTTAGCGTATAGAACAGTAACTCTCACTATGTGAAATAATGTTTCTAAGCAGATTCACCCAATATTCACTAATAGGTAGTTCGTGATCAGTGTGTGCTTGCTCTTAGTATACATATGAATATGTTAGTATTGTAATCTAATATGGCATAGACTATATTTGAATTTTACCTGTGACTCTAATCTCTAACACTAATGATATTCTTTTTCAATGTAATGTTCTGACTCAACTAAATGATCACTTTATTCTCCTTTAACATGCTCAGACTGGGGTCTGGAGAGATGGGTCAATGGTTAAGAACACTAATTGTTCTTCCAGAAGACCCAAGTTCAATTCCCAACACCCACATGGTGGCTAATAACCATTCATAATTCCAGTTCCAGGGTATCTGACACCCTCTTGGGGTCTCTGTGGCCATTGCATGCATGTGGTGTGCTTACATACATGCAGGTAAAATACTCATACACATAAAATAAAAATAATAAAAATATGCTCAAAATGAAGGAAAACATAGGAAAAAGTATAATCAAATGATCATTAATTCATTCTCTGTTTAATGAGTGCTTGCTTATTCCTTCTACACTTAATAGGACAGTCCTTGTCCTCAAAGAGTTGTCTAGAAGAAAAATAGACACAAACACATGAGCAGATGACTATAAATGCTCTAAGGCGAGCCAGGCACTGGGTTTCAGCTCCAGCACCACAAAAACAAACCACATTTAATTTAATAGGATTACTCATGAGTTAATGCCTGTTTACTGAACTATATAATAAGTTCTTCAATTATAAATCAAATCCTAGTTTTAATTAAAAACTGGTTTATAAATAAATTTATATTAGAAGGGGTACATATTATTTTATGTACTGATAAATCTATTAGCTATTAATTTTTTTTTAACTTTACAAAATATAGATATACAAGCTGGGCATGGTGATGCACGTCTAAAATGCCAGCACCTGGGACGCAGAGGCAGGCAAAGCTCTGTGAGTTCAAAGTCAATTTGGTCTACAAGATAAGTTCCAGGCTAGCTGGGGCTACAGGAAGACACCCTCCCCCTAAAAAGAGAAAATACAGATATACTTAACCATCTAACACAATTCCAGCAACTTCTCTCCCAACAGGAAAGAAATCCTTTTCCATCTTCATTTCTACCAGAAGCTGTCATGACAAAAGACATCAACATGTTATTATCAAGAATAAATTATGGACTTTTGGGATGATACATGCCTATAATCCTAACACTTGCTTTAAATTCAGCACTCAGGAGGTGAGAGGATCTTGAGGCTAAACTGAGCAACATAGTGAGTTTAAGTCAGCCTGTGCTGTACAGAGAGATCCTTAATCAAATCAAAACAAAACAAAACCACACGCACACAAAAACCAAAACAAAAAACCCCCAAAACTTACACATTAGAAAAGTGAGAGAAAAAACAAACAAACAAAAAAAAAACCAAGTCACAGAATAAGCAAAAGTGATTTACTCTTGAAATTAAGATGCAGCAAACAACACACAAAACACATTTTCCAGGGCAGTTAACCGAGAGCTTGCTGAGACATAAGTTGAGGAGGGAGGTGTATTATTATTCAAATCTTACCATAACATCTTTATTTAACATTTTTACTGTCAAAAGGAGGTAAAATTATAGCCCAAACATGTCTTAGTTGGCTAAATACTGTTTATTAAGCACAGGCACCTATTCAGGTAGGATGAGGGGAGGAGCCTGCAGAGAACACAGGTAAATAAGAGAAATTGGCCAATTCCTATATCCTTTAAAAATCGCCTGGGTTACAGGAAATGGTGCCTTTAATCCCAGCATTCAGGAGGCAGAAGCAGGCAGACCTTGGTGAGACAGAGGTCAGCCTGGTCTACATAGTAAAGTCCAGGCCAGCTGGGGCTACTCAAAAAAAAAAAAAAATCACCTAGGTTTTTCTTATAAGTCTTGGGTTAGGGAGCAGATGGGAAGAAGTGATGGATTGCACAGAAAAATTGTACGATGATGATTTCAGACTCAAGGTAAGTAGAATTTAAAATTTTTTATTTTGTGGGGGTGTACAAGCCATGGTATGCATGAGGAGGTCATAAAACAACTTTATGAAGTTAGTTCTCGCCTTCCATTAAAAAAAATTTTACTTATTATTTTTATTTTATGTGTCTGAGTTTATTGCTTGCATGTGTGCAATGCCCATGGAGGTCTGATGCGGATGTTGGATTCCTCTGTAACTGGAGTAGTGGACAATTATTAGCCACCACGTGGGTGCTGGGAATTGAACCCTGGTCCTCTGCCAGATCAGCCAGTGCTCTTAACTGCTTAAGTCCTCTCTCCAGCCCTACCTTCCACTTTTCAAGCTGTGTTTTGAGGCTCTAACTCAGGTCAGGAGGCTTGCATCATGTGGCAGAGAGTGCTGAGCCGTATTCCCAGTCCCAGGTTTTTTTCTTTTTTAAGCATATATTGTGGGGCTGGAGAGATGGCTCAGTGGTTAAGAACACTGGCTATTCTTACAGAAGACCCGGGTTTGAATCCCAGCACCTACATGACAGCTAACAACTGTCCGTAACTCCAGTTCCAGGGGATTCAACAGCCTCTTCTGTCCTCTGTGGTTATTGTACAACACGGTGCACTTACCTACATGCAGGCAATACACGCATATACAGAAAAAAAAATAAAAGAATATATTGTTTTTAAGAGATTATTACTTTGTTTGGTTCTTACCAAATTTTAGTAAGGCCTTATATTTTGGAGGTAGCGTGGTAAGAACAGAATCTCAGGTAGCTCAGGCTCACCTCAAACTCACTATGTAGCTGAGGATAACCTTGAACTACTGATCTTTCCATGCCCAGTTTATGTGGTATTGAGGGTTGACCCCAGGTCATGTTAGCCAAGCACTCCACCTACTGAGCTACATCCCTACTCCAATTCTTTGTCTTTTATTATTTTTAAAATAACTTATTTATTATTTTTTTATTTTATGTGTATGAGTATATTGCCTGCATGTGTGTGCACCCATGTCGTGCAAGGCCTGCAGAGGTCAGAAGAGGGTGTTGGATCCCCTGGAATTGGAGTTAGGATGGTTGTTAGCCACCATGTGGATGCTGAGAACTGAACTCAGGTCCTCTGAAAGAGCAGCCTGTTCTCCTACCAGCTGAGCCACCTCTCCATCCCCCAATTCCTTGTCTTTTGAAGTAACAGAGAATACTAAGATAAGCCTATATTTAATTTCCTTTCACGTATAATAATCTTAGATGTACTGAACATGATTGTAGATCTCATAGTATTTACTTTAGGAAGAGTAAATAAAGTGAAATTGAGGTAATTCTCTTGTATATTTCCATTATTTTTCAATTATAAAGCAAAACAAACAAAAAGAAGCCTTCCTATAATTTACTGGCTTTCCAGAAATCTCTTGTTCAATGTGGAACTTTATACTTTTCCTAAAATGTCCATATCGATGTGATCTTCTTATAGAAATATCAGGTATTTTGCCTTTTTTTTTGGTGGTACTGAAGATTGAACCCAGAGCCTTATGCATGCTTAGCACACACTGTTACTGTGTACCTTATTTTATATTATGCCCTTTCTGCCCAGTTTTAGTTATGACCATGGATTTAGCAATTGCATTGTTTTCTTAAGTATCTTTTTTTAACCATAATATCTTAATATAAGTATTTCTTACTACAAGTATCATAAACATTAATATACTGTCTTTATAACCATTGTGCTTAATAGTAAGCAATATTTAATTCAACTGGTATTTATCACTTTTTTCTGTTAAGTAAATTCTCTCATAGATTTAATTTCAACAGTTTTTTTCGAAGTTTTAGAAAGAACATCTTCGAACACAAACATCTGCAAACAAGAACTGGTGCTAGTCCTTGGTGACAAGACTTCAGGATTTCTTTAGTCACACCCATGGTACAGAGTAGCCCAACAGCAGCCTAGAACCTTGTTCTATAATTTTTGTTTTGACTTAAAACTGAGTCAGAGGACCTGGCCATAATCTGATGGGTCAGTTGTGATCATGTGATCAAAAGGAAGCATCTGTACATGACCAATCTATATCTTCCAAGGTTGATAACCCAGCTCCCCTAATCCTTGTGCGTTATAAGCATCATGTGTATGTAGTCACAGATGTATATACATTTCCTACATCTCCAGGCCTTTCTTCATCTCCTTATAACCCTATTCATTATTGAATAACTGGTTTTCTTCTTTTCATGGTGAATTTCCCACTTGCTTTCTATTGCAGTGGTTTTTGTTTGTTTTGTTCTGTTTTGTCAGGGTCTTGCTATGTAGTCCTGGCTGGCTTCCAACTCACTCTGTAGACCAGGCTGTCTTCAAAACTCATTAGAGAGCCATCTGCCTCTGCCTTGAGTGCTGGGATTAAAAGTGTGTGCCACCACACCCGACTGCATTGGTCTCCTTTATCTCCTTTTCTCCAACCCTTTCTTTCACCTATCACAAGTATAACCAAGTTTTATAAAAATCATCAGAAATCAGGTTAGAGAGATGGCTCAGTGGTTAAGAGCACTGGCTGCTTTTGCAGAAGACTCAGGTTCAAATCCCATCACCCACATTGTGGCTAACAACCATCCATAACTCCAGTTCCAGGGGATCTGATGACCTCTTTTGACCTCTGAGTGCATTGCATGAGATGGGTGCACTTACATACATGCAGGCAATACACTCATACACATATAAAATAAAAATAAAATTGAAAAATAATCTCTTAAAAAATGTTTTAAAAAATTATTAGAAATCAGTTATCTCTGTATACAGTGCAGTGGTAGAGGGCTTCCCTAACACACTAAAGGCCCTGGATTCAATCCCCAACAGGATATACATGTTATCAGGATCTGTGCATGTCACTTCAAAATTTTATGCAATTGCGACTGGAGAGCATTTCTACTTAGTGTATATTGTATAGTACTGTCCTTTGACAGATAGACATCATCCTCCTGAACTTGGCTGGGCTGGTTTTCTGCTTACCTATGATCACTGTAACTGGGCTTTTGGACTGCAGATGTCTAGCACAGGATGAACAGGGAGAGTCATGGGACCCTCACTTGAGTATCTAGCCACATCTCCCAACTCATTATGAGCAATTTGGCTGTAACTGCATGTGGCCTAGGGGAGGGGCTATAGTACACAAGCGGGGGAAGACTAGAGGCAGGGCTCTGGCCATTTTGTGCTGCTCTGGGAAAGCCATCATCTATGCTTGGGTGAAGATTTCCAGTGCAGACTTTTGGGGTAGGGGCATTCCTGTAAGTAAAACCTCACCCACTGCTCTGTAATTAAGCCAAATATAAACGCATTGATTTCCCAGAGTACATTTAGGTGGACTCATACCTGGGTTTGTTGTTGAGACTAAGGGAGGAGGAGGTGGACATTGTTTACATTCTCCCACCAAAGAATTTTAGTAACAGCGTACGTACATTAGACAGCCTCAGACTATTCATGGACATATAAAAGGTGTTCAACCAATTTTTTTTGTCTGTATTGCTTGTTACAGCTTGACTGGCTTCCTGACTCTAATTGACATGCTGAAGACCTAACTCCTAGTGTGACTGTATTTGGGGACAAGGACTTAATGAAGCCATGAGGGTAGTGCCCTAATCCAACAAGACTAGGGTCTTAGAGAGACGATACTGGGAGCAGGCACATGCAGAGAAAAAGCCTTGTGAGGACGGCGAAGAGGTCAATTACAAACTCAGGAGAAAGAACTCAATAGAAGACAACCTTGCTTGACCCTGATCTTAGACTTTCATCGTCCAGATCTCGGATAAAACAAATTTCAGCTGTTTATGAAAACTGTAAAACAAACAACAATAACAAGAAAAAAACAAGAGAAAAACCTAGACATGGAGGTGCACACTTATAATCCCAGCACTTGGAAGGCCGAGGCAGGAAGATCATGAGTTTAAAGACTAGCCTTGGGTTACATAGTGAGACCCTGTCTCAAAACAACAGCAAAAGCTGAAAAAAGTTATCATGCTATATTTATCAGGACACATTTAGCCATCTCTATTCACCATTTGAAGATATGTATTTCTTTTTTTTTCTATTTTATGTATTATTTTTATA
>NW_008340872.1:2952903-2970342 GCF_000622305.1 Nannospalax galili | reverse complement strand
TTGGTCTTTTTGAGACAGGGTCTCCCTGTAGCCCCAGCTGTACTGGAACTCACGATATAGACCAGACTGGCCTTGAACTAACAGAGATCTGCCTGCCTCTGCCTCCCAAGTGCTGGGATTAAAGGCGTGTGCCACCACACCCGGCCCTTATTTTTATTTTATGTGTATCCATGTATTGCCTAAATGTATTTAAGTGCACCCATGTTGTGCAATGCCCTTGGAAGACAGAAGAGGGCATCAGATCCCCTGGAACTGGAGTTACAGACTTGTTAGCTGCCCTGTGGGTGCTGGGAATAGAACCCAGGTCCTCTGCAAGAACAGCCCATGCTCTTAATCCTGAGCCATCTCTCCAGCCCCTGAACACATGTTTTTCTATGGTCAAAAATAAAAAAGATTACTATGGATGGTGCAAGACTGGAATGTGTATTTATGAAAAACAGAGAAAAATGGCAAGAGTAGGGATCACAGCTAAACACGCCAACAAGCATATCTATAGACTCCACGGCTGGTAATTTAAGTTTCTAGCTCCAATTTTTATTGATTTATGAAGGTGATTTCTTTGTTGCTTCATAGGACTTAATAATTATAAATTCTCAGCTCTTTTCAAAAGAAAACATAAAATATTTCCACATGGGGTTGGAGAAATAGTTCAGTGATTAAGAGCACTGGCTGTTCTTGCAGAGGACCTGGGTTCAGTTCTCAGCACCCACATGGTGGCTAACAACCACCTGTAACTCCATTTCCAAGGGATCTGACACCCTCTTCTTGTCTCCATAGGCATTATACGCACTGATGCCCTAATATATATATGCAGGCAAATATGCATACACATTAAATTTTTTAAAAATTCCACATAGTGAAAAAAAACAAAACAAAACAAGAAGGCTGGGTGCGGTGGCGCATGCCTTTAATTGCAGCACTCGGGAGGCAGAGGCAGGTGGATCTCTGTGAGTTCCAGGCCAGCCTGGTCTACATAGTGAGTTCCAGGCCAGCTGGGGCTACAGGGAGACCCTGTCTCAAAAAGACCAAAAAAAAAAAAAAATTCCACATAGTGATATAAAATGTATAATCTTCAATTGAACTATTTATATTATTAAAGAAATATACAGATGTACATTAAACATTTTTCCTAGTTCAACTTTTCTAAGGAAATTTCTTGGCACTCAGAAACCAGTATATTTATTTGTACACTAAATATATTCTGAAACTCTCATTTGACTTTTGGCCATAATAAAAGCAACAATACCTTTGTATTTATCTGGCTCAGAGCACAAGCTTTAACTTGAAGTTTCACAAAGTTATCTTCTATAACAGGAAGACTTTCCTAGAACCAAATAACAAAATAATGTGTTAAACATTCCTATGAGAACATTCCTTTGTGTTATTAAAATATTCATATATAAGTGAACAAAATTAAACTGATCCAAATCTAATGGGTAGCTTAATTTTAAAAGGTAAAATTATTCAGTAGTATATGATTAAAAATAAGAATAAAGCCAGGTGTGGTGGCACACATCTTTAATCCCAGCACTCAGGAGGCACAGGCAGGCAGATCTCTGTAAGTTTTATTTTGATATATCACAGTGAAAGATTTATCGTCCTCTTTTTTTTTTTTTTTTTTTTTTTTTTTTTAAAAAAAAAAAAAAAAAAAAAAAAAAAAGAGAAGAAAAGAAAAATTTGGGGAACAACTTATAAAAAGTTTTAAGATCTTTATTTTAAAAAGTATGCAAAGATCAGCATGGACATATGTTTAAACAAACAGCTTAATAAAGTATATTTTAACCTAAAGAACCCCAAAGCATCAGATCTTTACAATACATACATAACATATAGCCTTTACTAATTTTTGGAGTTTTCTTCATTCTATAAATGTAATTCTTTAGTGTTATTGTTCCTCTCTCTTCTAACATCTGCCTTGGATACCAGCATGTCCCAGAGCATTTTACTGTTAAAAACAGACTAAATAGAATTTAATTACCTCTCATATTAAAAAAATTTTTTTTTTAATTTTTACTATTTTATGTGTATAAGTGTACTGCCTGCATGTATGTAGGTGCACCCGTGTTGTGCAATGCCACGGAGGTCAGAAGAGGGTGTTGGATTCCCCCAGAACTGGAGTTAAGGACGATTCGTAGCTGCCATGTGAGTGTTGGGAATCGAACCCGGGTCCTCTGCAAGAGTAGTCAGTGCTCTTAACTACTGAGCCATCTCTCCAGCCCCTACCTCTCATATTCTATAGCTATATAAAGTGCAAAGGCAAACAGCACCCCCAAGTGAAGCACTCCATGTCATCTCCAAAATATCTGTACCTCGGACCACTAATTAACATGCTCTCTTCGATGCTGGACATGCTCAAAGCCTGGCAAAGAACAGCTTTGTGTGACACTGCATGTGACCTATCAAAGGGATTTTTGTGCTTTATTTGCCATAAACACAATATCCTAGGAGTATCTTCTAATCTTGAATTTGATCTTCAGTGATGTGTATGAAGACAGTCAATAATACTGATGAAATTGTAAACTGCCCGGAGGCAAGTTTTACTGAGATGCAATCAAACCTTCATGACACAGTGGTAGAAGTTAAGCTGTTTGACACTTAGACCTTAGACTGCTCATCTAAATAATTTTGGAGTTAGTGAAAGACAAGAGAGAAAAAATGAATTCTGTTCATGATCCAGAAATGGTTGTTACTGCGAGATGTTGACACACACACACCGCACCTTCTTTTCATCCCTAAATCCACAGTGGAATGATTCTGGCTTGATACAACCTTCCTATTAATCACCAATATTTTAAATTTTCCTATGCATGCTTAAAGGAGTAAAAAACTAGATATCATTATAAATTTAATGAATGAGGTAAGCACAGCAAGCTCTAAACTTTGTGTGGAAAATCATGTTTTATATGCACGAGTGTTTTGCCTGCATGTAAGCACACCTCTGTTGTGCAATGCCTGAAGAGGCTAGAAGTGGGCATTATATCCCCAGGATATAGAGTTAAGGATGGTTGTTAGCTGCCAATTGGATGCTAGGAATCAACCTGGGTCTTCTGCAAGAGCAGCCAGTACTCTTAATCACTGAGCCATTTCTCCAGCCCCAGAATAGTTTTTTTTTTTAATACTGGCGATCAAACTTAGTGTCCGTGTAAGCTAGGCAAGTGTACCACTGGGCTCCATCCCAGCTAAACTGGGTTAACTTTGTAATGCATGGTCTTTTGGGTTCTGTTTTCCTAGTACCCTTCACATCATTACCCTAAGAGAATTAAAATGCTTTTGTAGCAGCTCTTTTTTTTCTTTAAAGATTTTATTTTTAATTATGTGAAAGAGCGAGAATGAGAGCAAGAGAGAGACAAAGAGAAATTGTGAATGTGAGTACAGTGCCTGTGGAGGCCAGAAGAGGTGCTGGAACCCTGGACCTGAAGTCACAGATAAATGTGAATCACTGGACTTGGTGCTAGGGACAAAACTCAGGTCCTCTGCAAGAGCAGAACAAGCTCTTAACCACTGAGCCCTCTCTCCAGCCTCTATGGCAGCTCTTTTGAAAATACAGTTATAGTAGAATGTGAACCACCATTTTTCACATAAAATTAAAGGAAGTGTAATTTGGGGAGGTTGGTTTAATCTTTTGCTCATTTAGTTCCATTCAAAATAACTAATAGCACATCATTTAACCATGAGTCTGGGGGTCCAGGAGATAGCTCCAACAGGTAAAGGCACTTGCCCCACAAACCTGGCAATCTGAGTTCAGCCCCTGGCATGCATGTCAAAGAGGGAAGAGAAATGACTCCACAAAGTTGTTTTCTGACCTCCATATATGTGCTGTGGCACATGTGCTCTCCCCATCTCTCTCTCTCTCTCTCTCTCTCTCTCTCTCTCTCTCTCTCACACACACACACACACACACACTACACACACACACACACACACACACACACACACTCACACAAACATACACTATTTTTTAACATTAACTGTCCGTGTGACAAAATGCAGAATCCCCTGGGATAGGGCCCTGAGTGTGCCTCCGGGGTTATCTTGATGGTATCATGGGAGGGGGAAGACCTGGCCACAGTGGAGGCACCATTCCCTGGCTAGGCGCTGGGCTATACAGGGAGCTGAGCAGCCACATGCATCCATCCCTCAATAACTGCTTGAGCGTGGATACAGGGGACCAGCTGCCCTAGGCTTCTGCTGTTGTGACTCCCTGCCATGGTAGACTGTGAACTAGAACTGAGAGCTAAATAAATCCTCTTGTCCTCAAGCTGCTTTTGTCTTAATATTTAACACAGCAACAAAAAAGAAACAATGACAATGGAAAATACCTGATATTCCTTCATTAAGTAATTAAATAATTCTTACCCTTTCTTGAAATACAAATGTTATTTCTTCATTTGTGGAACTCTGTTGAAAGTACAATCCTTTCATAGTCACCTACAACAAAGAAACAAATACATGTGAAGAAACCACATGAATAGACCAAAAGAGAATAAACTGGAAGAACAGTATCGACAGGAAGAAAAAGGCAACTATAAATGTAGTCCTCAGGCAGAAAATTGTGACAGTGCTGTTTCCATGAAGCAATCAAACAAGAGACTATGTTCGAAGTGCTGGTGTGTGCCTGAAATCCCACTACAGTGGTGGAGGCCAGATGATCGAGAGTTGAAAGCCATGCTGGGCTACAGAGACTGTGTCACAAACAACATGAAAGACAGAGGGAGAGGGAGAGAGAAGAGAGAGAGAAAAAATGAATGACAATGACAGACCACCATGTCTGGGTAAAGGAGAGCACATATTTAATTTCAGGGCACGGGGGTGCATCCCTAATCCGTGCATTTGGTGGGCTGAAGCACAACTGCAACTTTGAGGCCTTCTTGTCCTGTATATAAGACTCTGTCTCAAAAAGAAAAAAGTAATTTCACTGTCCTATTCAATAAAATATATTCTATGTATGTAAACCAACAACAAAAAAGCCCGACAAGAGCCAGAGAAGCTGGTGAGAATTTTCCCAAAGTTAAATTTAAACTGTTTTCCAAGATTTAAAACAATTGAAAAGGAAAAAGTGGACCACCGAGACACTAGCTGGATTTGTGACCTAAATTCTTCTGTAGCAGTCTTCTTTGTTTTTTGAGATAGAACCTCACTGAATAGCTTAGGGTGACCTCAAACTCAGGATTCTCCTGCCTCAGCCTTCTAAGGGCTGGGATTACAAGTGTGAGCCACCACACCTGAGTTCTACAAGTCTTTCTTTTTTTTTTTTTTGAGACAGGGTCTCCCTGTAGCTCCAGCTGTCCTGGAACTCACTATGTAGACCAGGCTGGCCTTGAACTCATGCCTCCCGAGTGCTGGGATTAAAGGTGTGCGCCACCACGCCCGGCAATCCTTTCCATTAAAAAAAAAATTTTATGTATTATTTTTATTTTATGTGTATGAGCGTATTGCCTGCATGTATGTGAGTGCACCCGTGTCATGCAGTGCTGTGGAGATCAGAAGAGGGCTTCGGATTCCTTTGGAACCGGAGTTAAGAACGGTTCGTAGCCACCATGTGGGTGCTGGGAATCAAATCTGGGTCCTCTGTAAGAACAGTCAGTGAGTGCTCTTAACTGCTGAGACATCTCTCCAGCCCCTTGCCTTTCTACTTTTTAATTAAACAATTTTGGAGTGTGTGTGCATAAAATGTTTGGCATATGTGGGTGTGTATTGTGTGTTTGAACATATGGAAGCCTGAGGTGGATGTACAGTTTCTTCCTCTCTCCACCATCTTTACTCTTTGTTTTTATATACAGGGTCTCTTTGCAGCCCCAGCTGGCCTGGAATTCACTATGTAGACTATCAGGCTGGCCTTGAAGTTACAGAGATCCAGCTGCTCTGCTCTCCAAACACTGTGATCAAAGGTGTGTGTGAGTGAGTGTATATATAACATATACACATGTATATATTTTGAGACAGATCCTTACTATGAAGTACTGGGTGACCTAGAACTCGCTATGTAGACCAGGCTAGCCTTAAACTCACAGGGTTCCTTCTGCCTCTGGCTCCTGAGTGCTAGGATTAAAGATGTGTACCACCACGGTCTACCACCTTATTTTCTTGAGACAGGGTCTGTCATTAAACCTGGAGTTCACTAATTTGGCTAGATTGACTGGCCAGTGAGCTCCTCACCCCATCCTCATGCCCCTGCTTCCCTGCTGCTGGGATTACAGGTACCTGCTGCCATGCCTGGCTTTTTACATGGGTACTGGGGATCTAAACTTAGGTCCTAGTGCTTGTGTGGCAAGCACTTTGTCGACTGAGTCATCTGCCTAGTCCCTCTATAGCATCCCCTTTTCACATGTATGTGGTGCATGTATATGTGTGTTTACATGTGTGTGCATACATATGTATGAACTATATGCAGGTGTGGAAGCCAGAGCATGACACTGGCTGTCTTCCGTAAGCACTTTTGTCACCTTATATATTGAGGCAGGGTCTCACTTAAATGCAGAGCTTGCCCATGGGGTTAGTCTTGCTAGCTGGCTTGCCCTCACAGGTGCTGGGATTCAGGCGGCCTGCCAGGCTCACTTTCCTGGGAGCTAGGGACCCAACACCTGCTTCTCATAATTGCATGCAACCTCTTTTCCTACCAAACCATCTCTCTGTAAGCCTTTAAAAAAGTGCTTCTTTTCTCTTTCTTGCATTTATTTCATGTCATGCTTATGAGAGTCTGCCTGCATGAGCACCACATGTGTGCCTGCTATCTGTGAGGTCAGAAAAGAGTGTGGAATCCCCTGGAATGCAGTTATGAATGGTTGTGAGCTGTCATGGTGCCGGGAATGGAACCTGAATCCTCTTCAAGAATAGCAAGTGCTCTTAACAACTGAGCTGTCTAGGCCAGTGACACTGCATAGATCTCATGCCCATGAAGCTAGAGCTGCATGTAAGGATCTCAGTGGACCCAACTGGATCTACTGAAAGGATTCTGGGGGCTAGAGAGATGGCTCAGTGGTTAAGAGCACTGGCTATTCTTATAGAGGACCCGGGTTCGAATCTCAGCACCCACATAGTAGCTACCAACTGTCTAACTGCAGTTCCAGGAGACCCGACACCCTCTTCTGACCTGTGTGCATTGCACAGCACAGATGTACTAATATACATGCAGAATATACTCATACACATAAAATAAACAAATATAATTAACATACTCATACACATAAAATAAATAATATAATTAAAAAGATTTTGATTGAGCAGCTGAGTAATGGCTGCTGCTTTCTAGGATGAGATAATCAAACATGGAAACTAACAATGTGAATACACATTTAAGATACAGAAACTATATATTATGTACCAACAAAGTATATAAAAACAAGAGTGAGCTAGCTCACATGCCTAATGTAATCCCTTATAGAAGGCCTTTCACTGTGTCAGTGTGTCTGCTGGACTGTGAAGGGTGGGAAGAACCTAAACACAGATTCAGCCCGTATCTCCCACATTAAGTATTCCTGCTTTCAAGGCTTCCAACATACATATTCACTTTCCCCGGTCTACCTTATTCCACCCACAATGTTTAATACAAACCTCCATTTGATCAAATCAGTATGACTTAGTGCCATAAGTCTATCCTATCTTAGGGTTTCCAGGCACAGCCTGTTCTTTGGGAGTATGCTGTGCTAACACTACTGATTCTAAGTACATAGAGTTCAAATCCTACTCCCACTCTGTATCACCCCCATGACAGTTCACCCATCCCATCAGTTCTGTATTTCTAGATTACTATTACTTACAAATAAAAATTGACTGTATTCACTTACTAACTAGAGACCTTTTCCAGCTATTGCGTGGATGAATTAATACCTCCCCCACTGTTTGGCTTGTTTTGACACAGGGTCTTGAATAGTAGCCCTGAACTCTTGATCCTCCTGGCTGCCCCCAGTGTGCTGGAATACAGGTGTGTACCACATGCCCAGAAATAAACTATTATTAATCTTTAATTGTGGGGGGACAGGATCTCCCTGTAGTCCCAGCTGGCCTAGAACTCACTATGCAGACCAGGCTGGCCTTGATCTCACAGAGATCTACCTGCCTCTGCCTCCTGAGTGCTGAGATTAAAGGCTTGTGCCACCATGCTCAGCTAGAAATACTCATTATTAAACAAACAAATCTCTGCACCTAATTAGGTTGGAGCTACTATGGTTGCCTGTCCAAGAGTGGAATGCTGTACCAACACCTTGAGTTCAAAGCATCTATCTCCCTTTGTGGTTCTGGAAGCCACTGTTTCCTCTGCCTATTGAATCTTAAAAACATATGTCATGTGGCCCAAGTCAACAGTCACATGGGCCTTAAACTATGTCCCAGCTCCAAGGACCCTGGAAGATGTTTTTGTACTCCCTAGAGTCTTCTCAAGCAAATATATGCAGAATAATGCCAATATTTTCAGTCAGATTGGGTCAAACAGTTCCTCCAAATTAGGTAAAAAGTGACCTGGCTAGTGGAAAAAGAAAATGCAAGCCAAGGTTCAAGGCTAACCCAGGTCTAGTATAAATCCTTCAAGAGAGTAGTTAATAAGGTACTGATCTGTTAAGGGATTTGTAAAAAACCAAAGGGAAGTCATTCCAAATGGTTAGTTTAATTAAGAATTGTTTGGGTGCAAAAACTATCCTTCAAGTTACAAAATAAAGAAAAAGTTATTTAAAAAAAGATTTTATTTTTATTTTGAATTATATGTGTAGGCTGGCAAGATGATTCAGCAGGTAAAGCTGTCTGCCATTAAGCCTGACAATCTGAGTTTGATCTCCTGAACCACAAGGCAGGAAAGAACTGACTCCTGCAAGTTGTCCTCTGACCTCTACAAGCATACCATGGTGTGCATGCACACATACACAAAATAAATCACATGTGTGTGCATGCACACATAAGTGCAGTGCCCAAGGAGGCCAGAAGAGGGTTTTGGATTCCCTGGAGCTGGCGTTACAGGCAGTTGTGGGTCACCTGCTATGGGGTTCTGAGAACAGAACAAAAGCCTTCCACAGAGCAGAGCAAGCTCTTAACCATTGAGCCACCTCAGGCCCGAAAAAGGGATCTTACAAAAGCACACATAATGAAATCAGGACACATTATTTGTTTTATAATATTCTCCTCCCACAAAAAGAATTCTGACTCCCTAGGACTGTGATGATTGCAGAATGGTAATAGTCAAGGCTCACAGGGCAGCTTGGGCACAGGTCCAGGTTAAATAGGACACTAGAATCCACTATTTAATAGCATTTTACTGAACTTTAAGATATTTGCACATACAAAATGAAATAACTATACATCTTATAAAATAAAAACAGAAATTAGAATACACATTTATCATGACACTTCTAAGAAAGTTATGTAATTTCAAAATTATATATCCTGATGTATAATTACTTACTTGCTAAGTAAGTCAACGAAGTGCTACATAATTTTTCTCCCAGTGCTGGGGATTGAACAAGGTGTCACATATGTTACACAAGTGCTCTACCATGGAGCCACATCCCTAGCACAACAGATAAAACTTTTTGTTTATGTGCTTTTGTTTTTGTGATAGGGTCTTCCTGTATAGCCTAGCTTAGCCTAGAACCTTGGCTTGCCTCAAACTCCTGATAACCACATCTAGCTTATCAAACCTTTAACGACATCAAATGTGTTTGGAAGGTAAGTGGACATGCCCTGTGAGAAGCACACAGACCTGATGCTTTTACAAATAGATCAAACTCTGAAAATATTTGACACAAATCTATAAACTGAGGATTATGTTAGCAATAATTTGAATTTTTATAATGGCTACATATTAAACATACTAAATCTGTAGAAAAAATTAAAAGATTAATTCAAATGTTTTTGTGAAAGCAGAAAGAGAGGTTGGCATATATTAAACACTTGAGTATAAATACTTCAGGAGAGTAATTAATAAGGTACTTATCTGTTAAGGGATTTGTAAAAAGCCAAGGGGAAGTCATTCCAAATGGTTTCATCTTTGCTATAACAGCAACATGAACACCACTGGCTCTTTTCCTGCTACGCTCAATTTCCCAAGGAGCTCATCTATTAATAATTGTAAACAAAACCTCCACAGATCATCTCTTTACCTACACTTTCAGGCCCAAAGTGTACTGAGTATCAGATCAACCTAAACTCACAGGTAACTGGACTCATTTTTCCCACCAGCAAGATCCTGCTGTAATCTTCAGACATTAGGCATCTCTGATTCAGTCCTAACTCCTGTTATTGGTCATTGGCTTTTCTTTCATGTCTGTCTGGTCTGCTCAATTTAAGGGCCATTACCTTGAAGCAGGTGATGCTTGAACCTCAATACCTCAGGCCTGGGGATTCATTTCTCTCCCTCATCTGACTTGCCTATTATTATTCAGGTTCAGAGCTTAGTTCTAATGTTTAGAACTCACAATTTTTTTACTTTAAAATTTTTTTCTTTTACATTTATTTACTGTGTGTGTGCGCACATGCATGTGTGCATATATGTGGGTGCATGTGCCATGGTGTGCTTGTATGGAGGTCAAAGGACAACTTGCAAGACTCAGTTTGTTCCTTCCACTGTGTGGAGCTTGGGGATCAAACTCAGGTAGTCAGGCCTGACAGCAACAGCCTCTACCCATTGAGCTATCTCTAATGCCCTTATCATTATTAAGGAAAACAAAGATAAACAGTCAAGCAACCAGGCTACAGAAAACAATGCCAGTTTTGAAATGTGGCCTATATGCTCAATCTGATGACCACGCAGGCTCTCTTGGACTGTCCAATGCCATTTTCTTTGCCCTTGCTCAGCTTTTCTGCCCAATATTATACTAGTTGGTTGGATTGTTACAGAGAAATCTTTAGTTATATTTTAATCTTTTGGGAAGAAATAGGTTATTAAGATGTTATCAATCTGTGAAATTATTCATACATATAAACACACAAGAAAAAGAAATGTTTACTCATGTGCCCAAATATATAGCTAAAATAATATGGATGGGGACATTGAGATAGCTCTGTGGGTAAAGGTATTGCTGTGCAAGCCTGGAGACCTGAGTTTGATCTCTGGAACCCATGTAAAGTGAGAAATAACTCCACAAAGTTGTCCTCTGACATTTTCACACATTGCACGGCACAAGTATGTTTCTCTCTATATATATTTCTCTCTCTCTCTCTCTCTCTCTCTCTCTCTCTCTCTCTCTTCTTCTCTCTCACATACACACATACACACACACACACACACACACACACACACACACACACACACACACACACACACATTAGCATAATCGGATTAACAACCACACACACACACACACACACACACACACACACACACACACACACGGTCATTTGATTCAAATAACCACACTTGTCAGGCTGTGGAGGATGACAGTGTTAGCCAGATAGAGGACAATTCCCTCAAGGAGAGAGGACACACATTCTTTTATTTATTTATTTATTTTGGGTCTTTTTTGAGACAGGGTCTCCCTGTAGCCCCAGCTGTCCTGGAACTCACTATGTAGACCAGGCTGGCCTTGAACTCACAGAGCTCTGCCTGCCTCTGCCTCCCGAGTGCTGGGATTAAAGGCATTTTTTTTCAATATTTTATTTACTATTTTTATTTTATGTGTATGCATGTATTACCTGTGTGTAGGTATGGGCACCCGTATCGTGCAATGCCTGTGGAGGACAGAAGAGCATGTTGGATCCCCTGGAACTGGAGTTACAGACAGTTGTTAGCTGCCATATGGGTGCTGGGATTTGAACCTGGGTCTTCTGCAAGAACAACCAGTGTTCTTAACCGCTGAGCCATCTCTCCAGCCCCAAGGACACACATTCTTAAGAGAGAATACCTCTACGCTGTGTAGGCAAGTTTCTAGAAATCTGTGCACTCTAAGGACCTTTCAAGTAAGTCATTAGTGCACAAGTGCTTGTTGTGAACAGCTGTACTGCTCTTCTGTGACTGTCACAGGATGGGCACCGAAAATGATCTGACTGACAGTGGCTTCATCTTGGCTAAATCCTAGACAGCAAGCCTAGCAAATAACGTTACAAGGACTTTTTGTTTGTACATCTTAGGTATTTACAAGACAGCGTCTAGCTATGTAGCCCTAACTGGCTGGGAACTCACTATGCAGATCAGGCTGGACTTGAACTTCCAAAGATCTTCCTGTGTGCTGGGATTACTGGCCTGGGCCATCACACTTGGCTTTAATTTAAACCTTAACACAAGAAAAAAGGAAAATGGAGTTGTGTGGTTCTTAGGGCTAGAAGAATTTAAATGGGCTGGATGCAGTTACAGAGCTTTATAAAGGGGATTCAGACATCAGGGGAGTAGGACAGGGGACCAGATGGCTCTTATGTCTCTTCTAATTATGGCAGTCTAGAATTCTTTTTTTGAGACAGGGTCTCATGTGACCCAGGCTAGCCTCAACCTTGATATGTAGCCAAGGATGACCCTTAACTCTTGATCCTTCTGTCTTCATTCCCCAAGTCCTGGGATTATAGGTATGCATTAACACACTAGGATGACAATCTACATCTCTATGAATATCATCAAGGCTGGCTGACTTTATACATTGTGACCTAACTCCTGTATTTTATGCAAACTGAGTATTAAAGATAGCTGGAGCCGGGCGTGGTGATGCACACACTCGGGAGGCAGAGGCAGGAAGATCCCTGTGAGTTCAAGGCCAGCCTGGTCTACATAGTGAGTTTCAGGCTAGCTGGGGCTACAGGGAGACCCTGACTCAAAAAGACCAAAAAACAAAACAAAACAAAACAAAACAAAAGATAGCTGGAGAGGCAGAAAAGGTTGCAGAAACTAAGAACAGTATGGGCTTAGACATATCAAATTGTTGCTTTATCTGTTCAACAAGTGGTTACCAGTAAGAGGGGGAGATGGCTGGCTGGAAAGGCAATACCTCAAAGATGGTTACTAGTCAATGTACAGCTATTTGATACAGTGTGATCCCAAATAACAGAACTTAAATTTTCACTTCCCTGTTTGAATTAGTGCCATATTTCCCCACATGTGCTACTGGGGTAAAATGAAGAAAATGTTGTGATGAGGGAGGCCTTTTCTTTAAGCTTGCTTCATCCATGCAACACTGGGACAGTGCGGGTAGAGGAGCATTTAAAGGATCCTCCATAATCTCTTATCACTTTCTCCCTCCAGTCCAAGAAGAAAATCTACACCCACTAACATTATAGCAATCTGGAAATGCTTACTTGATTTTCTAATTCATGGCAAGGTCTTGAAGAAACCATTTTTTTTGTTGTTGTTTAAATGGAAAATGCCAATTGTAATTGTGGTTGAATATTTACCTAAATTGAAAGAGGAGGCTTTTTGGGTTCTTTCCTCAGATCGGTGATCCACTTCCATTCTTGGGAGGGCAGTCTATTTCTATTCCATGCCTAACTTAGAAGGCAGGAATTTTTCTCTATCTCTCCTCCTGGCAGCTGCTAGAATTTTCACCTAACCTGTACTGTTTTCTCTTAAACACTAATCAAATTCTAGAGCTCCCTTTAGAAACACAAATGAACAAACAACAACAAAAATGGAAGCAGAGACAAACTCATACAATGTATCATAATGTGAGGCTGGAGAGATGGCTGCTCTTGCAGAGTACCTGGGTTCAGTTCCCAGAACCTACAAGGTGGCTAACAACCATCTGTAATTCCAGTTCCAGGTGATCTGATGCCCTCTTCTGACCTCTGAGGTCACTGCATGGGTGCACTTAATTACCTGGAGGTAATATACTCATACACATAAAATAAAAATGTTTAAAAAATATATCATGATGTATAAAAGTGGAAGAAAATTACTTTGCCAAATAATTTTGCCATGTATATTCTTGCTCTTATACTCAGAGTTCTCCTTAGCTTAGTGGAGTACTAGGTCTACAAAAGGCATAAATTAGCCATCAATATTGGGGAGGCTGAGGCCAGGCTGAATTATCTATTGAGACAGGAAGCACTCACCGCAAACCCAGAAAACACTGTTTTTATAGTCCTTATTTATTTTTACTTTTTTTTAAACTTTAAAAAAAATTATTTTTTATTTTATGTGTATGCATGTATTACCTGCATGTAGGTAAGTGCACCCATGTTGTGCAATGCCTGCAGAGATCAGAAGAGGCTGTTGGATCTCCTGGGACTGGCATTATGGACAGTTGTCATGTGGGTGCTGGGATTCGAACCCGGATCTTTTGCAAGAACAACCAGTGTTCTTAACTGCTGAGCCATCTTGCCAGCCCCATTTTTACTTTCTCAAGATAGGATTTCACTAAGTTGCCAAGGCTGGCTTTGAATTGGCAATCCTCCTGCCTCAGCCTCCTGACTAGTTGGTATTACATCCATGGAGAAACACTGTGATCCCACAGTAAACTCTTTTTTTTTTTTTTTTTTTTGGTCTTTTTGAGACAGGGTCTCCCTGTAGCCCCAGCTGGCCTGGAACTGCTATGTAGACCAGGCTGGCCTTGAACTCACAGAGATCCGCCTGCCTCTGCCTCCCGAGTGCTGGGATTAAAGGCATGTGCCACCATGCCCGGCCCACAGTAAACTATTTTACCACGTTCCCAGCTTTCCCACCTCCTTCTTCAAGGAGGCACACAAATGAACAAAGACTCATTACTGCCCAGGGTCTAGTACTGGTTCAGAGGCTCAAGTATCTGCTTCAGGTTTTCAACTCTTTTCTTCAATCCAGAACTTTAGGTTTTAATTGAACAGCATGAAGAATTGTAAAGCTATCAAAATATTTTGACACAAATGTCAGGTATCTTGATCTTCTACTGTTTCACACATGAACACCTCAGGGGCTGGAGATGGCTCAGCAGTTAAGAGCACTTTCTGTTCCTGCAGAAGACTAGGGTTCAGCCCCCAGTATCCATATGGCAGCTCACAACCACCTGTAAATCTAGTTCCAGGGGATCTGATGCTCTCTTCTGGCCTCTCTGGTCAGCAGGCACACACAAGATATACATACATGCAGGCACTCACACATCCATATAAAATAAATCAAACTGGAGCAGAAGCACAGATAAAATGAAAAGTAGTCATAAAAGGTAAAAGTTATACATTGCAGTGATTGATGAATAAAATTTAGAAATCCTGGGGCTGGAGACATGGCTCAGCAGTTAAGAGCACTGGCTGTCCTTGCAGAGGACCCAGGTATGATTCCCAGCACTCACATGGCGGGTAATAATCGTTTGTAACTACAGTTCCAGGGGTCCTTTTCTGACCTCTACAGGCATTGCACGACACAGGTGCACTTATACACGTGCTGGCAATACACTCATACTCATAAAATAAAAATAAAAAAAAAAGAAATCCTAAGTGGCTACCAATGGGTTGCTGCAAGGTTTGAATATAGCCATATATGCAAAACACTCCTTACAAAAGTTGGTTTTTAATAAATGTTAATTATTTTTAGTATTATTTTCATAAGCTCAGCAGCAAATCTTGAAGGTAGTTGTGACACCCATATAACAGCAGCAAAGGGCTGGACACTGGCAGCCACACTATTAACAGTGTTGAATTTCTCCAGTGGTCCTTGTGTCTTCTGGATTTACATGGTAGCTAATAGCCACAGATGGCTGCTAAGTTCTCGAACTATGCTGTGATTATAAAATGCACATCAGATTTTAAGACAATGTGGTGGTGCGAGGTGGGGAATACTGTTATCTCATTTTAAAAATATTTGATTTTATGTCGAAATAATATTTGAATATACCTGGTTAAATGAAACAAAATTTCATGTGCTCATTTCACTTTTCTCAAACATGACACTTTAAGCAGTCCGGAGCTTGTTAAAAATGCTGATACTCAAAATAACATACATAATTTTTTTTTTTTTTTGTCTTTTTGAGATAGGGTCTCCCTGTAGCCGCAGCTGTCCTGGAACTCACTATATAGACCAGGCTGGCCTCTAACTCACAAAGATCCGCCTGCCTCTGCCTCCCAAGTGCTGGTGTTAAAGGCGTGCGCCACCACGCCCGGCTTAACGTATATAATTTTTAAAAATGCAGATCTTCAGGCTAATCTACAGAATCAGTACTGCACCTCCAAAAGGACCGATTCTTCCACATTGCTTAATGAAGAAGGCAATTCTGGTCTCAAGGCCACACCAAAGCCAATACCCACCGTCGCTTATGGAAAAAGCAGAGTGGGAAAGGGTGGCGGACAAGTAATGGAGAAAGCAAAAGGAACTACTACAGGAAGCAGCAGCTGAGGGCGGGGAGGGGAAAGGCAATTCCAGACTTTTGCCTCCATAAATGTAGAGGCGGATGCAAAGATCAAACCTACAATCCAAACCTATCCTGGGTCAGCAAACTGCCTGTCAAATTCAGTATCACCCGTCCCTAGACGGCCTTAGCTAAGCTAGGCCGGAGCCCCAGCAGGTCTGAGGTTGGTGTGCCATGCGAACCAACAACCCCCGCACGGCTAGACACTTCCTTTAGGCGTTTCTCCATCCTTCGCACCGTGTCCCCTTTCCCTAAACACACACCGCTCCTCCCTGGCTCACCTGCCTCAGAGCAACCTCAACCGCCAGCGCCTTCGCCACCGCCACCTTCCAAGTCCTTCCGTAGAGAGCCCGCCCCCTCGGGCCCAAACGGTACTCCCATTGGTTAGGTTTCCCGTCACTCCTGCAAGACGGGGCTGGGCTCGGGTAGGCTGGGAAGAACGCCATAGCAACCGAACTCGGAACTACAAATCCCGGTATGCTACGCTCGGTAGAGACGCCCCGGCACCGCTTCAGGGACTACCAATAAAAGGGCGAAGTTGGGTGTTGCCCAGATGAGTTCCGTTTTATGGAAATCAAGTAAAAGGCCACACCCTTCCTCATTCCAACCGTACACCCGGCCACCTTCCTCGGCCTTTGTCCTCCTTCTCCTTTCGTTTCCACGTTTCTTTCTGAAAAACCTTCCGTAACTTAGTTGAAAGCATCGTAGCTACTTTCTCGCAAAGCACCAAATCGTGAAACAAAATCTTCGTTAGCACAAACCAGAAACCTCTACTGAACGCTTTCGTAGGAGGAGGAATGGGAGGGGAAGGGGAAAAAAAAAGACGTAGTCCTCTCTGAGTCATCTGATTGGTGCATTTGGCTGTCACTCTGTAGGCCTCTCGTTCTACGGGTTCCACCCATTTTTGCTCCCGTAGTAGGCGGGGCCACGGGTAGGGGCGGGCAAGGAGGCGAGGCCTCTGACTTCCGATTGGCAGATGGGAAGACCCCGCCCCCCCAATGGGCGGGGCGAAAGGTTGGCTCTGGGGTGGAGGCGGTGGAGGGAGATGAGGAGATAGGCGGGAGCGAGGGAGCGAAGGAGCCCCGGAGGTAGAGGAGTGTGGATCGCGGGGAGGGAGCGCAGCTTGGTTGCTCCGTAGTACGGCGGCTCGCGAGGGAGCAGAACGAGCCGGTCCGGGACGGCCGCGAGGCCAGCGGGCGGGCGGGCGGGGATGGGGCACGCG
>NW_008340872.1:2915643-2952787 GCF_000622305.1 Nannospalax galili | reverse complement strand
ATGGGCGCCCGGGATTCGGGTCCTGTGGCCCGGCGCGCGTCGCTGTGGCCGCCCTTCTGCCGCCGAGCCTCGCCCTTCCCGGCCTCCCGGGGGCGGCGAGGCCAGGGCTTCGCGGGCGGCGGCGTCCCGCGGGACGAGCTGGGGCTGGATGCGCGCCCCTGGCAAGGGGGCATCGCGGGCGGGCGGTGCTTCCCCCAGCTGACCCCGCTGCCCTCGGCCGCCGGAGGGTGGCGGGCCCCGGTAGCCAAACTCACGGCCGCGGCATCGCTCCCTGCCGGTTCCCCCGGCCTCCAGCCCCCTGAGCATCCCTTGTTCTTTTCCCTCGCGTGCTTGTCAGTGAAGGGCAGTCAATGCCGCTGGGCCCTGGGTGCTGCGGCCGGGGCTGACTCTGATGGCATTTACCAGCTAGTGGCTCCGCTAGCCGGGAGCGCGCGTCCCCTGGGTCTGCTGCTCCGCCCTCCTTTCTGCACCGGGACTCGGGTTTCTGCGGTGGACCCCCGCGCCCCGTGGCGGTCTCCTTCTCGGAAATGCAACCCCAGAGAAAGGAAAGCCTGGAGCTGGCTGCACCTCGCCTTTGCTCGCGTGTGCCTTTGGTTTGGAAGACAACTTCGGGGATCCCGTCGCCTATGGGCAATCTTTTGTTGTGATTCAGGCTTTGCTTTTCAAGAAATAGATTTGCGGCGTCTCTCTCGATTTGGAGGATGGAGAGGTTTTGGGTAGCATCTTGAATCTCAAAGTTTCCCTGCCAACTTTGCCCTCATCCCTGCTGTTCAGAAAGCAGAACCAACCTGGAAATTTAAATGCTTGCGGACTCGGACCCGAAGCGGTTCTTTTGTGCTTATCTGTTGGTAGCTTTCTCTTGCTGTTTATAAAAAGAAGCCCATTAAAAAGTAGAGATAACAAAGGCATCCAAACAAATGTACCTGGAAAAGTCTCAGTTCTATCACCAAAGAAGAACATTTACTAATCCAGTTGAACTGATGTAGAGAAAGGCTAGCTAGCTCATGGATTATGTAGTGGACAGGATGTGAGGGCAGGAACTAGGGCCAGGAGCCAGCAAGCCAGCTGCTTGCCTGGTGCTTCTCCAAATCCCGCAAATAGGAGGAATGTATTTGTTGGGATACTTTTATTTTTAGATGACTTTAAGGTCGAGAAGTGCAGACGTTTATACACCTTATGTAGTTACTATTTGTGGTTTTTTTTTTTTTACTACTTTGCCGAAAACATGTTTTTGTGGGAGGTTGCTTATAGCTTAACAACTTCAAAAAAAAAAAGGAAAATCTTTAGGAAATAGGTTTTTTTTTTTTAAAAAAAAAAACCCAGGAAATTTTTAGTGGTTTACATTAAGTAAGGCACACAGATTTTCTGGTGTATTAAAGATACTATGTATACCTTTAAGTAGACCCAGTAAGGAACCTTTCTGATAGCACATTAAAAAATTGGTATTTATGTAAGATTGTGTCTGTTGAAATTGCTGAGGTATCATCACAAAACTATTATTATTCTGTCTGAGTAAGAGCGGAAATGAACAAAATTTTAATGTACTTTGGAACCCTGTGGATTGTTCAGATGCTAAGCATTGTGAAATAGGGCATAAAATGAGTTGTAGCAAGTTAGTTCCCCGAAATGTTTGTCCTGCATAGCATTTTTTTCTTTCACAGTTGATTAGCAATTTCCTTTTGCTTATCTTTAATTTATCCATAGTAGAATTCTGAGTATTTATCTTTTCTCCAAATGCTGAGATTGAGGCATACCCTTAAAGAATTTAGAAGAGATTAAAAGGGAGGCACTAGTACATTCCTCTGCTCAGACTTTTTTTTTCTTTTGTTGATTGAACCACTCTAGGGCTGGGGCATGCTAAGCATGTGCTCTACCACTGAGCATATCCCCAGCCTCATCTTTGTGTATGTGGTGCTGGTGATGACCCTAGGGCCCTGCGTATACCAGGCAAGTGCTGTATGACTGAATTACATTTCTAGTCTCTCAGCTTTTTAATTTGCTAAGTTTGTGACTTGTAGAAAATTAATTACACGAAGGTCTCTTTTATATCAGAGTTGTGCTCTTTTGAATGATTCCTTTCTGAATGGCTCTACTTACTGGTTTCTCAAAGTCTGGACCTCAGATCTCTTACATCAGCATTAACAGGTTTTTGACCCTCCAAGTCAAAATCAGACAATGGGAGGTAGTGCCCTGGGATCAGTATTTTCAACACATCTTCCAGGAATTTCTCCAGGGCAGTAAACTTGGAAGACTATTGGCAATGCTTTTCTTGCTATTGAGTACCAACAGAGTCCATCTTCTGAAGTAGATAGCAAGCTTTTCAAGTGGCAGAAATTTTATGTTGGGCTGCTAGTAAACTATTGGCCATGACCTTCAGGTAAGTAGTTATGCCTACAATAAATGTTTCAGAAGGATGGACTTTGCTTTACTGTGGTCTCCCTAGAGCCTACAATAGTGCCTGGAAGAACTCAATTAAATAGTTGTTGAGTGAATGAGTGAAACACATTGCCATGAACTTAAGTTTTTAAGCCTTTACCTGCCGAATTCGTTGCATCATAGAGTGATGTCCAAAGCACTGTATCCTAGTCATTTCTGTAAGCTTGGTTAGTGTTAAAAGGAGAGTCTTTCCTGACTGCATTACTCAAGGAAAGAGTAATGTGCTAGAAAGAAATCTAGCAAAATGTTGGCTTAAAGACTCAATATAAATTTAAGCTGCAATGCAGTGACTAGTTATTTATCACTGTATCACACAGCATTTTATAAATTATGATAACTCTTAAGTGTGCTATAAGAATTACCACCAGGAAATATAGACAGTTTTGCATGCTTTCCAATTTGACTTTTCATGATGATAAAATATGACCTTAACTCCCCATTTTCAGGTCTTTCATAGGGCCTATACATTACAGGTTTTATGTAGGCAAGGGTTAGTTATGAGGCTGAAAATCGGAAGAACAGTAGTGAAGTTTATTTGCCTCTAAGTAGCCTAGGCTGGCCTCCAACTTGGAATCTAGGATGAAATCCAGGGAAATCTCCTGAGTGCTTAGTTTACAAACACGTGCCATCATGCCCTGCATCTAAACACAGCCAATTAATAAGTGATAGTTTAGAATTGGGGTGTACAATATATAAAATTCAAAAGCTCACACTCATTGACGTTTTGTACTGCCTTATTGTCCTAAGTAGAAACTCATTGCTTACAAAGGAAGTCTCTTACCATTTTCTTGATCCTAAATAAGTATGGTTTAATTAAGAAACTATAAAGATTAAGTAAATATAATTAAAAAATAAACCTCATGAATTATGATGAATAACTAATATCCCTTGTGTCTAAAAATTACCCTTAGGTGAACTGAAATACAGAAAAGTAAAACACAAGAAAATTAGAAAATAGGGGCTGGAGAGATTGCTCAGTGGTTAAGAGTACTTACTGCTTTTGAAGAGGACCTGGGTTTGGGTTCCAGCTCACAAATCGGTAACTCTAGTTCCAGGAGATCTGATGCCCTCTTTTGGCCTCTATGGGTACTGCACACATGCAGTACACATACATACGTGGAGGCACACACTCATACACATAAAATAAATTTTTAAAGAAGTCTTCAAAAAAGGGGGGCTGGAGAGATGGCTCAGTGGTTAAGAGCACTGGTTGCTCTTGCACAGGACCTGGGTTTGATTCCCAGCCACCCACGTGGTGGCTAACAACCATCCGTAGCTCCAGTTCCAGGGGACCCAATGCCCTCTTCTGACCTCTGCAGGCATTGCATGACACAAGTGCACTTACATACATGCAGACAATATGCTCATACACACAAAATAAAGTAAAAAAGAAAATATTTTAAAAATCTTTTCAAAAAAGATTCTAAAATACTCATAAATCCATGACCTGAGTTATATATTCTGCATCATTTTTTGTTTGGCTAGTCATATACAGTTTTTGGTACAAAAAATGAGATCTTGCTATACATATGTATTCTTCCCTAACCCCCAGGTCTCTCTATGTATCTTTGGCTGCTTGGAACACACTATGACCAAGCTGGCCTCAAACTTGCAGTGACTCTCCCCCACATCCTGCCAAAAGGGAGAATTTTTTTTCCCTCCATATACTGGGAATTGAATCCAGGTTCTCACTCATGCTGGGAAAATGCTCTTCCACTGAACTTTATCTCCAGCTGTTTTCTCTCTCTCTCTCTCTCTCTCTCTCTCTCTCTCTCTCTCTCTCTCTCTGAGAGGTTGGTCTTGCTGTGTAGTTTCACTATGCATGTAGACCAGGCTAGCCTCTGACTAGCAAAGGTCCTCCTGCCTCTGCTTTCCCAATGCTGGGATGAGAGCATGCACCACCATGCTCAGCTCATACGGGTATTTTTAAATTTTTTTCCTTAGTATTTAAAAATGTCTTTCCTGGAGGTTGGAGAGGTGGCTCAGCAGTTAAGAATATTGGTTGTTCTTGCAGAAGACCCAAAGTTCAAATTCCAGCACCCACATGGCAGCTAACAACTGTAACTCCAGTTCCAGGGGATCCGATGGCTTCTTCTGTCTTCCACAGGCATTATACGACATGGGTGCACTTACCTACATGCAGGCAATACACTCACACATAAAATAAAAGTAATAAATAAAATATTTTTTAAAATGTCTTTCCATATCTATATTTCCAGCTTAATAACTGAATAATATATCTTCATGGATCTATGAAAATTTGGCCAATTTATTTGACATTAATTTGTCTTTTTCCACTCCACTGTTATCAGAAAACTTGCAGTGGCTGATTGTCCTGTGTGCGTCTCTATATACCTTTAAGATTTTTTTTTCCTGTAAAATGGGTTTCTAAGGGGCTGAGGGGATGGCTCAGTTCAGCTTGAGGAACTGAGTTTGGATCTCCAGAACCTAAATAAAAGCCAGACATTGTGTAGGGGTGAATCACTGCAAGTTAGAGGCAAGCCTTAACCCCAGTGCAAGGGGGTGAGGGGTAGAGACAGGAGGATGGAGGTCTTTGGGGCTTGCTGGCCAGACAACCTAGCTAGAGGGGCAAGCTCTGGGCTCAGGGAAACACCCTGTCTCTAAAATAAGGTCGGAGGAGTGAGTAAAAAGCATCTCAGTGCCAACCTCCAGCTGCCTCAGGTGCTCACATGATTACTGCATAGCAGTGTAAAGGTCCAAGATGCTGAAGAAGATGCGTCTTAGAAATAGACTGCTGAAGGAGCTATAGAGAGGGTTCAGTGATTAAGAGCACTTGCTGCCCCTTCAGAGGACCCCACTTTGATTCCCAGCGCTCAGTTGGGCAGCTTTCAATCACCTGTAACTCCAACCCCAGGGATCCAATGCCCACGTCTGACCTCTGAGAGCACTTGCACACCCATCATGGTGCACACACACAACACACACACACACACACACACACACACACACACACACACACCCAAGTTTATAAAAGCTTAGATTTCTAGAAGTAGGATTGCAGAATCAAAAGCTATGCTGAGGTTTTAAGATTTTTTTTTAATTTATTTTTTATTTTTTTGAGACAGTATCTCCTTGTAGCCCCAGCTGGCCTGGAACTCACTTGTAGACAAGGCTGGCCTTGAACTCACAGAGATCTGCCTGCCTCTGCTGGGCAGATCTCTGCTGGGATTAAAGGCATGTACCACCATGCCTGGCTAAGATTTTTTTTTTTAAACTTACTTTTTTTTAAAAAAACTATTATTTTTAATTTATTTCATGTGTGTGAGTGTATTCCCTACATGTGTATAAGTGCACCCGTGTTGTACAGTGCTCACGGAGGTCAGAAGAGGGGGTTGGATTCCCTGGAACTATAGTTATATACAGTTGTTAGTTACCGTGCGGGTACTGGGAGTTGTACCCGGGTCTTCTGCAAGAGCAGCCAGTGCTCTTAACCGCTGAGCCCTCTCTCCAGCCCCTAAAGCTTATTCTTTCACAATTTCCCTCAACCTCCTCTTTCCAACAAGGCCCCCTCAGTTTTCATGTTTTTGGTGTTTGTGGCCCACTGCATTTAATTGGGGTGCTTGCATGAACATGGGTAGGCGGCTATTTACTTAAGCAAGGGCAGCTTACTAGCTGCCACCCTCAATGAGGAATAAGTCCCTTTCCCCAGTGACTAATAACTGTATCTCCTCAGGGATGAGTAGCGCGCACTAGCCTCTAACACACCCATGATAAAATGTTGATGGATCCAGTCTTGTGTAGGTAACTCCACTGCTGTGAGTTAATGGGTGCAAAGGCCATATTATGTCCACAGTGGTTCACAGCACTCCTTCCCGACCTCTGTCATGGAGACTGAGCTTTGGAGGGGGATAGAGATGTTCTATATAGGGCTGAGCACTCAGTCACTTATTCTCAGCACTTTGACCAGTTATGAGTCTCTGCATTAACTTTCACTCACTGAAAAGAGAAGCTTCTCTGACCAAGGCTGAGACTACAGACACAGACACTACAGACACAGAAAGTTTAAAGACTTTGATAAATATTTCTAGTGTGCTGTCTAGAAGGCTGGAGCAATTTATGCTCTTATGGTGGTGTTCTGGTCCCACTCCATGCTCTGCTTCTTGGAATGGCTTAACTGCTGCTAAAGATTATGAAATTTTTCTTGTGGCAAGAAGAATGGCTTTTGGTATAACCTGCTTAGTGGGCTGCGAAGTCAGACATTCATGCACCTGTTATAGTAACAGCTCACATTGAGTCCTTTTCCGGCATTTATATGCATTAACTCACTTAACTTTTATAAACTTGTTTTACAAATGAATATGCCTTGAAAAATGCAGTTAAGTGACTTAGCCAGCAAGTAACTGGGGAAATTTTTTACCAGAGTCCAAAACTCTTGGCCTATTTCTTGAATCTATTTTATAGACATAGGAGTGTTTTGCACAGTCCTGATTTCAGTTGTTTAGAAACTTAGAGATTCCCTGACAAGTAATAAGGCATGTAATAAGTAGGTAGAGTGCCTATTTGAACTCCTCCTTAAAGCCTTGTTCATGTAAGTTGGCTCCCAGGTAATCCTTGTCAACTGTCTGGCAGTCATCCCTCATCTTTTAGTTTACAGAGAGCTTCCCTAAGTGCCCTGCATGAAAAACAGGATTAGAGCGATAGAGAAGGCTAGTGAAACTTGGAAACACAGTTTTACTTGTGTGGACTTGCCTTGGGAACACAAGACTGTAGAAGCGTGACAAGGGAGACAGCTGGGAGTCTGTCCAGACCTTTCCACATTGGCCAATTTAGAGAGATGAATTGACTGTTGAAGTTCACTACAGCAGTGTGAAGGCCTCAGTGTAGATAGGTCATAGATCCATAGGGAGAGCCTCACAAAAATGAACCCCAAAGTTGTGACGGTGGCCTGGCATTAAAGTGTTATGGCTAAAACAAAGTTTGTAGCCACCTAACAAAGGGAATTTGAAATTGAATCCATCCTCTTGAAACCTTTTTTTTTTTTTCTAGTAGAATCAATGTTGGACAGCTTGTCTTAGCTCATTATCCAGAGAGTATGTTGGCAAAACTATTCTGACCTTTGTTCTCTGACCTGAGTTTATCTATGCTACCTGCTAAGGTAGGGGACAGCCAGGGCTTAGTTTTCAGCTGACCATCAAACCTCAGCTCATTGTTGTGCAGCATGGGGCTTCACAGAGGCCAGGTGGGAGTGGATCCAAGTGCATTTCACCCTTCATTGAGTAGTAGAACCAGGAATTGAGCTCTGAGGGATGTGGCAGGATTTTGGATCTAACGGAATTAGAAGGTGGCCACAGTTTTATCCTTGATGGCTAAAATTAAATGTCCTTTTCTTAATACAGTAGGATGGTCCTTTTGATCCTCTGGCTTGCTCCTTGAGTTTTTGTCTACAAGTTCTGGTTTGATGGCATTTGATGCGTTTGTGAGACATAGATGCTGTGCATGGAAATGGACAGAGTCAGTTACTTTCAATGCCATGTGCTAAGGAAGACATTGACTTAGAATAAAGCCATTGAAACAAAATGCCATTGGAACACTCTCTGTGGATATGTGTGTTTGTCTTGTATGTCTGTGTGTGCAGGGCCACTTACTTGTCTCCACTGAGAATTTGTTTGTTTGTTTTGAGATAGCCCAGGGTGGCTTGAAACTCACTATGTAGCCCAGAGTCCTTGAACTTGTGGTCATATTTGTGCCTTGCCCTCTCAAGTGCTGGGATTATAAGTGTGCGCCACCACTCCTGACTCCAGCACACATTTCCTGAGCAGTTTTGTTATTAGGAGGATCATGTGCTATGCTATAACATACACATCATTCCTGTGCGTCATCTTTCATAAAAGCCTGTGCCTTGTGGATTCCATGTTTTATAAAAATCAATTTAGCTTTAAACTCAAGACAGCAGATTGCAGATGGCGGTGGCTAAAAGGCCGCTTACTGGCATAAAAGTTATATATTAGCAATGAGACAAACCTTGAAAAATTGACCAAAAATTAGTGCCATTCCTGGTATGTAGCAGGTGTCAATGAATAAATCCCTCCTTTATCTCTCCCCATTCTTCAGTCACTATAGTTAATACTAGAGACTTAGTGATACCTTTTAAATAGTACTGCTTATTTAGTAATGCTTATTTAAGTCTCTTCAAAGATAATTGTTCTTTTTATGTTTAAGTGATTGGAGAACTTGGTCTAAGATGCTAGTTGTGAGCCCCTGGATCAAAAGGCCCAACAGCCGATGCTCTGCAATGTGCTGTGTTGCTAAGTGGTGATGTTTGATCAATTAGGGACACTGAATGCATTTACCACTTGGGATTTGTTTCAATTTATGATGGACTTATTGGGAGATAACCCCATTTCAGTTAAGGAACATCTGTACTGTTAGGCTTGATCTAATGAAATAGCAGTGAAAGCTGGGTGAGATGGCATGTACTGATAATTCCAGCACTCTGGAGACTGAGACAGGAAGGTGGAGACCAATCTAGGCTACACAGTGCGTTTCAGGCTAGCTAGGACTGTGTGATGAGACCCAGTCTCAAAAAAACGAAAAGCACAATGCACAGACAATTACCCACCAAAACCCCAAACACATGTGCAGTGTAAGATAAAGATGAATTATTTGACTCCATAAATATTAAATTAATTGAGGTTATGAATGTGGGTGACCAAGAGGAGAGATTTTGCTTTTCTTGGTGGAAGAAACTTTAAATGTAAGGAAATGAATCCTTGAAATAGCTGTTTTGTGAATTGAGTGTCCATAGATACTGGTCTCTTTGAAGATTATCTTAAGTGCTGTAAAGTGCTGTGACTCTCCAATCTGGAGTTTTAATTAGTACCAGAGGAAGGAAAACCCTGCAGTAATTGTGACCTTGCATTACTTTTTAGTTAATTTTAAACTACAGTCACTATCTGTTTTCTATGGTTGTTTTCATCTCATCAGTTGAAGTGATATTATAGTTGTCAATTTGGTAATTTCAAAAATAACATGATTTTCTTACTAGTAAACAAAAGCAATGCATATTTATTGAAGAAACATTTTGAAAATATAAAGACAAAAGACCAAAAGTCTCCAGTGCTCTCAGTAAATACCCAGAGTTACCCGCAGCTACCTGTGTGAAACTGCTTACTCTGGGAGAGCTGAAGGCCTGTTACAGGCTGGACTCAGAATGTAGTCCAATCAGTGGGGCAGCCCTGGGCCACCCAGTCCATGCCTTTGTGGCCCTGGGGAAGATGTATCCCTGTGTTGCTAACCTTCTCATTCTTCAAGAATAGCTGCTAATTTAGAAACATGGAAATTGACATGAAGTCTCCCCATGTATGTTAATACACTGGCAGTCAAAGTTGTCTGAGGCTGAAGACTGTGTTTGGTGTCTGACTTCTTTGTAGCATCAGGTACATGAATGAGGTTTGTAGCCTTTAATTTTCAGTTAATATATAGTGACTATATTGACAGCCATTGTGGTGCATATTTAATACATATCTGATTACTCATTGCAGGGTGTAAATTTGCTTTTTAAAAAGACCAGTGGGGCCGGGCGTGGTGGCGCATGCCTTTAATCCCAGCACTCAGGAGGCAGAAGTAGGGGGATCTCTGTGAGTTCAAGGCCAGCCTGGTCTACATAGTGAGTTCCAGGACAGCTGGGGCTACAGGGAGACCCTGTCTCAAAAAGACAGAAAAAAAAAAAAAAAGATTTAGAACTGCAGACACTGTATTTGCCTGTTTCAACTACTTTTTTCCCCATCTTTTTAAATTTAAAATTTAAAATTGTTGTGTGTGTGTGTGTGTGTGTGTGTGTGTGTATGTGCATGTGCATGTGTGTGATATACAAGTGTGTCTGTGTCTGAGTGTATGTGCACAGGCCAAAGGAAGATGTTAGGTGTCCTACTCTATCACTGTACACCTTTTCCCCCTAAGACAAGGTCTCTCACTGAATCTGGAGCTTGGCTAGTGGCCAGCAAGCCCTAGCAATCCTTCAGTCTCTGCCCTACATAGTGCTGGGGTTGCAAGCACACTTGACCTTGACCCCTTCCAGCTGTCTGTTTGGGCTCTGGGGATTTGAATTCAAGTCCTCATGCTTATACAGCAAGCACTCTTACTTACTGAGCCTCTCCTCACCCTGTTTAACTACTTCTATAATTGTAAACCTCAGATTTTTAGTTTAAGGTGTGTTGCTAGCGTCATTTTTTGGCCTTTACAGGCTCCTTAACTTATGGTTCCATCTGTAGCTGCTAGAAAACCATGTGCATGCTCTGGAGGAAAAAGGCTGGAAAGAGATATTGTCTGTGCTCTCTGCTTTTCTTGTTAGACTCCAGGAGAGATAGCAACTTGACCTTTTGCAGAAGGGCATGAGCCTATGCTTGGAAAAATTATTTTTTCTGTTCTAAGAAGAGTATTAAAAGTAGATGCTAGCCAGGCATGGGTGCATGACTTTAATCCCAGCACTCGGGAGGCAGGGGCAGGCTGATCTCTGTAAGATTGAGGCCAGCCTGGTCTATAGTGAGTTCAAGACCAGCTGGGGTTCCAGGGAGACAAAACAAAATAAAACAAATGAAAAAAAAGTAGATGCTAAGAACTTATACTGTCTTAGGGAATGTTGCATTTACTTTTTTCATTATGAACCAGTAAGGTAATTCACTCCCCAGTATCAGCAATTCCTGGCCACCAAGCCCCTGAAGTTGGTCCTTTCCTTTTATTGTGGGTAGTCAGCTTCCTACTTGTTTCCTTCTTTAAAGCTGGGACCTCAAAGTTGGTTATTTCAGCTCTACGTCTTCTTTTTTATTTTTGTTTGTTTGTTTTTTTTTCATTTCTGCCCTGCATATTTCTGTCCCTAGACCCATCCTACTATCTCTGTTCTGTTTCCTATATTTATGTTGGGCTAAAAATCAGCTGCAGAAAACCGCACAACTCAATAAGATTTTTGCCCTTCAGTTGACTTGTGTCCTGCTAAACACTCCTCCCCAACTTTCTTTCCATTCTTCACAGACTCTAACAAACTTGGCTCCTTTCTCAAGTCCCAAGGACCTTCGCTCTTAGGGATGATTCTGCCTGCTGTCTGGGCCTTCTGCCCTCTCCTCAGGGAGCTCCTGTGAGTCCATCTTTCTCAAATAGAGTTTCACTTCTGGGGGTTGGAGAGATGGCTCAGCGATTAAGAGCACTGGCTCTTGGAGAGGACATGGATGGTTCCTAGCACTCATGTGGAGGCTAACAACCATTGATACCTCCATTCCCAGGGCATTTGACGCACTATTCTGGCCTCTGTAGGCATTGCATGCACCATGGTGCACTTATATATATGCAGGCAAAACATTCATACACAGAAAATAAAATATATATATAAACAGCCACAAAATCCCCATAGTTTTGCTTCTGGAGATAAGAAGGAAGAGGAAGAGGAAGATGACTGCTTCCTCTCCCATGTGCTAGATACTGCCTTCTCCTGTTTCCTCTTGAGAGTTTGTTCCATTCTTTCATGCTCCCCTTTGCAGAGCCAGAACCAAATCCTGCTTAACTGCTGTGAGCCATGTGGTGTGGCAGAAGCAAGGAGGACTACTGACAGGGTCCCTGTCCTGACTATGTTCTGGTGGGGCAGACAAACAGCAGACACATACATGGTTCCCACCTGTTGCAAGTGCTGCAAAGAAGGTGCTCAAGAGGACCTGATGTCATAGAGCCCAGGCAGGATACAGCCTTTCCTTGTGGTCTGAGGTATGTTGAGGAGCCATCAGAGTGGGGAAGGTTGTTTTCCCAGCTGGGGAAGCAGCATGTGAGCAGCTGCTGTGGCAAAAAGGAGCACAGTATATTTGATAAGAAGGCTACTGTATCTGGAGGGAGGCGCAAGGCCTGACTATTGAGGGCTCCATTGTGGGTCTAGAAGGCCCAAGTCTGATCATGCTCAGGGTCTGTTTTCCTTCTCTTTGTCCTTCTGTCCTTTGCAGCTTCCTTAACTTTGGCTCAGCTGTGCCTTCCTGACACTGTTCCCTGTGATTGTTACTTCCAGACTTCCTTTAGTGTGCATGTTTCTTGGAAGAATAGTTTATGCTGAGTGTCTCAGAATGAGGGGTGGGCTGGAGGGATCAGCCACACCAGGGGTTGATAGGGTTGGAATCGTTCCTCCAGCACTGCCACAGTCTTTGAGGAAGAGTGAGGCCCTGGAGGTTGTATTCAGTCGCATAGTGATTTAATCATTCATGCTGACACAGTGGAATTAAAATGGAAAGCTCTGGAATTGTGAGGTTGGAGACTTTCTGGATTGGTTGGTGAACATGCTGATATGTGGACAGGTGTGTGATAGTCACAGAGGGGGAGGGAGCAGGGATGCTCTTACTCTCCCCTGAACCTTGTCTCTTCCATGTTGTGTCCTGAGGATGTAGTGATTTTCAGAGTTCTATGACTTGTCCTAGTGAGATACTGAACTTGATGGATATGTGGCAACATCTTCTGCCTGGAAGAAATGATGAAAACTTGGGGCACACAAGACTTGAGGCTGGTACATGAAGTGGGAGCAGTCTGGTAGGACTGAGCCCTTAACTTGTAGGCCACACTGGCTCCAGTAGTTTTAGAATTGAGATGAATTGTAGGACACCTCATTGGTGTCTCAGAAGGGTTGCTAGACAAATGAACTTATATTCTGTCTGTACAGTATCCCCATATAAATATAAATGTTTAAGCCAGATCAGTGCAAAGGCAGTTGAATACAATTTAGCCGTGTAAGCTGGCAGCCTACATTGTTTGTGAATCTGTAGCCAGTGGCTTGATTGTGTCCGCTCTCCACCAAAATGTCTTTGGATGCACAACTGTGTGTTCCCACTACCTATTGTTAATAAAAAACTGCATGTTTATTTCTTGTGTGCATGTTGCATGTGTTGTATATATGAGGGCATGTGTGTCCTTGGCTCGCATATGGGGGCCACAGGACAACCTTTGGGAGTCATGTGGGTCCCAGGGCTTGAAATCAGATTGTCAGGCTTGGCAGCAAGTGCCTTCACCTGCCTTCTCGATGTCCTCCATTACTAGTCCTTAGTCATTTTTCACTTTATTCTTTTCAGTTTTTGTGAGAAGGTCTCCCTGTAGCCCAAGCTGGCCTGGATTCACTACCACGCTGGCCTCCATCTCATAGAGATCCACTTGCTTCTGCCTCTGAGTGCTGGGATTCCAGCATGCACTTTACCCCTGATGGTTCCTTCTTCTGACTTGTCTGACTGCCCTGTGGAGCTTCGTTTGCATGTCCGCTGTTGCTAGCAGCATCTGTTTGTTCATGTGCCTTGTGCTTCAGCTCACCAGCATGTTTCCTCACGCTTCATCTGATGTGGCAGCTCTCAAAACTTTTTGGTGTCAGAATTTCTGCATTTATTAGAGAACTGTGATTAAAGACCCCCAAGAAACAAAAATTTTTTGGTTGTAGTATTTTTGTTTTTTTTAGAGAAGTGTGTTAAAACCCCCCAAAAAATTTTTTTTTTTGGGTTTTTTTTTTTTTTTTTTTTTTTTTGGTCTTTTTGAGACAGGGTCTCCCTTTAGCTGCAGCTGGCCTGGATTCGCTATGGAAACCAGGCTGGCCTCAAACTCACAGAGATCCGCCTGCCTCTGCCTCCCAAGTGCTGGGATTAAAGGCGTGCGCCCCCATCCCTGCTTCTTTGTGAGTTTTTGTCTATTACTGTCTGCCAGACTAGAAATGAACCAAATTTACAAAAGCACTTATTCACTGTTTTAAGTAAGTATAATAAGCCTAATACAATTAAACACAAATAACATTTTTATGAAAACTGTAAACCACCCCCCCCCCCAAAAAAAAGAAGAAGAAGAATGGCAGTGTTTTTATGTTTTTTCAACTTTCTTTCAATGCCTAACTTAGGTGATGGCTGGTCTTTACAGTTTATTACAGAATGTTTTGGTTGGAGTTAAAGAAAACCTGTCTCACACAGATGCGTAGTTGGAAGATGGAGATGTCTTCACAGAACGTTGTAGTCAGTCAGTGATGCTGTATTATTTATCAGAACTTAATACTGACTAATTCTTTAGGAGTTTCAATGTGGAATCAGGAGCCAGGCAGTGAATTTTTTGTGCTGTTACATAAATCTATTGATTCATCTTGCACTTTGAATGGACATTTTACCCCTGTATGATTTTGTAGCAGTGCATTGATCATTTGGAAAATACTAGTTAACTGATACTATAAATCTTATAGGTATTGACTCGTTTGTTAATTATACTATCACACATTTTAAAAATTTGAGACAGGATCTCATATAACCCACGTTGGCCTAAAAATTGCTGGGTAGCCAGGAATGACTCTGAACTTCCAGCTATCCTGCCTCTACCTTGACAGTGCTGGGCTTATAGGCATTTGGTACCATGCCTGGTTTATCTGGTGCTGGGGATCAACCCAGGCTTTGTGCATGCCAGGCAAGCACTCTACCAACTGAGCTACATTCCTAACTCACATCCCAGTTGTACACCTTATTAGAAAATCCTTTACGTGCCAGGAAACAGTGCGGCTCACAACAGTGCATGAAAGTTTTCCAGAATTTAATTTTTTTACCTAAAAGCTCAAATATTAATTTTCTCTCTCTCTCTCTCTCTCTCTCTCTCTCTCTCTCTCTCTCTGTGTTGTTAGGACTAGTCTAAGGAATAAACTTGATTTCTTCAGCAGCTGTTTATAGCGTAGTCATTTTCTTATTCAAGACTTTCCTGTTGTGTTAGATTTTTTTGTTGTTGCTGTTGCTGTGATAGGTTCCTAAGAGAAACAGTTTAAAAGAAGGTAAAGTTTATTTGGCTCATAGTCTCAGACCCTGGCTGCCAGGCTTGGTTGCTGTGGGCCTGAGGTGAGTGCCATGCATGCCCGGTGGAGGGAAGCAGCTCGCCTTATGGCAGATAGCAGAGCTAGAGGAAGAGAGCTTCCCCAGGACGACACACCCTTCAAATGACCTTCTCCCACTTGACTCTACCTCCTCAAGTTTCCAGCGGAGCCCAAAATAGCGCCACTAGCTAGGGGCAAAGCCTTGAACACTTGAGCCCATGGGAGACATTTCTTATGCAAACCTTGATACCTGGTATCATCTAGATTTTCCTGGTTGTATGCTGCTGAGTTCATCAGGTAAGTGACTTTTGGGTAAAGGATGGGACAGTTCTGTTTTGTGTGCTTTTAGAAGGACTTCTGGTATTACCTGGCCATTACTACCTATTACCACCTTGTGCAAGTGTTACACATAGACCATCACATTTTTGTTTTTCATAGATCTGTGAGGCAGAGGGTAGGACCATTATGTTACAGATGAGAAAGTAGAACCCTCATTTTTCTACTATTTATAATAACAAAGACCTTAGAGATGAACTATTGGGCAGTTGAACTCAAATTCTAAACAATCCTTGAGTTATTTACTTATATTACAGTATTGTAACGTGAAATGGGACTTGGTTTTTTATTTTACTTTATTTTTTAAATTTATTATATTTATTTTATGTGTATGCATATATTGCCTGCATGTAGGTAAGTGCACCCGTGTTGTGCAATGCCCACAGAGGTCAGAAGAGGCTCTCAGATCCCCTGGGACTGGAGTTACGGACAGTTGTTAGCTGCCATGTGGGTGCTGGGATTCGAACCTGGATCTTCTGCAAGAATAACCAGTGTTCTTAACTGCTGAGGTATCTCTCCAGTGCCTTTATTATTTTTATTTAATGTGTATTAGTGTTATGCCTGCATGTAGGTAGGTGCACCCATGCAATCCCCTTGGAGGACAGAAGAGGCTGTCCTATCCCCTGGAACTGGAGTTATGGACAGTTGTTAGCTGCCATGTGAGTGCTGGGATTTGAACCCGGGTCTTCTGAAAGAACAGTCAGTGTTCTTAGCTGAGCCATCTGTCCAGCCCTGAAACGGGACTTGGTTTAAATGAACTTTCTTATCAGTATAGTTACATCCCACGGCTTTGGTCTAACTTTTAGTTCTAGGAGGAGCAGGAAGTGCTTGGAAATCATTGCTTCTAGGAGTGCCTTCACATTCTGAGGCCACTGGCGCTTTCTCTTGTCGCAGCAGTGCTAGGTGCCTCTGACAGACAGGCATGCTTGTAATAGCTGTGCAGACATACAGTCTGTAAGTGCTGGCATTGTGCTTATGTTGGTTTTATTATACGCTATATTACTTTTTAGATTTCTTCTTAAGAGCTATATTTTCTTTCTTTCTTCCTTTTTTTCCTTTTTTTGGTCTTTTTGAGACAGGGTCTTCCCATAGCCCCAGCTAGCCTAGAACTTGCAATGTAAACCAGGCTGGCCTCGATCTCACAGAGATCTGCCTGCCTCTACCTCAAGCTATAATTTCTTTAAAATCTATTTTCAAAGCCATGGGATCTTGTTAGATGGGCCTTGGCTTTGGCTTCATTTATTTGACCTTTTAAGATTGAGGTTGGAATATTAAGGAGATGCTCTTGGAATACTTTTGGGATAGAATATCCTGATGTCTTTTCTTTCTTTTTTTTTGGTCTTTCTGAGACAGGGTCTGCCTATAGATCCAGCTGGCCTGGAACTCGCTGTGTAGACCAGGCTGGCCTTGAACTCACAGAAAACCACCTGCCTCTGCCTCACAAGTGCTGGAATGTAAGGTGTGTGCCACCACACCCAGCTCTGATGTCTTTTTTGATACATTGTCTCACTGTGTATCCCTGACTGGCCTCAAAGTCACAGAGATCCTCCTGCCTCTGCCTGCTGAGTGCTGGGATTAAAGGCATGTGCCACCAGGTCCAACCTAAACAGTCTTTTGTTAGGTTTAGAAATGTTAGAAAAGATCTAAATCAGGATGACAAAATAACATTGACTCATCTGTTGATGTTGTTGTGTGACATTCCTGGCTTGAGTAAAGGAGCAAGTTCTAAAATCAGCAGTTGTTTAAAAGATTTGTGCAGACAGTGGGCGTTGGCACTTGAAAATGACATGTCAGCAAGATAGCTATTGGTATTTTCCCAAACAGGCCTATTTTAGGCAGCTGGGCAAAGTGTGTTACTACTTCATGGGTGAGAGGCAGTAGAGCAAAGGAACTGTGCCACTACTTAGTAACCGTAGTGCTTAAACTGAAGTGTGTCGGTGTCCTCATCTTACCAAGGAGACTGATCACAGTTCTTGGCCTATGAGATTGTTGTGAGGATGCTCAGGCACTTAGCACAGTGCTCACTAAATAGCGAGCATTATATGAGAAATAATTTTATTTCACCATCACTTGCAATCCGGGGCCGGAATGTATAGTTTAAGACAAAAGTAAAGGTATTATGTGTTGTTTATCTGCAACTTGATCTCAAGACCTCCTCTAACTTAGTTCTTTTCATTATCTGGAAGAATTTCTATTTAAGTTTGGAAGAAAGAAAGAGAACCAGATGCACGATAGATTTAAAGTGTTTTATTTACTTAGAAAAAAAATAGCTAGAGAGAATGCTTACAACTCAACAATAGGATTAATAATGTAATGTAATTAATTAATTAATAACCTGATTAATTAAAATATGGGGGAACGGCATGAATAGGCACTTTTTCAAAGAAGATAAACAAATGGCCAGTAAACACATGAAAAGATGCTCAGCATTCTTAGTCACTAGGTAGAAGTGAAGATGAAAACCCACTACAAACTCTAGAATGGCTATGATTTAACAAGCAAACAGCAACTAAAATGGAAGATGACAAGTGTAGGTGAGGACCTGAAAACTGGAATCCTCATACATTGTTGCTGTGAATGTAAGTGGTGCTGCTGCTGTGAAAAGCAGCCGTTCGGTTCCTCAGTAAGTTTAAATATAGAGTGGTCTTATGCCCCTGCAAATACATTCCTAGCTACACAGCCAAGAGAATTGAAAGCAGGTGTTCAAACAAAAAGTGACTGTTCATAGCAGCGCTGTGCTGGGGGGTTTTCTTTTCAGGATCTGGAAGTGATTGTTGCATATCATTATGAATATATTAAATGTCATTGAACTGTGTACTTGAGTTAGAATGGTAAATTTTATATGCATTGTGACATTTTACAGTAAAGGAAAGAATTTTGATGTGACATTCCTAGTTCACCTTAGTAGCCATTTTCCTGAAATAATTTCTCAAACTATATTTTAGGTCATTTAAGGAAATTATTCTTAGTCATTCTTAGTCCATATATGGTTCAGTGAAAGATATCTTTTTTTTTTTTTTTATTGTCTTGTAAGTCCAGGAAAGGTGGAAAAACAAAGCCGTGAGAGTTTTAATATCTGTTGTGCCCCAGGGGCCCAGGGGCTCCTTGAAACCCTTAAACAGACTGCTCTGAGTACAGTAACCATTTGTGTTTTTATGCTCTCTTCTAAGTATATAGTGTAGTTTTCCAGAGGCTGTATGGCACAGGATGATGTCATCTCTTTGATGGATAATGGTTTATGTGCTGTATATGTCTGTTTTGTTTTTGCATAATTTTCTAAGGTAAGCTCTTTGGGATCACCAGTATGAAAATAGATAGCCAGATGATTCTTTTTGACCACATAACTTTTATTACTATTTAGGGGTTATTAGCTTTTTTAAGATGTTCTTTATAGGACATAATAGGTTTCCTGTTAGGCAAAGCATCCTGGTTCTTTTAAATTTGAACACATTTTGCATTACCTTTGTCATGGGGAGCTCCCCCATGCCCCGGCCTTTAAAGTTCATAGAGTATTTTAAATATAATAATGACATCTAATGTTTACTATTTGTCATGTGTAGACCATATTCTTGGTGTTTCTGTGGATAATCCAACAACTGCAGAATAGATACTGTTTCTTTCATCAACTATTGTATATGTATGAGTGTTTTACTTGCATGTATATACGTGCACCACACGTGTGCAGTGCCCATGGAGGTCAGAAGAGGGCATTGGATCCCCTGGAACTGGAGTTATAGATGGTTGTTAGCCCTATGTGGGTGTTGGGAACTGAACCCAGGTCCTCTGCAAGAACAGCCAGTGCTAGTGCTCTTAACCACTGAGCCATCTCTCCAGCCCTATTACTTTCATTTTACAGCCAAGGCACAAATGGTCAAGTAAATTTACCTGAAATTCCACAACTGGTTAAGTGGAAAAATGTGGCGTTTGGACCCATGATGTCTGCCTTTTTAGTGCTAGGGTGTATATTTTTCCTCATAAATTTGTATAATAAAGCTTGTTAACAGTGCGTGTGTGACCTTTCCACTTGCAAAGCTTCCACTTTACCTCACAGTAGTGCTGCACTGACGGTGGTTTGGGAGACGGGTTAGCTTCTATTGCTTAAAGCTGGGGCTCCAGCAAAGAGGTGGTTGACTGAGAAATGGGGATCAACGATAGGAGGATGGGGTGCTGTAAGGGACCAATCCTTTGTCCTTTTGCTTCTGGTCTGGATACTGGTTGGACTTTTTCCCTAGAGACTATCTGGCCAAGGGTTTAATAGGAGTACCGCTCACCTTTTCTCTGACCCTTTGGAACAAGATACATTTTCACAGTTTTTACAAAACTTTTTTGGGTCAAGTATTTATTCCATCTGAACCTTTTCTCGATTGTTAATACCAACCAGAAAGGAAAAAAAGATGGTTGAAGTGGGAGTGCACCCACATATGAACATGAAGACTTACTTGCATGTACACCACATGCATATATGTGAAAAAAATAGAAAAAACGAAAAAGTAGTAGAAACAATAGTTAAAATAGTACTGATTATATTAGTTCAGCCTCATGCTAGTACAACAAAATAATCTGGGAAGGTTTGGAGGTTCAAGCCTAAGATTGACTCTTGTGAGGAGAGTACATCACAATGGGGAACACTTTGGAGGTATACTTGCTGTGTGGGCCATGGACAGACCTCCACACATATGCTAGAGTTCTACAGTCCCCTTCAAGGGTATGGCCCTAATGACATAAGGATCTTTATACTATAAAGTCCTGCCTCTTAAAGGTTCCCTGCATTCCCCAATGCCTCCTTGTCGCCACCCAGCAAGTTTTAACAACCAGGACCTTTGCAGGATACTATGCATACTCAAACCATAACAATGTCACGACAGTGTCTTGAATTTGAGCTATTAAAATAAAAATCACCAACCTCTTTAAGAAGGTCAGGTGACTATGGTGTCATCACCGAAGTCCCGATGGTGGTTTTGCCCTGGAGAATAAGCTGAGACCGTCTAGCATTGGGCTTTAAGACAGGTATGATCAGATCCACTCTGAGGCTGAGGGATGGCAGCCCATTTCCTTGATACCAAAATATCATATTGTAGGAGCAAAAGAGATGGCTCAGTGGTTAAGAGTGCTTGACGTTCTTCCAGAAGTCACAAGTTTAGGTCCCAGTATCTACATCTAGTGGCTCACAACTACCTGTAACTCAAGTTCCGGGACTCTGATGTCCTCTTTTAGCCTCTGTGCCCATGTGACATACACATAAATAAAAATGAATCATGTTTTAAAATACCATTATTGTATATCTTAAGCATATAAAACAAATGGAAAAATTGGGGTGCTAGGCAAGACCCTTACCCACTACCTTATGGGCCTGAGATCCACGCAGGGGAGAAGTGGAATGCCAACCTGGGTGCTGTGGACCTTTTCAAGAAGAAAAGGCTCCATAGAGGAGGGAGTTGAGGGAGGTAGGTAGATCTAAAGATGTGCATTATGTAGGATAAATTCATCTAGATAAATGTAGATTGATGTACAGCATGATGCCTTTAGTTAAGAAACCTTGTATTATATTCTGAAAGTATTTCAAGAGAGTAGATTTCAGATGCTCTTACCACACACACATGGTGACTATGGGAGGGGAACGAATATTTTACTTTGAAGTTATTAGTTCACTGTATACATGAGGCCCTGTGTTTGGTCCCCAGCACCACCAAAGAAAAACCAGTCACCCCCCCCCCCCAAAAAAAAACATTTCACTGTGTACATATATGTTTCTATTGAAATAACATAGTTTCTTTAATTATATACAGCAACAACAGCAACAAAAAAACATGGTACTAGATTGGTGTGGGTAGATGGAGTGGACTTGTAGGGAGTTAGTAGCTTTAAACTTTCTTATCTGTCATGTATATTGGAGAAACTGTATTAAGAACCTGCTGTGGGGGCCATCCTTTTTTGTTCTTTAGCCAGGATTTGATCTGAAATGTCCTCTTTGCCTCATAATTTGAATACGGGCTTGGGGGAGCTTGTGCTACTATTTGGAAGGCTGGAGACCTTTAGAGGTGGGGTGTGACTGCAGAAATAGGTCAGGAGAGGTAGGCCTTTGAAGATTATGCCTGCCCCAGGTTCTAGATCCCTGCTTGCCGCCACTTGTGGTCTTGCTGCCATGGTGGGGAGTACTCTGCCATTGTGCTTCCCTGTGATGGCCACTGAAATGAAGCCAAAACACTTCTTTCCTTCCTCGAGTTGTTTCTGTCTGGTCTTTTGGTTACAGCACACAAAAGTATCTGATACACCTGGTTCACTTCCAGGAGGACTGCAGGCTTCTAAGGCAGCAAGGATATCTCCGCTGCTAGTGACTAGTGCTGGGTGAGGACTTGGCTCTTTTATCCACTTAACAAACAACTGTGGCAGATTTGTCATGGGCGTTATTGGTGTTGGACTGCAAATAAATGTTGTTTCATATTTATCACAGCTGTACTTCTGTCCTGTGATAAGAACTTATCCTGTGTAAACAACTGTGTGAATGAGCACGTCAGACCTCAGCAGATTTTGCTCAAAGGGGGATCATTTGTTAAAGATATTTCTCAAGGTTTTTTCTTCATATCTGATTGTTATATTTCTGTCTAGAGATGGTTGGAATGTTGCTATTACTCAGGAATCTAGTTAGTTGAATGTTGGATTGTGAGCCCTGCCTTTGACTATGTAATTAAATGAGTTTGTAGCCAGTGTCTTCCTGGAGGAAGCCAGATGTTTGAAAGCTCTGAGGTTCCTTAAGGCTTGAAGCCATGTCTCAGGGCTCACTGGTTCTAATTTTAAGGCATCAGTAAAGGTATGGTGTTCTTTTATTGTGGATCTTTTTTGTTTTTCAGAGTTTTCAGCTGTTAGGGATTTAGTAGCTCAACTGTTTTGAATGTGTTTTTAATGTGTTGCTATTGAGGTTTTTTGAGAAAATAATGTGAAATGTGATATGACTGTTTAGGAGAATTTCTGGATTTGGAAAACTCAAAGCATGTAGACTAAGCAGATGTTCCCAAATACCATCAGATGTCTTTGGTGGGACTCAAGAATTTCTAGCAAGTTCTCTATTAATGCTGTGCTTTTAGTCTGGGGACCAGACTTTGAAAACCCCTGGACTAACATGTGGAGATAACTAGAGGTAATAATAACAAGACAGCATGGTATGCATGGTGTGTTTCAGGGAAAGAATCTCATTTCCCCAAAGGTAGTAGAACAATAAAGAAAAACTGGTTTTGGAGGAAAACAGACAGTTTGACAGCACTGGGTGTTAGTTGTAATGGTCTTTAAAATTAAAGTATCAAAAGAGACTTGGAACTAACTTCAAAAAGTTTATCTCTTTTTATTATTTTTAATAGTCTATTTATTATTTTTATTTTATGTGTTTGAGTGCATTGCATGTGTGTGTGGAAGTGCATCCGTGTCATGCAATGTCCTCGGAAGTCAGAAGAGGGTGTCAGATCCCTGGCACTAGAGTTATGGATGGTTGTTAGCCACGATGTGGGTCCTGGGAATCGAACTCACGTCTTCTGCAAGAACAGTCAGTGCTCAGTGCTCTTAACTGCCGAACTATTTCTCCAGCCCTATTTTACCTCTTTCAGATTAAAAGAGTAAAGCACAGAGAGCCATAAATATAGAGGGATTCTGTTCTAGAAGAGAGGAAGCCTTTCCTTCGAACATTTTATCACTTGAAGATAGCTACTGTTACTTTTTGGTTAACTTTCATTAGTATCTCTTTCATGTGTAGAACTGTTGTTTTATTAGGTTATTATTAAAAAAGGAAAATATACTTATTGCAATGAAAGAAGATCATGAATAATCAATAGAGATAATTTTAGATGAATATATCCATTGATATGTATTACCCTGACTATGATTTTAGAACCTAATTTTTCCACCCAGTACCAAATATCATTGTTATTTATATTTCTTTGTGGGCTTTGTTGTTGTTGTTTTGTTTTGAGACAGGGTCTCTCTCGAGCCCCACCTGGCCTGGAACTGGATCTGTATATCAGGCTGGCCTCAATCTCCTAGAGATCTGCCTGCCTTTGCCTCCTGAGTGCTGGGATTAAAGGCGTGCACCATCACTCTGGACTTAAATTTCTTTGAATTTCTGCTCTTGGCATGTTTGGGGGGGGTCTTTTTTCTTAATTTTTAAGCTTCTTATAGCTAAAGATACTAATTTTTATGTTGCATGCTTCAGATATTCCAACATTTTTATGTGTTTTTAAAACTTCCTTGTGAGCTGCTTTGATGACACATACCTGTTATCCCAGCTACTTGATAAGTTGATGATGGGAAGTTCATATGAGCTTGAGTTTGAGATCAGCCTGGGCAGCATAATGGGACCTTGTCTCAGAGCAACAGCATAAAACTTACTTGAGGTGCTTTTCTTTAATAAATGTATTCAAATACCTCTACAAACTATCCCTGCTATTTTCCATTCTATGATTCCTGCCCATGATGTTAAAAGAGAATATCTTCCCTCATTCCTAGACATTATAAATATTAAGCTGTATTTCCTTCTGTTACGCTCTCACAGTGTCATTTCTTTTTGATTACGTCTTTGAGTCTTCCATCATTTATTTTAGTGTAAGCAAGTAAGTTTATGATGAGCAAATGTAATTCACATGTTCTCAAAGTTTCTTTTATAAAAAATATTTTTATTTTATATGTATGAGTGTATTGTCTGCATGTATGTGAGTGCACCCGTGTTGTGCAATGCTGCGGAGGTCAGAAGAGAGCTTGAGATTCCCCTGGAACTGGAGTTAAGGACGGTTCGTAGCCTCCATGTGGGTGCTGGGAATCAAACCCGGGTCCTCTGCAAGAGCAGTCAGTGCTCTTAACTGCTGAGCCATCTCCCCAGCCCCTCAAAGTTTATTTCTGTCACACTTTGCAAACAGGCAGATTCAGGTGGAAGGCAAAAGCTAGCCTTTCAGTTTCATGTTGCTTTGCAGAGCACTGGGAATCCTGAGAAGCCTTAAAGGGAAGGAGAGCGAGCTAAGCACGTGTATAGGGATTTCCAGCCACAAAAACTACACACTTAGGTAGTTTTGGGTTGTTTTGTTTTGTTTTGTTTTGAGAGGGTCTCCCTGTAGCCTCAGCTGGTCTGGAACTCACTGTGTAGACCAGGTTGGCTTTGAACTCACAGAGATCCACCTGCCTCTGCCTCCCGAGTGCTGGGATTAAAGGAGTGCGCCACCATGCCTGGGACCTGTCTCATTTTAGTAAGTGGTTTGTAGTCCTCCCAGCTGCTCAGGCCAGAAACTTCATGTTGATTCTCTCTCCCCACCCCCTTTCTGCTCTTCTCCTTTTTTGTTTTCATTTTGTTTGTTTGTTTCTTTTGAGACAGTAGCCCCAGTAGACCAGGCTTGTCTTGATCTCACAGAGATCTGTCTGCCTCTGCCTCCCCAGTGCTGGGATTAAAGGTAGGTGCCACTATGCCCAGATTCCCCCTCCTCCTTTTGAAACAGGCTCGCATCTAACCCAGGCTGACTTCTAACTCATCACTATATAGGTGAAAATGGTCTTGACCTCCTGATCCTCCTGCCTCAGCCTCCTGAGCACTGCAATTATAGGCATGTGCTACCACTCCAGCTTCTAAAACCTTAGCCTAGCTACCACAGTCTCGCATGTGGTATCTGCCATGCTTTCCTTGTTCCACTTACTTGCCTATGATGTATTCCATGTAGCAGCGTCTGAACTGTAAATCAGATCATGTTGTTCCCTCCCTTCAAAGCTTTTAAAGGTTTTTGTTACACTTAATATAAAGATCTCTCTATAAAAGACATATTCATCTAGCTTCTGTAGCCCAATTTCCTCTTCTTCAGTCCCGTCTACTTTGCACAAGCCAAATTGCCGGTCTGTCTTTGGAACAGGTTTCTTGGGACCTTTGCATTAGCTCAGACTTCTCTTAGAACATCCCAGAAATTATCCCTAATGCCCACTTAGAGAGCCCTTCCTTGACTTCTCAGGATAATCAAGATGCCTGCTTGCTTCTCTGCCCTGTTCTTTTTGGATTAGGTCTCTGTATGTCAAATGGTCATATCTATTTATTCCTTTTTTTAAAGCTCTCCTTGCATTCTAGAATATAAGTTCCCTCAGGGTAGACTGGTCTGTAAATTTCTAGTATCCATCCAGTTCCTCACTGCATTTCTAGTGTGGCAGCAGGAAAAGGTGACCTTTTGTGGAACTTCCTAGTTGAATTAGAGCCACCAGGGATGGAGCTGCACATTCTTGATAAGCACTTCACCCCCCACCCCCCAGCTAGTCCTCAGTTCCAGCTTCTCTGTCCTGAGCTTCAGTGTGAAGTTCTGCTTTCAGAAAGTTTTCTTGGCTAACAAAAGTTGAAGGTTAATTTGCTTAACAACATGAAGCTTTATTCTAAGACTGTAAGAAAAAAATAATTTGATTCCTGACAGTGTTGTATTTCATCAGTAATATGGTTCCTGAGTTTTTTTTAACCCCAGGGGACAAGTATGAATGTAGCATAATAATTTTAAATACTTCCTGCCCACGATTGCGCTTCCTTTACTTCTGAATTGCAGCCTATAGTTTATACTATAATTAGGAAGCACCCTAATTAGATTATATGGTATTTTACAATTTTTAAAGAGTACTTCTTGAATGCCAAGCCAGTGTATTTGTATCCTTATTATGTAAATATTTATGTATCTGGTTTGTTATTCATGTGTGTAAACATGTTTCCCTTGGTTTGTATACAAGCATATTCAGTGCTGTTGGTATTCTTTTTTCTTCCTACCACATTGTAAATACTCTGCATTCTATTCTTTACTATAACTCATGACTGTGTTGACACTCTATTGTGTACAAAGTTGCTGTTGCCTAAATATTCGTTGAGTCTGTGACATCAGTCCTAAGTCAATTTCAATATTTTAATGTTTTACTATTGTTTATTTGAAATTCATCTCAATTATGTTTAAGTATATACAAAGGGGTTGTCTTTGGTGCCTGTGTGTTTTTGTATTATGTTGCTAGGAGTGTAAAGTTTCACAGATGTTTCATTGTGGATTATACATTTTATGAAAACATCTATTTTTAACATATTTTCAGCTTTAACTTTGAAAAGCTACCTTATTAAATTCAGCAACTGTGTGTGTGTGTGTGTGTGTGTGTGTCTCCATGTGTCTGTGTGTGTGTCTGTGCCTGTAGCTATGTGCATGTGGGGGTGGAGTCTTGTTTTTTGGCCATGCTGGCCCTAAACTTAAGGGCTGAAATGATTTTCCTGTCTTCAGCCTTCTGAGTGGCTAGAACTCCAGGTAGGAAGTTGACAAGGGGGACTTATCGTGGCTGGAAAGTCGCCTAGGAGGGAAACCACTGGGCTTGTCTGTGAGGACATTTCTAGACTGGGTTAACTGAGGCGAGAAAACCCATCATAAATGTGGGCAGCAGCCTGCCTGCCTCCATGCCTTCCCACTGCTGGATTGGACCCCCCAAACCGTGATCCAGAATAAACACTTCCTTCCTGAAGTGACATGTGTCAGGTGTTTTGACACCAGTAGGAGAAGTTGTAACGCAGTTTCATTCCTCTGGACTGGGCTGTGCTTCCTCTCTTTCCGCCTGTGGAACATGTACATTGATGTCATGTTTTCACGGTTTTCTTTGAGTTTCATTTGTGCTTCCAAGTTGACTGAGAGGATTTCAAATGCTCGAAGTTCAGCAAAGGGACCTGCCCAGAGTTTTGCAGAACAAACATACCAAAGTGGTTAGCAAGTTTGTGGTCCCATTATTTGGGGATCAAAGTGTCATCATCTACCTCTTAACAACATGAAGTTTTGAGGCAGCTTTTGCTCAACTATGTTGCAGCACCCATACCCAAATCTCCACAGTTTACAACAAAAGCTTATTTCTTGTGTTGGTGCCCTCTGTGGACACCATTCTAGGAAACATAATGAAAGAAAAAAGAGCCAAGATGGGACGTGCACTTGGCTCCCAGTGCTTCTTGTGTCTTTCTACTGATAGATACTTCCTTGGCCTAAAGCAAATCACGTGGTCACGAATGTACCCAGCAGGCAGGAATTTAACTCCTGTAGGAATGGCTGATAGGGGAGCATCTCAGAAAGGAAGGACAGCAAGTAGTTTTGAGTAATGCTGTTTGTTGTAGTATGTGTTTGGAGGTAGTGATGTTTTAGGAGGCTTCCTCAGATTTCTGAGGGATATTCAGGGGGAGATGGTCGGGCAGGGTGATTTTTGTGGCCTTCAACCTGCTTTCTCTAGCATTATGAGAAAGAGCTAGTTATATCTTAAAAAAAAAAAGATTTATTGTTTTAACAATTTATTTTTATGGGGTTAGAAAGTTGGCTTTGTGGCACTGGCTGCTCTTACAGAGAACCTGGGTTTGATTCCCAGCACCCGCATGGTAGCCAACAACCTTCTGTAACCTCAGTTCCAGGGGAATCCAGCGCCCTCTTCTGACCTCTGTGGGCATTGCACGACATGAGCGCACTTACATACATGCAGGCAATATACTTATACATGTAAAATACAAATAATAAAATATTTTAAAAAGCTGGATGGGGGCCGGAAAGATGGCTCAGCGACTAAGAACACTGGTTGTTCTTGCAGAAGACTCAGGTTCGAATCCCAGCACCCACATGGCAGCTAACAACTGTCTGTAATTCCAGTTCCAGGGGATCTGACGGCCTCCTCTGTCCTCCACTGGCATTGTACGACATGGGTGCACTTACTTACATTCAGGGAATACACACATACACATAAAATAAAAATAATAAATAAAACATAAAATAAAAAAAGCTGGACATGGTGGTGCATGCCTTTAATCTCAGCACTCGGGAGGCAGAGGCAGGCAGGTATCTGTGAGTTCAAGGCCAGCTGGGGCTGTAGAGAGACCCTGTCTTGAAAAGACTAAAAAAAAAAAAAAAAAGTAATTTTTATGAGTATGAGTGTTTTGTTTTCATGTAAGTACACCAAATTCAGGCAGTGCCTCCAGAGGCCAGTAGAGGGAGCCAGAGTCTTTGGAACACAAGTTGCAGACTGTTGTGAGCCACCATGTGAGTGCTGGGAACCAATCCTGAGTCCTGGAGAAGCAGCAAGTGCTCCTAGTTGCTGAGCCATCTTTCCACCTTCAAGATTTATTTTTATTAGTTTTTAATTATATGTATGTGTATGTGAGTGTAGGTGCCTGTGGAGGCCAGAGGCCAGAGGTGTTTGATTCTCCTGGAGCTGGGGTTACAGCTGGTTATGAACTGGCCAGTGTGGCTGCTGAGAACCTAACTTGGGTCCTCTGCAAGAACAATAGTTGCTCTTGACCACTGAGCCATTTCTCCAGTCCCACTAGTTGTATCTTTGTTAGTACTTTGGGACATCTGCAGACAGTGGATTTAATGCATGGTACCTTGTAGTAAATGCCTGGTGGATTGGTAGGAGAGATTCCTGATAATAGCAAGAAAGTAAATTGATTATTTTCATATTCATGACTTGAGACAGTTTCATAGAGCAATTCTTATGTGTATGAGTGTATTGTCTACATGTGTGTAAGTGCACCCATGTTGTACAGTGCCTGCAGAGGTCAGAAGAGTGTGTCGGATCCCCTGGAGCTGGAGTTAGGACAGTTGCTAGCTGCCATGTGGGTGCTGGGAATCAAGCCCAGGCCCTCTGCAAGAGTGTCAGTGCTTTTAACCGCTGAGCCATCTCTCCAGCCCCCAAAATAAGTACCTTTTATATATAAAATGAAAAGGGTTTCTGGGGATCATTTTGCTGTTCCAAAAAACTGTGTGTACATGCACATACATGTACTTTCTTCTCCCTTTTTCCTTTTTTTCCTTGTAAAGGCATACTCGTTGGAGGAAATTTAGAATATATACATTAAATACAAGTGTGATGGAGATTGTGCTCTATCTAACTACTCAGAATGACTACTAGGTTTTATTATATATTGACCTTTAGGTTTTTTTTTTCTTCCTTTTTCTCCACATAGTTTTTGAACATTGTTTACATTATTGGTCATTATAATTGTTTAGTTCTGTACTCTATTACCAATTAAAACTTAAAAAAAATTTTGAGTTGGAAGTCTCACTCTGTAGCCCCAGCTGGCCTCAAACTCTCAGAGATCCACCTGCCTCTGCCTTCCAAGTACTGGGATAAAAGGTGTGCACCACCGTATACCTTTATCAACAATTTTAAGGGTCATGGGTGAAATTTATTAATTTATAAGGTAAATTTTAACTTTCCCCATCTTCTGGACTCTTCTCCATGTGAACCATTCACTTAGGAAGTGATACCCTTTTCATAGTGAGAGAGGAAATGGCCAGGATATTGAACAGAAGATACAGGAATGAGTGCGGTGTCCTGTGAATCTCAGGTGGGGGTCAGCTCCAGGCTAGCCCGCCTTGGACTCTTGTCTTTTTCTTCTTCTACTGAGTGATTACCTTTTTCTCTCTTTGAACTTTTCCAGTCTTTGAATGATGTAAAAGTCAAGAACCGAATACGAAGTTAATTTTAGTCTAGCCATCTTTTGTGACTAGTACACCAGATAACCCTGACATGAGTCACTCAGGCAGCTAACCCCTGCTTGCACTTGTCTGTGAAGGGCCCTGTTTACTGAAGGCTGCAGCGAATTTTTTAGCTAGTGAGTGGCCTTTTTTTTAAGAAGGTCATTGTACCACTTCACCATGCCTTGTTCCCCACGCCATTAGTCATCGTCACATCACAGAAGCGCGGCTGAGGCTTGAGTCATCAGGCTCTTCAGTCTGCTGGAAGTGCACCCTGCTGAGGTGACTGTCAGTGAAGATCTGGGATCTAGTTATCTCCAGGAAAGCATAATTGAATTCCTTCTGAATACATTACTGAAAGTGTATGTTTTTGTCTGTTTTACAGAGATCTGATCAAGACCTAGATGACATGACTAACTAAACTCTTTTTGAACAACTCATACTTACTTCACCTTCCAAATATTTTTAAATGCCCAGTGTAGACCCAGGGAGCTCGTTTTAAATACCCAGTGTAGACCCAGGGAGTTCATGCTTTCAAGCCCAAAGGATGACATTTCATAGTCCTTCACACTTTCTTCCAGCTCTTGTAAACTTCTTGCCTCCTCTTCTGAAATTTTTCCTGAGCCCAACAAGGAGTGTAAGTGTCCTGTCAGGGCTGAGCCCTCATCATCTGTTCTTGGTGTCTTGGGCAGCCCCCACCCTGGACTTGGAATTTTATTTAGTAACCCAGTGCTTCTAGGACCAGTGGTATCTGGAGTCTAGACTGATCTTGGTGTTACTCTTCAGAGTATTGGTTCTATCGAAAAAATAGATATTTGGGCTCTTTGGTGGTTTAAATCTTGGCAACATCTGAAAGAATAAAATTTTCCAAATATGGAATAGTATAATTTATGAGAATGTTTATTAAGATTAAGGCAATACGTTAAAGTTTTAATTTAGTTTTATCCAAGGGCAGTAGTTCTTAGAGATATTTAAGTATTTACCAAGCTTTATGCAAAGCCTGAATTGGGATAGAAACAGTTTCTACAGAACATCTGAAATTTTCTTTTTATTGTCTTAGGAGTATTAGATTGAGGATGAAGGGGGGAAATGATCATTCTCTAAATTCGACTTAATTTCTAGTAACACAAGGCAGAAAACAGAGACATTAAGTTCCCAATTCAACCTGTGTAAACAGCAGAAAAGTTGCCGGTATAGTACTTGTTTTACAATTTTAAAAATATAAGAAATAAAGTTGGAATTTTAAATCTTTAGGAGTCATAAGTTGTCACTCAAGGAGGCAGGTTGAGGCTTTTATTTAAATCTCTCTCCTTTCTCGTTAGCCTTTAAAATAATTTTATTGCATTTTTGTTCATGTATTTTGTATAGTATGTGTGTACACACAGACCACAGCCCTCGTGTGCAGGTCAGAGGACAACTTCATGGAGTCAGTTCTTTCCTTCCACCGTGTGGGTTCTGAGGGTTGAACTCAGGTCATTGGGCTTGGTAGCAGGTGCCTTTACTCACTGAGCTGTCTCACTGACCCTTAGCCTTTTGTTTATTTAAATGAAAAATTCCAGCATCTACTAAAGTGCTAAAGTCAAGGAACCCTAAAACACACTTTCCTTATAAGTTTCTGTAACTGATTGGTCAATCATTTTTCTTCAGGTTGTTGTTTCTTTTTTTTTTGTTGGTTTTTTTTTTTTTGGTCTTTTTGAGACGGGGTCTCCCTATAGCCCCAGCTGTCCTGGAACTCACTTTGTAGACCAGGCTGGCCTTGAACTCATAGAGATCCGCCTGCCTCTGTCTCCCAAGTGCTGGGATTAAAGGTATGTGCCACCATGCCCAGCTTTTCTTCAGTTTTGAAGCAAATCCATTAGATGGTGACAATAGAACCAGTTGTTCTCTTAACATTGACACAGACTCTAAAGGCTGAATACAAGGTTCGGGAGACAGAGTGGAAGAGTTTACAAAAAAGAGCTCATAAGTTCACGGGATGCTCAGTAGTCTAAGACTGGAACTTTTTTCAAGTCTCTCCTATTAAAGTTCTTATCTGTTTGGAAGTTTCTGTAGCAAGTTCAGGTTTAATCTTCCTATACTACTTTGCTGGCCTTATCTAAATTGAAGGAAAGAAAGAATTATTTCACTCAGAGTTGGCCTCTTAGAGGAGTTAGATACATTGGGTATATTTAGGAAATACCTCTTAACACTGTAATGATATACCAGCTTTTAAAGATCCTATAACAAGTGGCTCTTACAAGGCACAAATAAGACAGTTTATCTTTTTTTCCTAGCCATCAATGGGGCAGATTTTTTTGAGTCAAAAAAAAAAAAAGTATCTGAAATCTGCGCACACTGCTTGGCTGACCTGTTCTTGCCTGCCCTCTTGGTTTCCCAGGCCAGTGTCTTTTTTGTGTACTTTAAACTTCATTTAAACTGAATTCCTTCTGTCCACTGAAGGACAAAGCTGTCAGTTCCTGTGTGTAAGTGTGGGAAGTAAAATTTCACTTTTCTCTAAAATCATTGCATGTCAAATGGATTTAATGGTAGTCATAGTTTTTTTTTTTTTAAATTTGCTTCTAAGGAAAAGTAGATTCGTTAGACTATTTTAAATGTTTTTATTTCTAACTTAAATCTGATTTTCTTCTACTCTCTCATTCTTAGAGTTTAGTTGTTGAGCTTGGAAACCTGGGGGTTCACCTTTGTGTTTTGCTTTATTATACTCTGGTAAGTAATTGGAGACTTGAGTCTGGAAGTTTGAAAAGCTGGGCTGAGCTAAATCAGAAATCTAACTGGCAACATGACTAAATAAACCAGGAGGCAAACAGAAGTAATCATATTTGCATTCTACCTGTTTCACAAGGGTGTTGTCAGAATTGCTCTGATTAGAGCTTTTTGGTAGGAAGTATTTGTAGGAAGCATTAAAGCTGTTTTGCACTGGAGAGCTTTGTAAGAAGCAAGGTGTTGGTACCTCGGTTTGTCCGTTTGTGTTTATGACACTAGAAATGTACATTTCTTTCTTTCCTTTCCTGGTATATGTTCTGATAAATGTTTTGAGATTTGTGGTCTTGGTTGGGATGCTATAAAAGCTTTCTTCTGTCCTATTTTTAGCCCTTAGTGATGACTCTGGATATGGCTAAGTTAATAGCAAGGAATTGGACTGCCTGGGACTTGCCTGCATAGCTTTCAGGCCGCTCCACTTTCAGGCTGGAGTTACTGTTCACAGTGACACATTTCACTGTGACTGGGCAGTCTGAATCAGTTTGCCTGTTTCCTGGCCCTCTTGTGCTCTGTTTTTTTCTTGGTTTCTCACCCCACTTCTTCCCCCATCCCCTTTGCATCTTAATTTTCAAGAGGGATGGCCTAACTAGGAAAGATTAGTGCTGTCTAATAAAGTAAAAACCAGATCCCTCAAGTTATATGAATTTGAAAACCAGAACTGATAAATAAGCAGGGCTGGTCCCAGCCTCCCCTGATGGTCTGGATTTCCAGCATGAGTTTCTGGGTGAAGTTGCTTGTCATTGGTTAACATGCTTGTCTGTTTAGCACAATTTGGTTGTGCCTCACGTGTGTTTTTTAAAATGTTTAGTTCTTTTCGGTTAGTCTGAGGCTTCTAAGATCTTGTGCTTAGTAGTGTTCCAGCTTCACGGGAATGCTTGTAGTCATGAGCTTTTCACACTGGAGACCATCTGATAGAATCTGATGTGTGTAGGTTTTGCTGTTTCTAGTTTGTAGAATTTGAACTAAGGGTTTGGGGTGTGACTGGCTTGTCGGCAGGGGAGCCCTTGTTTTCACAGGTGGTTTTCGTTGCTCCCTCATTATATAGTCTTGCTCATGGTTGAATTTGGTATGCTTAGAAATGCATTAGCATTTCAAATGAAATGGAAGACTAAAGAGCATTCAGAATACACACGTGGGGACAGTGCCATCTGAAACACTGGAGCAGGGCCCCCATCTTAACACACAACTTGAGCAGGCATTCGATGACAGCCACCTCATTTTGTAAAAGCTCCTTAAAAACACTAATAGCATACTTTGATGCCTACCAGGAACATAAAAATAAGCAAGGAAACCTCCGACGTTAAGCTGAAGTTGTTTGATTTTTCAGGCCAAATAGGTGAAGGCTTTGTAAGAACTGTGGTATTGTGTGTAGATGAAGATGAACCTTTTAAACATTTTGATTGTTGATTCTATAATAGTACATTTGTAGAATATGCTACCTAAAAAAGGTTGCCTCCTGTGTGTTAGAATATTAAGCTAAAAATGTTTAAATATTTTGATGGCTTTATTTTCTTTAATAGGCATAAGTTCAGTCTTCTTTATTAATTGCACTGTATTTTTTGTGTTTTTGGTAGAAGCATGGGTAACTGACTTGATAATTACATGGCTGTGCTGGATAGCTTTAGTGTCAACTTGACACACCTGGGTTGAGGGAGCCTCAGTTGGGGAATTACCTCTATTGGACTGGCCTGTGGCCACATCTGTGGGGCATTTTCTTGATGAGTAATGTGGGCGAGCCCAGCCCACTGTAGGTGGTGCCACCCCTGGGCAGGTGGGCTTGTGTTGCATAAGAAAGCAGACGGTGCAAGGGCTAGGGAGCAAGCCAGTAAGCAGCGTTCCTCCATGGCCTGTGCTCCAGCTCCTGCCTCCAGGTTCTTGCCCTGAGTTCCTACCTTGGGCTCCCTGATGAACTGAGACCTGGGAGATGTAAGATAAATAAACCCTTTCTTCCCCAAGTTGATATTGGTCAGCGTGTTTTATCACAGCAGTGGAGAAACAAACTAGGACAATGGCTAATCTTATACTGTAAAGTTTAGGAACTAATAGCTCATTTCTCTTGTATTTCTTGGAACATATTTGCTATCAAAGTACACTTTTAAAAATCATTTCTTTTTTGTTTTGGTATCTACTTGTTGCTTTGAGGAATAAAATCTGGTTCCTAACCAATTAATTATAGGTCGATACTCTACCTGGAACTGAGTGGGGAAGAACCCCTGTTAGCTCTGATTTATGTGGGTGAAGACTAACTGATCACTGAAGATTAAAGTGCAGTCACATGGCTCACTACATGCTTTAAAAACACTTTCAGTCAATACACAGGGTCTGTGTGTCTTTATGGTCCAACCATATGACAGATGCTTTTAATGTCCAGACAGGTCTTTGCTCTCAAGGAAACAGTCTTCTCTGAGAGGCACGGAGCACTCCAGTTTACAGTGAAATCCAGTCTATGCCAGAGCATGAAAGGGCACAATAGAGAAAACGTTCCACCAGACTCCACACAGGACATGTGGCACAAGTTTAGAATGGTGACACATATAAGGGAAGACAGGGAGCACGGGCTTTGTTCTGCAAAGGGCAAGGCGCTGTTGGTCTGTGATTCTGCCTCTCTAGTTGTCGGTAGCATTTGTTCAGCAGATTGAGTGTTTATGGTTGCCTAAGTTTGACTTAAAAATTGTGTACATCTTTTTTTTGGTGTGTTTCTGCAAACTGTGTTAAGTTTTCTTTTCCAGTGTTATTTTTGCTGTTGAGGATGGGCAATGTCTACTCCAGACTCTTGACAGTTATGCAACATGTGCCCATGGAGGCTTGAAGCTTCTGCCTCTCCAAGTTTACCTTTTGTATTGTCCTGAGAGGGAGCATTCTTTTAAAAAATGTTTTTTTTTAAATTTTTTTTGCTTTATTTTATGTGTATGTGTGTGTATGTAAGTGCACCTTTGTCGTGCAATGCCCATGGAGGACAGAATAGGGTGTCAAATCCCTTGGAACTGGAGTTACGGACAGTTGTTAGCTGCCATGTGGGTGCTGGGATTAGGACCTGGGTGTTCTGCAAGAGCAGCCAGTGCTTTTAACCATTGAGCCATCTCTCCAGCATTTAAAAAAATATTTTTTATTGTTTGACAGTTTTTTTTTGTTGTTGTTGTTGGTTTTTTTTTTTTTTTGGCTTTTTGAGACGGGGTCTCCCTGTAGCCCCAGCCGCCCTGGAACTCACTATGTAGACCAGGCTGGCCTTGAACTCACAGAGATCTGCCTGCCTGCCTGCCTGCCTCTGCACTGGGATCCAAAAATGTGCTACCACACCCGGCTTTTTTTTTTTGGTCTTTTGAAACGGGCTTCCTGTAGCTCCAGCAGGCCTGAAACTTTACCATGTAGACCAGTCTGGCCTTGCCAGGTAAGTGCTGGGTTTCAAGGTTTAAAGCATTCCTGCCCCGCTCCTACATTCTTGTTCTAAATCTTTCAGGGACTCCCGCCTCCGGGGCATCATGGCGAGCCCCGTGTCCTCCTGCGGATTCCCTCACCTCTGGGTGGTTATTCCTCATCCATGTAGACAACATTCTCTTGGGAGACTTCCCCAGGCTCGATGCTGCTTCTCCCTGCTGCCTTTGTGCCCTGACCTGTTCATTGTGGCTTGACACACGGACGCCAGCAGTGTTTTTTCCTCTTCCTTTTCTAAGTGCAACCTTTTTGAGGCAGACATACACTTCTTTCTTTGGACCTTTATGTCTGTCATGATAACTATCACACACAAGGAACAGAGGGTAGTTGATTAATGCTGAGCCTTATTAGAGCATTTTACGATCATAGGATGATAATTGTGACGACAGATGCTAACATTTTGGGGCTTTTTACTCTGCGTAAGCAGTATTTCAAATGTTTTACTTACGTTACACTTCATTTAATTACTATTGTTAAAAAATTATTCCAATGGCCTGTTAAAATGGCAGGGAAGAGCTCATTCAAGACTCCTGCAGTGGGGAGAATGTGGGCTCCATTCAGATTTAGCTAGGACAAGGGGAAGTTTATAGTGATGTAGCAGGGTGGGGTGAAGGTAAAACATGTGCTGGGCACCTTAAGAGAAATTTATGTCTTACAGTTGTAGATGCTGGTGTTGGTCTTGGGAAGGACCCTATTTTGATTTGTAAATGATCTTGGTCTTACTGTATACTCGCTTGCCAGAGGGTTAGGGGGTGAAGAGAGAGAGAGAGAGAGAGAGAGAGAGAGAGAGAAAGATTGAGATTGTGTCTGTCCTATGCATGAGAGCCCTACCCTCATTACCTAATTGTCTACAAAAGGCCAGATCTCCCAAATATCTTGGTGATTAGGGCTTCATCATATGAGGGGTGGGGGAGGG
>NW_008340872.1:2891370-2915284 GCF_000622305.1 Nannospalax galili | reverse complement strand
GGAGGGAGGGGGAGAGAGAGAGAGAATGCACACATGCATGCATACAAACATTGAGGGGGGAGGGGGAGGAAGGGAGGGGAGAGAGAGAGAGAGAATGCATGCATGCATGCATACAAACATTGGTCCACAGCACTGAGCTAACAACACTCTTACTGTTGAAGGCAGGCCAAAGACCTAAACATCAAAAATGAAGGATTAGGGACTTGTTCAGACAGCAAGAGCAATTAGCTATCAAGATTCTTCTAGAACTGCCTGATCTGAATTCTCTCTAAAACTGAGCTAGCTGTGCTAAAGACGAGAGGGGGTTGAGGGAGGTGGGCATAGTTGAGAGGGTGCTCAGAGAAGCCTGGCTAAAGTTTGGTCAAGGAAAGTTATTATCAGGATTAGGAACTTTTTGTATACCACTAATAGCTGCATCTTGAAGATGAACTATCTGAAGCTTAGAATCTAAGCAACTCATTCAGGGCCTACAGCCTGTAAGACCTAGAGCAAGATGCTTCACGTTGAACAACTGCCACTGACATCAGGATCGTGTGCCACCTTTGGTGGCTCAGTTCATTCTTACTGACTGCTGTGAGAATCAAGAGAAGTTTGCCTTTGTGGTCTTGCTGCATGTGGTCAGTGCTATCCAAAGATATGATTTCTACTGGAGCAGCATCCTTGGATTGTACTGTCATACCAATTTTATGTGTTAGCCAGTTTATTGAAATGTAACACAGATGGTGTGTCCGTAATAATCTATATCCAATTCTGTTTTCTTTAAATATCCATCAGAAGAACTTTTTTTAAAAATCAGATATCTGGATCTTGCCTATTGTCATAGGAAGCAAAAATAGGATTTCAGTTGTGACTATAAAGGTTACATTTTTTTTTTTTTCTTTTTTTGAGACGATCTCTTTCTAGCCCCAGCTGGCCTGGAACTCACTATGTAGACTAGGATGGCTTCAGTCTCACAGAGATCTGCCTGCCTCTGCCACCCGAGCACTAGGATGAAAGGTGTATGCCACTGCGCCCAGTTTAAAGATTAATTTTAATTGCTGATAATCTATTTTTATGAAAAGTTTTTTTTTGTGGGTGAGTTATCCCATAAGACTTAATATATCAACTGCTTTCTAAATGGTAATAGACTGTGACCATTTTGTGTGATTTTACTCAATTTTCTTAGAAAAATACAATTAAAAATGAATAACTTGGGGGCTGGAGAGATAGCCCAGGGTTAAGATCACTGGCTGCTCTTGCAGAGGACCGGAGTTCACTTCCCAGCACCCATGTAGCAGCTAATAACACTGTCTGTAACTCTAGTTCCGGAGGATCTGATGTCCTCTTCTGGCCTCCATGAGCATTGCATGACATGGGTGCTCTTACATGCAGGCGATACACTCACACATAAAAAAAAAATTTAAAAAATTAAAAATTAAAAAGCTGAATAACTTGTATAGCTTCAGTTCTCTGGAGCTTTTGCAGTCTGTGTTAGGAGGAAGATGTTGTCATGTTGGTACCTTGTCTTATCCTGTCTGATAGAGAAAGATCTATATGCAAAGATACCTTGTCTTACCCTGTCTGATATAGAGGGAGATCTGTATGCAAAGATAAGGGTACTTAGATAGCAAGGTGCCCTCAGGTTGCTTTCCAGGACTGATATGGAATCTCTGCATTCTTTTACCCTATTTATATTATGTCAGGACTAGGACTATGATGCAATTTGGATTTGACTTTAAGATGTTGGAAGTTGCTGCTAAAATTCCTTAGGGAGGGGCATGTAAACAATGCCCCCCCCAATCCCAATTACAAACTGAGATACAATTTTACCTGAATATACTCTGGGGAACCAGTGACTTGGCTTAATTACAGAGCAGTGGTTCAAAGTTTACTTAGAAGAATGTGGTGCTACCCACCCAAGGCCGCACCAGAAAGTCTTCACCCAAGCCTGGATGTCACCCAGCCTATATATTTAGCTGTGAGGATCTCTGGAAGGACATTCAGGGTGTTCAGGAAGATGGCATCTGTCTGACATAGAGGACAGTCCTGTACAACAGAGTTGAAATCAGAGTCTACCCTACTAATTATGTGTTGGATCACTCACTTAGACTCCTGCCCTCTGTCTTGTATTCTCATGTGGTGGGTTCAGTCATATTTTCATGCTGTCTTCGTCCTGGACCACTGTTCTCCAGCATCTGTGTACTGTCCTAATCGAAAGCCTACTCACTGCTCGGTCCACAGAGGCTTCTTACTCTTCCTGAGGGCTCTTCTCCTCCTAGCTTTCAGCCTTATGGACATCCACAGGGTTCTCTTATTTGATCTAGTGCACATGAACGTCGGACTGTGAATTATTGCTGCGGCTTTGGCTTCTTAGGATATTTATAATGTATCCAACTCTTAATTTTTTGCTTATTTTCTTTCAGTTTATTTTATAAATAAAAACACTATGTAATGTTACCATGTACTGTTCTGTGCTTTCAGTGAGCACTTTTAGTTGTCATGTATTTGATTTTGTGGCTATATCATAAACTACTGTTCTCACTCACTGACTCTCCCTCTCTCTCTCCTCTCTCTCTCCCTTCTCTCTTGCTTGCTTGCTCACTCACTCATTCTTTCTGAGATAGATTTTGCCATGTAGCCCTTGAGCTCTCAGCTCTCCTGCCTCTGCTTCTTAAGTGCTGTGTTACAGGTGTGTGCCACCATGCCCGGCTTTTTTCATTTTTTGATGGTTAAAAATAACACCATAGGGGCTGGCTAGGTGGCTTAGTGGGTAAAGGAGATTGTTGCCAAGCCTGATGACCTGAATTCAGTCCCCAGGATCTACATGGTAGAAGGAGAGAGTCAACGCCTGCAGATTGTCCTCTGACTTCCACATGTGTGTCAAGGTGTGTAAGTGCACAAACACACACAAATAGGTAATAAATGCAATTTAAAAATAAAACACCCTGGTTAATGTGTGTTGACATGTGTCTTTGTGTTTGGATTATTTCCTCAGAGCAGACTTACAGGTGTTGAATCCCTGGGTATAATGGTACATGCATTTTCCCTACTTCTGATACATAGTTTGCCATGTTGCTGTAATAACTGGTCTTCTCACTAGCAGTGAAGAAGGCTCTCTTACTCGTATTAGAAATCTATGCTTATGTATTTGGGGGCCTGCATTTATTGCTTTGTGGTGAATTTTTCAAACTAAAATGTAACTTTAAGTTGGCTCATATTAAGTAAAATTTCCTCTGACAGAAACTTGATAAGATCCATATTAACTCTCAGTGATAAAAGAAATGCTATGTCAGAGGGAGTGAAAGTTTTATAATATCCGCAGTTCTATAACTATTGTCCAGTAACATATGTTGAATGAATTAACTTTTCTCCCATTCAGTAACAATAGTTATCTTTTCAGAAATCTTCTCAATGTTACTTGGAAATTTGAAGCTTAATAGTTTGAGTGGATTTTGCAAGAATGAAGTTATATACAGCCAACTTTGAGTGCACAAACCTGGAATTAAACTGGAATTCTGAATACACTGAATTGTTTTTTTGTTTTGTTTTTGGTCTTTTTGAGGCAGGGTCTCCCTGTAGTCTCAGCTGGCCTGGAACTCACTATGTAGACCAGGCTGGCCTTAAACTCACAGAGATCCGCCTGCTTCTGCCTCCCGAATCTTGTGATCAAAGGCAAGTGCTGGGATCAAGGCCATGCGCCACCATGCCTGGCTATCCAAACATGTTTTAAGTACAGAATTATATTCTACAAAGTTTTTTGTATTAGGAGAATTTAAATGTTTCTAAAGAAAATACGGAATTGAGAAAATCTGATATTTTTTCCTATTTTTATCTTGACTTTCATTGTCTTTGTGATGTTTAACAGAAACTTTAAAAGTTTTTCTGTTCTAAGTTTCACCTGGATCCACTTAAAGAAAAGGACACAACCCCTCTAAAGCTCACCAACAGCCACTTTTCAGCTTTACTGTTTTCTCAGGCCCCAGTATATTTTAGTATATCTCAACTGAATGAAATGAAATGTATCTGTTGCCTTCTAAAATAGTCTGATTTTCTGTTGTATTTCAGTGATGCTAGTGTTTCTGAGCCTTTTTAAAAAATTATTTTTATTTTATGTGTATGAATGTATTGTCTGCGTGTATGTGAATGCACCTGTGTCTTGTAATGCTGTGGAGGTCAGAAGAGGGCTTCGGATTCCTCTGGAACTGGAGTTAAGGATGGTTCGTAGCCACCATGTGGGTGCTGGGAATCAAACCCAGGTCTTCTGCAAGAGCAGTCAGTGCTCTTAACCGCTGAGCCATCTCTCCAACCCCTCTGAGCTTTTTTTAAATCCAAAAACTTTCAAGTAGTGATACATCTTATTTATGCACAGAAGTTGAGTCACTTAGCAGAGCACAGATGGTTTTGTTAATGGCTGCATTGTCCTTTGCGTTCATTTATGATAACCAGTGACATCCACTGATGTTACAGTTATCCCACCCCCACCTCCACAAACGTAACCCATCCATCAGGCATTGGCAAGTAATCTCCAGCTCTAGCAGGAGGCAGGCGCATCTATGTGTGGATCAGACTGCACTATGCACATTTCCTGTTTCTGATTGGACAAATGCTCAACAGCCTGGCAAAGACCAAGAGAATACACGGAATCTCCATTGAGCCTTTCCCTGCTGCTAACTGTAGCTGGCATTTGGAGTTAAGGGTGTGGATGGGAGGGTCTGATTGTCATCACTTCTCATGGTGGTACTGCATCCATGAGAATGTCAAGCATGTGGAATGTTTGCAGAGTTCCCAGTTAGGTAGCCATCATGTTTTCACTGCATATAGCTGTTTAATTCTGGTGATGGTTGAATTGTAGAACATTATGATTATTGGCTTATTTTTAAAAGCGGTACATACATGTTTCATCCTTTTACTGGGCTCCATCAGCTCATTTTTAATGCATCTGTGTTATAGCTGTTGCACTATTTTGTTGAAATAAACTTGAGTCTGGTAGGAGGCCTTCCTGCCTTGCTGTTTTAGTGTCGCAGTGTTGTTTTGCACACACGGTACTTTCTGTGTAGTAGCTGAAGGAAGGCTGTCTGAAAACTTGCTGTGCCTGTCTACCAGCTTCTGGGGCTGAGTTGATAACCCCAGGCTTAGAGCTGGCTCCCTGTGTAGAGGGCAGGTTAGTCAATGGAGATAAAGACGAGAGTGGGGACACTGCACTGTGTGGACTTAGGACTCGGTGTGCCATGGGTCTTGGGCTGCAGTGTGGGACTTGTGTGAATGTTTTTCTTTAATGTTCAGGTGAACCTTACTGTGTCTCAACCTCTGTTTTGTCCTGGGAGAGAATGCTCAGATAGTTCCCTTCATCCCCGCTGTGCATTGTGTCCTCCCTCTGCCTGACTCATTACGTTTTTCTTTCCATGTGGCAACATCAGTGTTCACAATATTTCTGGAATTTCAGTGCTTTCTCATCCTGTTGGTTTTTGTTTGTTTATTTGTTTTTGTTTTGTTTTGTTTTGTTTTTGGTCTTTTTGAGACAGGGTCTCCCTGTAGCCCCACCTGGCCTGGAACTCACTGTGTAGACCAGGCTGGCCCTGAACTCACAGAGATCACCTACCTCTGCCTCCCGAGTGCTGGGACTATAGGCATGTGCCACCACGCCCGGCTATTTGGTTTTTTGAGACAGGGTCTCTCTGTAGGTAGCCCCAGCTGGCCTGGAACTCCCTATGGAGACCAGGCTGGCATCAGTCTCACAAAGATCCACCTGCCTCTGCCTCCCGAGTGCTGGCATTAAAGGCACCACTACCACCACCACCGCCACCACTGCGTCTTCATCTCATTAACTTGTAGGTGAGAAGGTGCTAGAAAGTTTGTGAGCTTAAAGTTGGTTTAACTTTCAGTATTAATTTGACTACTGATCTTGATTCTACAAGTTCTATGTTTAACATTTTGAAATGTTCTCCCTGCTCAGTGATTCTTGAAATTGTTTGCTATTTGGTTTTGAATTCTATACTTTTCCAGGAATTACTTTTTGAGTTTATATTACATTGAGATAATGTTTTATACTTAATGGTTCTCTTCAAGTGGAACTTTATGGAGGAAATTAAGTTCTCCACTTACTTTGATGGCTTATGAACTGCTACACTGTCTGCAGCTACAGTGTTCTGCAGTCCACTGAAACAAAAATTAGAGTATAGATGGTGCTTTTTTTGAATGCTACTTTGCAGTGGTAGAAGATCCAGAAGTGCAAATGAGAGCTTCAAAGGGGGCTGTTTCTACCCACTCTTCTCTCTAGAGGAATTCTGGCTCCTTCTTTGCCACCCCTCATTTGCCACCTTTGCATTGCAGCTGTGTTTTGGCTTCATTGTTCCTTAGTGAATTCTGTCTTTCAAATACTGAAGAGTTGAACTGAAGTTAAAATGTGCTTATGTGAGTTCTCTAGGCAAGACACCCCGGCATTTCTTTGTGGGAGGTAAACAGGAGTAAAGGCACAAATCCTTTGAGATGCCAGTGAGTGTTGCCAAGTGACATGCTGACAGCTGGGCCTGACAGGGCTTGTGGGACACTGGTCCTTCCTGTATCCTTCTGCCTCCTGTACCTCCCCCCACCTCTGCTGTACACACATTCTGGGGGGATTTCCTGCCTTCTAGAAGAGGACCAGAGTGTTCACTAGTTTTCCTTAGTGTTGCTATCTCTAAACTTTCTCCTTTTTCACATGTTCCTTACCCATCCCTCATTTTTAGACCTTAGTCTACTGCATAGTGCTTTTAGGTCATCAAATAGCAGCACATGCAGAAACCACTTTTGAGGTTATAGACATGACAATAGGGCATTGATCAGGTTGGCTATATGTTTGGGATTTGTCAGTTCCTTTGTCTGTTTATTATCTGGCTTTCAATATCTTTTCTGTGTGTTTCAAAAGAGCTTTGTGTGCCTTCTGCCTGTATATGTAATCTTTTTTTTTCTTTCTTACTGAGATTTTATTGGTTGAGGACCAGTACACAGACATTTCAATTTGTACACAATTCTTAATACAAATACCAAAAGTCTGAAGAACCACATATTGTGTTTCTTTTATAAAGTCATTCCAGTGATGTTCCAACTTCGAACCTGGTAGCACATTTCCCTTCAGGGGAGTCATTAACAGCATCATCAAAAACTGACCAACAATCCTTACTTCCACTGAAATTTGTTATCACATACACTAAACACTCAAATTTTCATCTTTTACGGCACATTGTCAAAACTGTTAGGAAAACTGGACTACCGTGACCAGATATTACAGAGGGCACACAGTTCTAACAGGATGATGACCAAGGAGTGTTTTTTGTTTTGTTTTTTTTTTAAGAAAACAGTTTACTAAAAACATAGGACTAGAAGTCATCTAAAATATTCAAGACACATTAAATGCACAACTGAGACTCCAGATTGCCATTTAGTATGCCCTGGGTCACAGGATATAAAACTAACCCCCCCTCTATGGAATGTTACACCGACACCCAAGACAGTCACAGCCTCCCATGATTCAATATCCCACTATTTTCTGGTTGTACCAAAAAATACCTGCCCGCTGAAAATGGAGAGACCAGCAACGAGGAGAGTCCTGCCTCTGATGAAGAAGAGAAAGACACCAAGTCCAGCTGATCCACATCCTGTCCTGTCTCCCTGCCGCCCTTGTACAATCCAGAGGAGTATTTTTATCAGCTATTTTGTAAATGCAAGTTTTTAAAAAAATTATTTATTTAATAACAAAGGAGAAAATCTAATGACCCTGCTCTCAACCAGGGCAATGAACCTTGGCTCTTATTGACCGATGCTGTCTTCCGTTTTAGAATGGATGGGAAAGACAAAGGAGGGTGCAGCATCTGGCCTCTGCTGATAGGAATGTTTCACAATGAGGGTCCTTTTCAGGTCTTTGCTATGAGAACCTGCTGTGGTATCTGCAGGGAAGCCTCAAAAGTGTGTTCCTCTGAACGTCTCAGCAGCCCTCAGTACCTTCTCTCTCTCGTGCCCATCCTCCTTAGAGCTAACTTCCAGCAGCTTAGCAGAATGACCCCTTGGCTCTTCTTACCCACCATGGCTCCAGCTTCTGCTCCAGGTGAGGAGGTCTGGACCACATCTCTTAATTTCTTGGTAACAGTTTACTCCGATCACTTACTTTTCTAAGGAGTCTAAGAAAAGTCAGAGACTTTTTTTATCATTTTTTTAAATTTTTTAATAACCTGATTAGAAGAAGCAGTTCATTACAGCTTTAATATATTCAGTAACACACTCCAGACCAAGAGTACATCTCCCTCAAAGGTGGCTGCAAATTTTTGGGTTCACAGTTGAATCAATACAGTCACACATTATTGAACTCAGTATAAGCCCTGTAAGACATAAAATTGGATGAGTTTTAATGAAATGGAGATCTTTTTAAAGGTAAATGCAAGTTTTTTAGTAGCTCTAGAAACATTTTTGAAAGGGGAAAATTCCACCTCATCCCATTTTTTTTAAGTGTAAATGATTTTTTTTAAGAGCTGTATATGTAATCTTATGGAGCAACTTTGTGCTCCTTGTTCATCTGTTCAAACAGCTATCAGAAGAGTGGATTTGGTTTGTCTTCATTTGTTGCACAGGGGGTATAGCCTCTACTTGTTTCCAGTCCTGGCAGACTTGTAAATAAAGGTTTGGGTTTTCCTTTAAGATTTTTTTTAACTTTGTTCTTTTCAGTTTCATAAAAATACACTATATTCTGGTCCATCTCCTCAACAACCCTCTCCTGTTTTCCTACCATACCTACCAGCCCCTCCTCCTTTCCTCTACTTAGTAGTTTGGGTTTTGTTTAATGTCTCACAGAGTTTACCTAGGCCTGTCTTTGTGACCCTGAGTTTGGAACTAAGCATCAGAGCCTGGTGGGCTCTGCATAGTATGCCTCCCCCCACTCCTAGAATCTGTTGGTTGCCAGTAGATCAGCAGTATGTAGTAAGGCCCAATGAGCCCCTTCCCCCTCCGTAGCTGTCTGTTAAGAGGACCTGACTTCTGTGAACCCAGTGTCAGTATGCACAGCTGCTGTGAATTCATGGTTACTATGGCTCTGCTTTGCTTAGAAGGTGGCATTTCACTGCTCCTCTCCCTATTCTACATCCCTTACATTCTCTGTGCCCTCCCCCCTCATCAATGTTCCCTGAGCCTTTAGAGGATGGTGTAAGTGTCTAGGGCTGAACCCTCAGCCATCCTTTATTAGTCTCAGCATCTTGTGCATCCACAGATCTTTGCTTTTACCTCCATTCACTGCAAGGAGAGGCTTCTCTGTTTAAGCTGAGAGCAGCCTTTGTCTGTGGGTGTAAACATAGATGTTTAAGAAGGGGTTCAGCTAAACAGCTTTCTTAGGTTCCTGTCCCCAGGGTATAAGACCTCTTCAGTCCTGGGGTTTGGACCTGGGCATGCTCTGTAGCACATGCTCCAAATCTAGGGAGCAGTAGGTTACACCATAGTAGTCATACCACCATGCATTGATGGGCAGGTTGGTATTGTGTTTCATAGAGTTCACAGCTGGGTTAGACTGCTGTTTTCACCCCAGACCATGGCTCTCATGGTGCTAGGTGGTTCTTTAAGGTTTTTAACAAATGTTGGGATTTTACAGTAGAACATCTCTGAAAGGGGAATTTCTCTGTGTGTGAATTAAAATTTTTTAAATAAAAAAGTTCTTGATTAAGTAAATATAGCTAGAATAATAGCCCCAGCTGGAACCTCACAATGCTCAAATATCAGATAAGAGGATATAGATAATTTTTAAAATTATTCCTGATATCTTTTAGGTGTTTAAAGCAGATACACATTTTTCTCCCCCTCTTATTTTGTTTTCCCTTAATGTTTTATCTATGCAAAATTTCCATTGATTTTAATTTTCTATCCTGTAAATTCTTTGACTTAAAACTAATCCTTCTGAACTTTAAAATTTTTAATCTCCTCTGCCCCTGTATTTGTCTGTCATGTTTCTTCATCTCCGTCTGCTGTAGATAGAATCCTGGGTCTCATGCAAATGCTTTACCACTGACCCATAACCTCAGCTCCACACATATTTATAAGGTAAAAAAATATATTACCTTAGTACTATGGCAGTCTTGAAATGGATGAGTCTGGCTACGGGAAGGCCTCTATGAGCTGGTTTTAGACAGTACACCTGCTGAAACACAAGCCCAAAGTGACTTGCTCTCTAAACATGAGAAAAGAAAGTTTCCTCTGGTCCTTCTTTCTCCTGGCCTGTCTACCTTCTAGCCAACCTGTCTTTCTTGGGGGCGGGGCACATATTGTCATCAGGTACTACTGGCTAGTTAAATTTAAGGATCGCATAGAGAAGAATATAAGCCTAAGCCACTTATATTGATCCCTGACAGCTCCTGACACATGGCGGCACGTGCCTATAATCCCAGTACTTGGAAGGATAGGGGAAGGATTGCCTTGTAGAGGCTAGCCTGAGGTACATAGGGAGATGTTGTCTTAAAATACCAAGAACTGGGGATTATTACTCAGCGGTTGAATACTTACCTAGCCCTTTTGCTGGATCCCAAGCACTACGAATGAACAAAAGTCCTCTCTACCCAAAATACATTGGTCCTTAAGTATTGGAACCAGGTGACTGGTATGAGCCCGTCCACAGACTGGTGACTGACCAGCCTGCCCCCTGCCTCTTCCCATCTGTGACCTTTGCTTATTTTTGATAGTTGTGACAAACTTGTTTACATAAGAGGATTATAATATTTCTATGAGGGAATTGTCAGTAATTAAATGAAAAGCAGATAATACGTGTTAACAATCTACTTTAGTCTTTGGATCATTAAGTCTAAATTACTAGCTCTCCTTTGGAATATTAGAAGTGTGCTAATTATGTGACCTTCATAATTGCTGATGCCTTTTTCTGTATGTTTGTATTATTACATTTTATCATGCCTATATATATATATATATTTGGTCTTTTTGAGGCAGGGTCTCCCAGTAGTCCCAGCTGGCCTGGAACTCCCTATGTACCAGGCTGGCCTCAAACTCACTGAGATCCACCTGCTTCTGCCTCCCCAGTGCTGAAACTAAAGGAATGTGCTACCACACCTGGCTTATCATATTTTTTAAACTGTCTTCTAATTTTCAAAAAAATTAAAATTTCAAATCTTAAGGTTGAAAGACTAGCACAATGACATACTCCTTCTTAAAACTAGTTACAATTAGTTGATAAAAAGCTTCAAGGTTTTAATTATGGCTAATTTTGACTAGAAATTTTATCTTTCATTATTAAAATCTGTCTGCATTAAATTGCCAAATTTAGTATTTATGTACTAGAAACTAAATTCCTAATCGTATATGTTTTATTTGCTTTTTGTTTTTATAATTATTTCACATTTTCTGTTAATCTGTATTTATGACAGCCAGACATTGGAAATTAAGTAACAAATCTGTTTCAATATACTTTTTAAAAAATCAGTGATATTTTAATAAGTAACATTATCAACATTTGGGACTTTAGTATAAATACCAAAATTAGAGATCAGTGTTTACTTCTTTAATTTTCAGTAATTAGCTCTTCTTTCAGAAGCTGAAAATGGAAGGTTAAAGACTCAAACAGACTTTAAGAAGCACTGCTGATCTCTTCATTGCCCAGTGTGTAGGGTTTTTGCTTGATTGCTTGCTTGTTTTTTGTATATAACTGTAGGAGTGTGTGCCCCACTAAAAAGACCAAGTCCAGGCTGGAACTGGAACTTGCCTAGCATGTGCAAGGCCTTGGGTACAGTCCCTGGCATTAGTCTCCCCAACGGTTTTAAGTCCAGCAGCCTATTTACAGCTAACTTTCTAAAAGCATGCATTTATAGCGTGCCAAAGGGAACAGTTTTAGATTTCTTCAGAAAAGGCAGAAAGGGGATATAAATCCCAAGCTGTTAATAGCAGTTGCCTATGGCTGATGAAATCAGGGGAATTCCCTGTGTTCTTTTTTCAGTTTTCTGAACTCAATTACCATAATCATCTGTCCTCTTTTTCATTGAAGGGGAAAATGTGGGCAGTCATGGTAAGCTGGAAATGTGTCAAAAGGAAGAAATGATGCCTAGTAAGTAGACAGCATATTTACCTACTTGGTGGCTGCCTTCTCTCTGTCCTGTCTCCTGCTTAGAAGAAGTGCAGACCCTCAGTCACCCCAGAGCAGACTGCACAGTGCTGATCTTCCCACACTCAGTTTGGGGTTGAAGCTCTGCCTCCTCAGCTTCTGGGTCAGGAGCCTTAGAGAGAATACTTTCCTTGTTTTGCTCTAGGAAGGTTTATGTTTCAGGAGGTGGTTGCGGGGGAAAGGGACAAATGGGACCTACCTGATGCCATCGAAATCCTATCTCAGGCGTGTATTGCCTGCATGTAGATAACTGCACCTGTGTTGTGCAGTGCCCATGGAGAACAGAAGAGACTGTCAGATTCCCTGGAACTGGAGTTACGGACAGTTGTTAGGTGCCATGTGGATGCTGGGATTTGAACCTGGGTCTGTTCCAAGAACAGTCAGTGTTCTTAACTGCTGGGCTATCTCTCCAGCCCCGGCAATATTTATTTTCAATATAGAGGTCATGTATTTTATGTTGTTTTGTTTGAGACAGGGTCTTGCCTATGTATTCCAGACCAGCCTGGTATTTGACATTCTCTTGCCTCAGCCTCCTGTGTGATGAAATTACAGATGTGTGCCACCCCATGTCACTTTCTTCATTTAATTTGTACTGAGAAATTCTAGGTTTTGTGATGTGGAACTGTTTCTCTTAATCTCAGTTTTTAATCTGTATGATGATATGTAAAATTTAGTTGATTTTTTTTTTAGTACATTAACCTCTTAGCCCACAATTGTTTGCTTACTATTGTTTTCTAGATTGTTCTATCCAAAACTTATTTATTTATTTGTGTGTGTGTGTGTGTGTGTGTGTGTGTGTGTGTGTGTGTGTGTTTGCATGCATGTCTGTGCATGCATTCTCAGAGGACAATTTGTAAGTGTCTGTTCTTTCCACCATGTGGGTTCAGGAATCAAACTGAGGTCGTGGTGGCAGGTGCCCTTACCCACTGATCATTGTGCTAACCCTAGCTTAAGTTTTTCATAGAAGCCTTTAATTTTCCCCTGCTTTTTTTGAGGCAGGGTCTAACTATGTAGTTTTTTTTTTTTTTTTTTCCTGGTCTGGAACTCACCGTATAGACCAGGCTGGCCTTGAACTCCCAGAAATCTGCCTTGCTCTGCCTCGTGAGTGCTGGGGTCAATAGCACCTATCTTTTTAAAAATTTTTAATTTTATTTTATTCATTTTTATTTAATGTGTATGGGTGTATTGCTTGCATGTAGGTAGGTGTGCCTGTGTCATGCAGTGCCCAAGAGGAGGTTAGAAGAGAAGAGGGCATCGGATCCCCTGGAACTGGAGTTACAGATGGTTGTTAGCCGCCATGTGGGTGCTGAGAATCGAGCCTGGGTCCTCTGCAAGAGCAATCAGTGCTCTTAACCACTGAGCCATCTCTCCAGCCCCCAGCACTTACTGTTTTAAGAAGTTTCCTACTAATTCTGTTTTATTGAGAGTTTCTTTTATCATTACTAAATGTTGAGTTTTTGTCACAAACTGTCTTCTGAATCTGTGGAAATGATTATATTGGCTTTCTGCTTTATTTTTTTCAGTAAAATAAATTATATTAATTGATCCTCTTTGAGTGTTATCCTTTTTTATATACTATTGTGATTTATCATTTAGTGTTTCGAGAGGAGTTCTGCATCTATATTCTCCAGGGGTCTTACTGTGTACTTAATTTTTGTGCTGTCTGGTTTTCGTATTACAAACAAGAAACCAATAGCAAGTAATGTTTCCTCTTTGAAAAAGTGCCTGATTTTTGTGTTTTTTCTTCCATGAATGTTTGATACCATCTGAGAATACAGCTTTCTTTTTCGGGAAAGTTCTTAATCATAATATCAGTTTCTTTAGTAAATACAACAATGTTTGACTCCAAGAAGTTTGTTCATTTCATCTTCCCTATCAAACCTGTCAGCATCAAGTTGTTTCTAAGATTTCTTTTCTGTTAGGTTTTTGTGGAATTGCTGGGGATGACTCATTTCACCTCTGATACAGTTTCTTTCATCTGTTGGAGTTGTTTTGCAAAGAACCAAATTTCAAATTTGCCTATTTTGTGTCTTTCATCTGTTTGTCTCTTTATTATTTCTTCCCTTTTACTTGTGTTTGATTTATATTGCTTCCTGTTCTGTAGGTGTTTTATTTTGTTTTTTTTTCATATTTATTTGGGTGTGACCAGCTCTTTTCACATTGTGATTTGATGCTGTCATCTACAAATGTGTTGGGTCACATTCATAGCTGTCCTGGGATGTAGAAATTTCTGTTCTGTTCTTTTTAAGGTAGTTTTAAAATTTCTCTGTTGAAAACTTCTACCTGTCCATTCACTTAGGTTCACTTTTACCTCTTGGACACAGGCTGCTCTAAAGAATTTTTTGTGATAATTTCCACGTTTTTGTCATCTTGGAGCTGGGCATGTATGGATTTTAGGGCTTTTTTTTTTTTTTGAGAATTTGTCAAATTTTTCTCCTTTTCTCATTGCTATGACCAAATACCTGACAAAAAGCAACTTAAGAGAAGAGTTTATTTTTTATTACAGTGGGGGATGATACAAGCCCATGAAGGCATGGTGGCAGGACGGGGAGGCAGCTGGTCACATTGCATTCGCAGTCAGGAAGCAGAGATATGTGCTGGTGCTCAGCTTGCTTTCTCCTTTTTATTCAGTCCTGGGCCCCAGCCCATAGAATGATTCCACTCACAGTTAATGTGGGTCTTCCCACCTCAATTAACCCATTCCAAATAGTTCCTCAAGTTATGCCTTGAATTTTATCTCAAAGATTGTAGCTCCTGTCAACCTTGACAATCAGTATTAGCCATCACAGTATGTCAAACATTTTGGATTATGTCCCAGACATTGTGATTTCATATTTCTGTTGTCATCCTCTGCAGAGTGCTGTTCGTGTGTTTCTGCAGGTATCCAGCCTGGTTACGGTTATACTGTTAGTTCTCCCCGAGGTCTAGCTTGGGCTTCAATTCCTAATACAGTGTTCAGGACTAGCATTGTGCGGTTATGATTGTCGGGCATACCCACAGGTCAAGTGTGAGGGTGACACTAGTGTAGTGGATTTGCAGAGTCTGACCATCTAGTCTTCGCGCGCTTCAGGCCTTTTCATTCTTTTGCCCAGAAAGACCTGGTTTCTATTCGAGTTTTGGTCTCTGTACCTCTTCCTGACTGGGGTCTACCCTGAGGCAAAGCTCAGAGAATATAGAACAGGGGAGGGGAAATGATTTCCCTCTACAATTTGCCTACTTCTTAGTGTCCTTAGTTACCTTTTTGTGCTTTGACCAGGGTTTTTAATTTTAATAAGAGAGCAGAGGTGCTAGAGTAGGCTTCAGTGCTGTAGCAGAACTGGAACTGTGTTTTGTGACATCTTATACATGTGACTTTTTCTAAAATTTATTAGCTCTTTACATACAAATTATTTCTCACATTTGATGCTACAACAGAACCTGGTTTCATATTGCATGCCTGTAATCCTAGCACCAGGGAGGCTGAGATGGGGGCTGTGAGATGGAGGGGTCTACAGAATGAGACTTTTGTCTCAAAAAAACAACAAAAAAACCCCACAAATACATAAAAAGGGACAAAACTTTTTTTTTTTTTTTTTTGATACAGGGTCTCCCCCTGTGCCTGTACAATACCTGTGGAGGTCAGAAGAGGGTGTTGTAGCTCCCTGAAACTGGAGTTAAGGATGGTTGTTAGCTACCATGTGGGTATTGGGAATTGAACCTGGATCCGCTACAAGAGCAGCCAGTGCTCTTAACCGCTGAGCCATCTCTTCAGCCCCTCGCATACCTTTAATCCCAGCACTTGGGAGGCAGAGACAGATGGATCTCAGTGAGTTCAAGGCCAGCCTGGTCTACATAGTGAGTTCCAGGACAGCTGGGGCTACAAGGAGACCCTGTCTCAAAAAGACCAAAAAAAAAAAAAAAAGAAAAAAAAAGAAAGAAACCAATTGTTTTATACAATAAATATGTGCTAATTAAAATCTTACACATAGTAGTGTACTTTTTATTCTCTCATTATCATAGGCTAGTGTAAAGAGTACACTGACTTTATAGCCTAAATAGAAGAAGGCTTAGTCATCCTCTGAACAATGATTTTGGTAACAAGTATTACTTGTCACCTGAAGGTTCATTGAAGCTCATCTCCAGAATGCTTTTTCCTTGATCCCATTTCAGTTGTATGCGTATTTCCAGCCACTTAGGTTTTGTATTGTTTAGATTTTCGATAATTGTAAGGAAGTAAATCCATTTTTTTTCCAGATTTGCCACTTATTGTACACCAGCCTAGCTGCAAATGAATAGCATGTATGTCTGAATTAGTTTATTACAAAAATTCTAGGATGATATAATACCTTATTTAATAATTTAATAGGATAATTTAGATAATATATCACTATATTTCAGAATGTTGGGGATGATGTGAGCTCTTTGGTAAAGTACTTGCTAGGCATGTACACGGTTCTAATTCAAACTTAGCACTGTGAAAGAAAGAATGAAATAAAAAAATTAGAATGTTAAAAGAAAAATACGTGCTTATGTCATGAGTTGTTAAGAAAAAGCTTCTAAAAGATTTAGCATCCATTCCCTAATAAAAATGTTAAGTAAAATAGAAATACAAACTACCTAAATATTGCCCAGCATGGTAGTGCACACCTTTAATCCCAGCTGAGAGCTGAGGCAGTGGGATCTCTGTGAGTTCAAGGCCGGCCTGGTCTACACATAGTGCATTCTAGGCCAGCTGGTGCTACAGGGAGACCCTGTGGCAAAAGGACAAAAAGAAAAAGGAAATACCTAAACATGATATGGTACCAAAATACAGCAAACCTATTACAGTGCAAAATACAGCAAACCTGTTACAGTGCAAAATACAGCAAACCTGTTACAGTGCAAAATACAGCAAACCTGTTACAGTGCAAAATACAGCAAACCTGTTACAGTGCAAAATACAGCAAACCTGTTACAGTGCAAAATACAGCACACCTGTTACAGTGCAAAATACAGCACACCTGTTACAGTGCAAAATACAGCAAACCTGTTACAGTGCAAAATACAGCAAACCTGTTACAGTGCAAAATACAGCAAACCTGTTACAGTGCAAAATACAGCAAACCTGTTACAGTGCAAAATACAGCAAACCTGTTACAGTGCAAAATACAGCACACCTATTACAGTGCAAAATACAGCAAACCTGTTACAGGGCAAAATACAGCAAACCTGTTACGGTGCAAAATACAGCAAACCTGTTACAGTGCAAAATACAGCAAACACCTCCGTGAAAATCAGAGGTAATACAAAAATCACTTCTGTCAGAGCTACTTTCCATGCCTAGGTGTTGTACTGCATACAGCTAAATTCCTTTCTTCCAGACCACATAGAGTGAACCCAAGATGAAAGTGGTGAAGTGTAGAGCGGGCACAAGCGAATCAGCAAATTTTCTAGATTTTGCAGTAACCAGTAAAGAGCGGCACTTACTAAAGCAGAATGAAGAGTTTGTTCTTGTGCATGTTAAACAGGTGTCTTACTCAGAGCTGACCAGTTTTGAAGGTTCAGTAATTAAGTAATAAACCTGTCAATTGCCAAAGAATTTGATGAGAGTCAAATGAGAAAATGTACACTAAGAGGTTTGGAAAATTGTGAAACTTGCCCACGTGATATCCTGAGTGGGATGCAGGGGAAGAAGAGAGCAGCTGCTGCAGCTTCTAAGGGAGCTGTCATGTCCACTTCAAAACTGGCCTGTCAGACCTCAGCTCTAACCCTGTAGTTTGACCACATGTGCATTCTCTTCTTCCCTAAAATCTGCTGGAATCAAAAACAAAGCCTAACAGTAACGTTACAGAAAAGGACAATGGTAGGGAAATGGTGAGGATTTTAACACATTTTTACAAACCTTAAGAAAGTGGAGTAGAGGTTCCTGAGTACAGAGGAGGAGATGGTGTTAGTCCTTCAACAAGTCAGCAAAAGGAGCTCCAGGCATCTTGTCTCAGTGATGCCAGGAAAGGCTTCCACAAGCTTGGAGACTGCGGGTGTCTCATATGCAGCAGCTCCTAGTGGGAATGAATTGAACGTTTCCTTCCAGGTCTGTTGTCCGCCATGTACCTCCAGCACTTAGGTGACCACTTCAGTCTACTGTTTTCAGGGAGGGCAGCACTGGAACAGAGGAACTCATGATAGAAGGATGAATCACTCTCTGAAAACCCAGGGGATCACTCATGATTGCATACCATATATTGGATCTTCCCCTTCATCCAGGCCAGCATGTACCTAATGATGTCTCACCCTTCTCACTCCACCCGACACTTTCTGGAGAAGTCAGTGGTTTTGATCAAAGCTAACATTTGGAAATGTCTCTGTAGAAAGGCAGTTTAGTGTACCTGATGTCTCTACAAACCTGCCTCCAACACCAAGCTCCGAACAGAACAGTCTTAGTGCCTCACTGTTAAATGCAGCAATACTTCCACCTCAGATCACCAGACACCCAGAACAGCCGGTCAGCCAGCAGAAGAACCAGAAGTACCAAATGGTGTGGGAAACAAGGAAGCTAAAATGCAGAGTCCAGTGTCACAAACACTATAAGACAGAGTTCTGGAATAAAGAGTAGAGAGCGAGAAGGAACTCTGGAAGTTTAAAAAGTGAGATTTGGAAGAAACTGCACAAACATTTCAACTAGAGATGTATTAAGGCAAGAGAGTTTCATAATTCAAAATCCAGATTTATCTAAAAGTCTTTTTGTGGTTATGTTTTTGAGATAGCATCTCACTGTGTAGGATTGGACCTCTAGCTCAGGCTGGCCTTGGACCCACAATCCTGCTGGTATTGTAGGCATGTGCTGCCACACCTGAATAAATTGATCTAAAATTTTCAATGAGTATTTTATGCTCTTTGAGCATATAAATTTACAAAGTTGAATTAAGCACAAAGAAAAGCCTTCAGTAAATCTGGAGTTTCTAATTTGGGATGAGGACTCATTTTGTTTCATGTTGGCTATTCGTGAACAGCAATGCCTGATGGGAAATTCTGAGGCATTAGTTTGGTATTCTGGACAGGCATTATTGTAATGTGTGCTGTTTAAGTATTTCTTTAAGTCTTTTTGAACAGTGTTTCATGTATCCTCAAATTTGCTATGTAGCTAAGAATTACCTTGAACTCTTGCCTCTGTCTCCCAATTTCTGAGATTATAAGCCCATTGTATTTCTCGTTATGTGTTTTTTTTAAGCATCGTAATTTATTATTACTGTTGGTGTGTGTACATGTATGTTTGTAGGTATGCACGTCATGCATGCATGTGAAGGTTAGAGGACAACTTGGAGTTAGTTGCTCCTTCCACCTTTATATAGGTTCTAGAGATTCAACTCAGGTCATCAGGCTTGCTTCATTGGTTGACAAGTACTTTTATTCACTGAGCCATCTTGACTGCCTGGTTCTCAAAATCCTTATGGGGCAATTCAGTGTTTTTCTTGGGTGGCACACAGGCTGTGGTGTTTGCTGCTCTGCTCGGCTCACAGCCCTCTTGTCTTTCTTTCCTCACCTGTACTATGAAATAGTATTAATGTACACTTATTACATAGTGCTATGATGTTGATAGAAGGAGAAGACATGTAAGTCAACCTTATTACAATGTGTGCCTTGTATTAAGTGCTCAATGACTAGGAGTTGTAATTATTGTCAAGTAGATGAGTGACATGTGTAGACAGGTAAGAAAAGAGTAGGTTAGAAAGTAGCAGATACAACACTGATGGTATAGTAGGTTGTCCTAGCTCAAGGTATCATTCCCCACACTAAAAGCTTCTAGTAACCAATCTACCAGCATCCCCCAGCACCTGCCATTGTATCTGGCACTAAGAATCTATCCAGAGAATTAGGGAATAAACTGTCCCTTGTAATTTTCATTTGTACAACTGCGCTCTGGCTGTGGTCTTGACTTCTGACAATTAAAGCTAGCATGTGAGTGTGTTTGTAAGTATACAGACCTAAAGTTTTTATAAACTTAAATATTGCATTTTAATTACAGGCGTCAATTAGCAAGGTAAACGTAACAGAACCATGGCTCAGTTTCCGACGCCCTTTGGTGGTAAGTTTTGGAAATTTCTTAACTGGGGCCAAATTTTAAAAACTTAACTATGATGGGAAATTTTCAGATGAATTAGTAAGGTGAATTGGGCTGGAGGTAGAGCACTCGCCTGGCATGCGTGAGGTCCTATGTTCAATGTTCAGTACCACCAAAATAAGTAAACAGATAATTAAATGAGAGAAGGGAGAGTCTTTAGTAGTCCACAAGGTGTTTTCAGTGACAATCAGTTCATTTAATTTCATTTCATCCATAAAAATTTTAGTATGTTTATTTACTAAAAGATAACATGATTAAAGATGTAAGTGCAATACCATTATTATATCCATAAAATTTACATTATATCCACTTTAGGCTTTAGAGAGTTTTTGCGGGATTTTGTTTGTTTTTTTTGTTTGAACAGAGATCCGAATAAGGTGCACAGATAGCTCCCGGCTCTCTGAGTCCCTTGGTTCAGCTGTTCCTCTGCCCTTCCTGCAGGGTGCACAGGTAGCTCCCATGGTTGAGTTCCTCCTGCCCTTCCTGCTGTCAGACCTGTGCCTCTGTCAGCATCTGCTCTAGGGCAGTTTATTTATTGAACTGAATGGATCACTATATGTTTTCAAGGCCTGGATTTGAAGCATGGCATTTTTGTTTTCCCTTTATCTGTTTGAAATATCAATCTGTATAAAATGTGTTTTTCAGACTTTTTATTTGTGTATACCTTCATACACGCCCTCCCCTTTTTTTCCTTTGGCAGTGCTGTGATTGAACCTAGGTCCTGATATGTGCTTGGCAGCACTCTTGTCACTGAGTTAGATGCTTAGCCTAGATTCTACTAATGAAAGAAAACATACCATGCTAGCAGATTACTCTTGGCAGAGCTGTTGACAAAGCTCAGTGTTTGACTGCCAGAGCTGAGGCCCTACATTCAGTCAATCCCCAGCACTGCAAAAAATAAAAAGCAGACTTCTCTTGGCAGCTGTCTAATTGAGCTGTGAAGTGAAGAAGGCACCGAGTGTCATCATCTGAGCACACCTGTAGAGTGTCTCTGGGAGTTCAAAGCAGCTGAAGACTTTTCCAGATCGTTTATTTTTTTGATTTTTGTTTTTTGGTCTGCCTTCTTAATTACTATGTCATCATCACCATCATTATCACCGTCATCATCATCATTATTATTTTTGACTTTTGTTTATTGTACAAGTAAGAAGTCTGACAGGGCTATAAAAGTCTCTCCATCATTCGCAGGACTGTATGGTCTGTGTTTGGAGAAATGACTGTCTCAGGCACGGCTTTGCCCTGTTCTTCTAACACAGTGCTTGGCACATAGAACATGTTTAGTAATTTTTTTATTGACTGAATGGATCCCACCTCTCAGTATTACACCCAGCTCTGTAAAGATGAAGGAGTGATGCTTAGAATTTTGCTGGCATAGTCACATATGTGAAACATACATGTTGTGTGTTCCCACCTCTGGGGGTGGTGATTAACCTTTGGATAGCTTTCTGTGTTCGTCATCTAGAGTTATTTCAGTAAATTTTGGGGGAGAACCTGGGATTAAAGTAATGGAAGAATCCTAAATCCCATGTTTTTTGTTAGAATTTTTTTTTTTCTGTCTTTTTGAGACAGGGTCTTCTTGTAGCCCCAACTGGTGTCCTGGAACTCACTATGTAGACCAGTCTGGACTTGAACTGACAGAGATCTGCCTGCCTCTGCCTCTTGAGTGCTCAGATTAAAGGTGTGCGCCACCACACCTGACCAGAATACTCATTTTTAAAAAGAACTTTAATAAGACGCAATTCAAATATGAAGTTGACTAGTTTTAGCTATGCTATTCAATGATTATTAATACGTTTTAAAATTTGTGCAACCATGACTAGATATTTGAATATTGTCATTGCAATATTTATCTTAAATTTTTTCATAGAATCATGCAGGATTCTAATTCTGCTGTACCACCACCACCACCACCACCATCATATCATCAACACCATCACTACCACCACCACCAATGCCATCACCACTACCACCATCATCACCAACATTACCACTGCCACAACAACCACTACTGCCATCGCCACCACCATCACTGCCAATATCATCACTACCATCACTATTACCACCACCACCATTACCATTATCACTACTGCTACCACCACCACCACTTTTATTAATTCTGGTCTACACATTCAACTTCTTTTTCCATAATTTTACCTGTGACATTTTAGGCACCTGATGGTACAGTTTTAGGCTTCAGTTAATTTATTCTATTGCTTAGTTTTATGTAAATACATCATTAACTTGCCATGTCTTCACATAATCCTAGCTATAAGATGAACAAGTTTCTAAAAAGTATTTGTGCCAATTTTTTACTGCTTTCTTCTTAATTTTTAAGAATAAATGTATATCCTTTAAGAACCATGGTTTATTAAATAATTTATACTACTTTGACAGAACCTTAAAATGCTATAGAAACAATGTGTTTGAGCATTTTATTTTTCTTGGTGAATAACTTGCTTGTCTTTTCTTTGGGCTGTAGGCAGCCTGGATATTTGGGCCATAACTGTAGAGGAAAGAACAAAGCACGATCAGCAGTTCCACAGTTTGAAGCCGATATCTGGATTTATTACTGGTAATGTAAATAGTATTTTTTTTATTATTACTTAGCAGTAGTGTATCTTATCTGTGGAACTCTTCACTTGCATAAAGTAGAGGGAGGTAGGCATATATGACCAGTGGGACATTTTGTCTATGTTGCCTTACTCTTTTGTTTTTTGGCCTTTTTGAGACAGGGTCTCCCTGCAGCTCCAGCTGGCCTGGAACTCAGTATATAGACCAGGCTGGCCTTGAACTCGCTGAGATCCGCCTGCTTCTGCCTCCTGAGTGCTGGGATTTCAGGCGCCACGATCCTGGCTTGTTTTTTTTGAGACAGGGTCTCCCTATACCCCTAGCTGGCCTGGAATTCACTATGTAGAACAGGCTGGCCTGGAATTCACAGTGATCTGCCTGCCTCTGCCTCTACCTCTGGAGTACTGGGATTAAAGGTGTGCACAACCATGCCTGGCTTATGTTTTTATTATTATTTATTTTTAAATATTTATTAGTGAGGGAGAGAGAGAGAGAGCATGATGGGGGGGGGCTGCCATGGCATGTGTGTGGAGACCAGAGGACAACTTTGTGGAATCAGCTCTCTCAAACTCAGGAACTCAGGTCACCCGGCTTGGGCAGCAAGCATTCTCACCCACTGAACCATTTTGCAGGCCCTTAAGCCCGATTTTGATAATTACTTTCCTGTAATGTCTTTAAACCTCACAGTCCTTCACGAATGTCAAGCCACTTGTTTGGAGCATCCTTTTGATGGGAATTGGTTATAATTAAAGGACTGTACTCTTTAAAGTAGGATCAGACCCTCACCCTGGAGCTAAAATTCTAATTCTGAATTGGCTCGGGGAACCACTACCAGATTCCAAACACTTTAAAAGGATTGTATTGCTGTGTCTCTAAAAGGTCCTTTTGTACTCTGCCTTTTCTGTGTCTTAGCTGTTTTATTACCATTCAGGACTTCACTTTACAAAAATGGAAATTTGGATTTCCTGGAGAAGTGCTTTTGTGTTTTTTTTCTTGGTTCTTTAGTTGTTATCTTTGATGGAATTTTTCAGTCACTGCTGTTTATTCTCTGTAAACATTCAGAGTGGATGTTTACAATAGAGTGTGGCTTGTCAGCTGTTCCTAAGGATTTCTCTGTGTGTCCTTTGTCCTGTGTTAGTTTTCTCTTTTTGTAACAAAACAATCAGCTTTTTTTT
>NW_008340872.1:2882071-2891334 GCF_000622305.1 Nannospalax galili | reverse complement strand
TATGCATGTATTGCCTGCATGTAGGTAAGTGTACCCATGTTGTGCAATGCTGACAGAGGACAGAAGAGGCCATCGGAGCCCCTGAACTGGAGTTATGGGCAGGTGTTAGCTGCCATGTGGGTGCTGGGATATGAACCCGAGTCTTCTGCAAGAACAGTCAGTGTTCTTAATCGCTGAGCCATCTCTCCAGCCCCCAACAATCAGCTTTTTAAAGGGAAAGGTTTATTTTGCTCAGTTTCCATTTAGGACTGATTAGCCATGTAAATGACCTAAGACTTTTCACCAGGCTCCACCTCCTAAAAGTTCACCACCTCTCAGTAGCATCCAGCTGGGGACTGGCTTTAACACATGGTCCTTTGAGATACATTTAGCATCCAAATTGTAGCAGTCATGATGGGTAGTAACACCTTATTTAGCCACAGCTTAAAGTGGATAGACTATCTCAGCAAAGCCTTCAAAGTGTTAAGTTCTGAGGTCAGTTCTGAAGGACTCGTGTTATTGCTTAGAGGCTCTTCGTTTGACTTTTTAAAAAAAATTTATGTATTATTTTTATTTCATGTGTATGCATGTATTGCCTGGATGTAGGTAAGTGCACCTGTGTCATGCAATGCCCGCAGAGGTCAGAAGAGGCTGTTGGATCCCCTGGGACTGGAGTTATGGACAGCTGTCAGCTTCCACTTGGGTGCTGGGATTCAAACCTGGGTCTTCTGCAAGAACAACCAGTGTTCTTAACCACTGAGCCACCTCTCCAGCCCCCTCTCTGTTTGACTTTTATCATATAGTCATTTGGTATTTATAGGATTATCAGCCTGTTTCTTATTTTTGTAATTTTTTTCTGAGGGGATTTTTGGGCACCTGTTGGTTTTTTGTTTGCTTATTTTTTTTCTGAAACTTTTTCTACTTAATTTACAGGTGATCAAGCACGGAACTTTTTTTTTCAATCTGGGTTACCTCAACCTGTCTTAGCACAGATATGGTAAGTTGGAATTTTGCATAAGCAGAATACAAAATAAGATACTGTCCAGTTCTGTTTATTTAGAATATGATTTATATAGAAGAAGAACATGCAGTTCTGTCCTGGTATTTTCTGGTTTTTTTTTTTTTTTTCTTCCAGAAAATTTACTCCTGCAGAGGGTGACATTTGAATGGCAGTGCTGTGCACAAAAGTAATAGATGTTGAATTCTTTGACCTTTCCAAACAGGTGTTACACTGTCCCTTTTTAAGCCATGGAGTAAACATGAGAAAACAGGCTGGCAAATGTAGTTTTGGGTTCTAGGTTCCTGACTTCGGGGAGGGGTACTGGAGTCTGTTGACCTGTTAGAAAGCCCCATTCTCTTGTGTGTGGTTCTTACAGCAACTGTCACTTGATTTCCCTGAGCTCATTGGTGTTGTAGATGCCGCTTGCTGTAAAGAAAGAGCATGTAAACTGCAGTCCTAGGTGGAGCACTTCTGTTTATGTCATTTGGAGCATACATTTACCCCTTTGATTTCAGTTTTTAATTTAGGAAATTGGGATGTTTCTTTTTGTTAAGTTGTTGAGTGGATTAACAGAAAAATTATACGTATTTAGTGTGTGGGTTGATGCATAATATAGGCTCTCAGGGTAAAACCCCAGAAAGAGAGCTGTTAGCATCAGAAGCTCGGTGCTTCACATAGCTAAAATTTCCATCTAATTTCTCTTTCAAATATTTTATTTTTGAAAATTTTATGTGTATGAGTGTATTACCTGCATGTATGTAAATGCACCTGTGTTGTGCAGTGCCCATGGAGGTTAGAAGAAGGTGTTGGATTCTCCTGGAGTGGAGTTACAGATGGTTGTCTGCCATTTAGGTGCTGGGAATTGAATCCAGATTCTCCACAAGAGCATCCAGTGCTCTTAATCGCTGAGCCATCTCTCCAGCCCCTGCACCTAATTTCTTACTCCCTTAAGTGACCAATATGTGTGCCTATATTTACAAACTTAGGGAAATTAGGAAAGATATATCTTGTACCTTGTTGCTTTCAAGACTCTTCAGAACTCAAACTATACTATTCTTTATTAATTGTCAGCATTTTGAAAAATCATGTTCTGAAATAGTAAAAATTATATGGAACATATAATAAACACACATCATTGTGTTTGGATATATTCAAATTGAAAATTAATAATACAGAGTCCTGTGCTGTGTTGGCTACTGTTTTTCCCTGGTTGTGGCATACTAGCGAGGCTCTCTATCCACTAGTGAGTTCGCTTCCGAGAAGCTGCTTAGTCCTAACATCTGATCTACTTGGTTAGAGAAGTAAAAGGCTCAGGGCATAGGCCATAGTCTAGGCACAGGAACATGTCCTGTCAATTAGGTGCCAGAATTGAGGTCACTGTGTGGCTCCTGTAACGGGTTTCTTTTGCTTGGCATCCTGGTACATGATTCTCTTTCCTACCATCAAGGTTCTCCCTAGAACCAGCTTTCCAGGGCTCTTCTCCACTGAGTTGCACTTGTCTTATATTACTAACTTTTGAAGTTTCATTCATGAAACGTCTTCCCACAGACGTGGTAGCACATGCCTATAACCTGGGTACTTGGAAAACAGACAAGTGGATCATGAGTTTGAGGCTACTGTGAGCTATATCATGGGACTCCGTCTCAGAGAAGAAAACAAAACAAACAATGAAAAGCTGTTTTTGGCATTGGGGATTGAACCTGGGCTTTGGAGGCATACTAGGCAAGCACTCACATTGAGCTATATCTCTGTGTATCTAACCTTTTCTTTAAAAATATTTTTATTTATTTTGATGTGGTGTCTTGCTAAGTTGTCCGCACTGGCCTTGAACTTTGATTCTTACCTCATCAGCCACCCGATTTGCAGGTACTACAGGCCTGTAAGCACTAGACATGGCTAGGAAGTGTCTTGTAATCTATACTCTGCTGTGAGAAAACCTTATTCCACACTGAAAATATATTATCAGGTGTTTACTGTGAGCCTGTGATTGCTGTAGGTGTTGGGAATGTATCGTCGAACACAGTATACAAGCTCCATTGTTTCATCAAAATTGCAATCTAGGGGAAAGAGCCCATCAATAAATATGGTACTATGTGTTAAGGAGAAAAATGAATTATTAAGAAAATTTCATTGTCACCAATTAAGATAGTTACTAGTTTTCCAAAGTACTTTCTGTTGAGTGGCCACAGTCATTTTTAGTTTTAGCTGTATGGCTAAAATGTTTTCTCTTGTTTTCAGTACTAGGAATCCCAGGGCGAGATGAGCATCTGTTGTTGAGCTAATTTATTCTTTTTATATTGAAAAAATTTTGTTTATTGTGTGTGCACTTGTGCCATGGTGCACAGGTACAGTCAGAGGACAACCTGTGGGCATCAGCTCTGCCTTCCACCATGTGGGTCTCAGGAATCATCAGCTGGCAGACCCATGTAATGTTTTGCTAGCATGAAGAAACTACATCCCTGTTAGCTAGTTTCTAAACTCTTATTTTTATTTTTTATTATTATTATTATTTTTGAGACAGGGTCTCCCTGTAGCTCCAGCTGGCCTGGACCTCACTATGTAGACCAGGCTGGCCTTGAACTCACAAAGATCCACTTGCCTCTGCCTTCTGAGTGCTGGGATTAAAGGCGTGTGCCACCATGACCAGCCATTAGTTTCTAAACTCTTAAACTGTAAGCTATTTGTACTTAGAGGACTACTGATCTTCCCAATATGATTTCCAGTGAAGAATATAAGGAAATCTGAATTCTCTGAAGAAGGAGTTAGGTCAGAGTGTGCAATGCCAAATCATAGCAGTGGGCAGAGATGATACATCTTCCTAGAAGTTGTCCTCCTAAGGAGCTGGAAGGAACTGGCAAGTATCCCAGAGTTGTTTCAGCCTTGCCCTGGTATGGATGGGAAGCGGGCAGAGAAGACAGGCAAGCAACTGAAGACACAGGAAAGGAAGGTCTAAGGGGCAGAGTTTGGATGAGAACTTTAGAATCTGAGAGGACAGAGCCCATAGAAATGGCATGCTCGAGAGGAAGGTAGGAGGGCCCCCTGGAAATAGGCCCTGAGGGAAAATAGGGAACAAAGAGACTTAAAGGCAGAAAATCATACAGGATAGTGGTGTGGTTCTAGGACAGGGATGGGACAGGTCAAAAGTCATATGACAAGTACTGTCCTCAGGCACTCCTGAGTATGTATGAGAGCCTTTGACTTCCACCAAGGTCACTTTGGAGCTAGGTATGGTGTACACATCTGTAATGCCAGCAGTTGGGAGGCTGAGGCAGGAAAACCAGGAGTTGGATGTTAGTGGTGAGTTTAAGGTCAGCCTGAGCTAAAAAGGAGAGCAAAGAGAAAGGAAAGGGAAGGCCAGGTTCATTTCCAGATTTAAAGAAAGCCCAAAAGGATACCCTGGTTCCTAATCCCCTCCCCATCCCTTATTCCCAAATCTTTGCCATTGCCATCCATGGCTGTGGGCATTGTTAAATTGTCCAAACTATACCTGGAAGCCATGCCTGATGCCCCATTCCACTCTGTTTATCACTTCATCAGTTTGTACTTTTGACTCCATCCACAGACTTTAGCCCCAATCTGGCCCCTTGTTTGTGTTTCCACTGCTGTCATCCTGATCCATTTTTTTTTTTTTTTAACTGGGGCCACTGAGCATCTAGGCTAGCTCCTTTTTCACACTCTTCCTTTGAGATGCCATTCTCCAAACAGAGACTGGAATAATCTAAAAAAGTAAAACCAAGGGCTGGAGAGATGACTCACCAGTTAGAGCACATACTACTCTTACAGAGGACCTGGGTTCAGATCCTAGCTTCCAATACTGGCCATATGTAAAAGCTCCAGGGGAATCTGACCCCTCTGGTCTCTAAGGTTAGTACAATCACCTGCATATATACACATTACAAAACAAAAACAAAACCCCCAAAAGCAAGCTGCACATGATGGCTCATGCTTATGATCAAAGCTTTTGGAAAGTAGAAATAGGAGGGTCCAGAACTCAAGGCCAATGAGGGGTACATGAAACTACTGCTGAAAAACTAACCCCTCCCCTCTGAAAAAAATAAAATCATTTAAAACTTTCCATAGAGACTAAAATCCAGAGCCAATTCCAAGAGTCATCCTGCTGTTGCTTGGCCTTATCTCCTCCCCTCACTCTCTTCTCAGTATCTGCCTTTCAGAAGTTGGTGGTGCTGGCCCTTAAGGATAGGCTGTGAATTTGAGGCCAGCCTGATCTACATACTGAGTTCCAGGCCAGCCAGGGCTTTGTAGTGAGACCCTGTCTTAGAAAACAAAAATAAGACCAGAAATTGACCTTTCTATTTAGAAGACAGGTTCTCTTTGCCTTGGGGCCACTGTACTTAGTGCTTCTTCCCACTGCAGTTCCAGATCCCAAATCTCTTCACCTCTCTTGTTTCAGTTCATTCAGCATTCTACAAAGAGATGGTCTTTGATGAATTTGTCCAAAGGGTTCCCTCTGCTCACTTAACTCCTCTCTTCCAGTCTCAGTGCCCTCTCCCATTCCCTTCAGTGATGAATCTCTATCCCAGGGTCTTGAGCATGCAAGATAAAGGACTCTACACAGAAATAAAACCCCAGCCTTTATCCCCTTATCTCTTACCTTTTTTTTTTTTTTTTTTGGAGACAGGATCTCCCTGTAACCCAGCTAGTGGCCTGGAACTTGCACTATAGACCAGGCTGTCCTTGAATTCACAGAGATCCAGTAGTGCCACCATGCCCAGCTCTCCCCTTATCTTAATACCATCTAGCATCATGTACAATGACCCAGTTTGTTCTCTTGTTTTATGTCTATTCCAAAATAAGAAGGCAGAGTTTGACCGACTTTTTCATAGTTAAACAACACCTAAGTAGGGGCATCTCATAGTTTTTTAAATGAGTGACTGGATCACCAAACTGGATTAATCTTCATTATTACTTGGCTTTACTTTTGGTTTAGTGGGAATCACTTGGGAGGTGAGTGACCTGTGACATGCCCACATGGAACAGCTGTCCTTCTAAGGAACTTTGAAAGCCAGATGTGTACAGAGAAGAATGTCAGGGACGTTCATCTAGTCTGCTTTCCCTTCATTCCCTGTTCCCACCTGTTTGTTTCTTTTTGCCTTTAAAGTTTTTATTTATTTATTTATTTATTTATTTTATGTGTATGAATGTTTTGCCTGTGTGTATGTAAGTGTACCACTGTGTCATGCAATGCCTGAGGAAGTCAGAAGAGGACCCCCTGGCACTGGAGTTACAGACAGTTGTTAGGCACCATGTGGGTGCTAGGAACTGAACCTGGGTCCTCTGGAAGAGCAGCCAGTGTTCTTAATCTCTGAGCCGTTTCTCTAGCCCCTTGCTGCCTTTATAAATTTTTATTTTTAGCCAGGCATGGTGGCACATGCCTTTAGTCCCAGCACTCAGGAGGCAGGGGCAGGTGCATCTCTATGAGTTCAAGGCCAGCTTGGTCTACATAGTGAGTTCCAGGACAGCTGGGGCTACAGGGAGACCCATTCTCAAAAATACACACACAAAAAACCCCCCAATTGTTGGGGGTTTTTTTGTTTTGTTTTGTTTTGTTTTTGTGTGTGTGGGTAAAAGAACCAGGTACAAGCCTGGTGTGGTGGTGCATGCCTGGGTTAATCCGAGCATTTGGGAAACAGAGGTAGGTGGATCTCTGTGAGTTCAAGGCTACCCTGCTCTACATAGTGAGTTCCAGGCCAGTTGAGGCTACAGGGAGACCCTGTCTCATAAAAGACAAAAAAAAAAAAAAAAGTCTCAGAATGTGTGCTGCTTTGTGTTTGCTCTTAGGCTTTTTCATCTTTTTTTAAAAAATTATTTATTTTTTATTTTATGTGTATGCGTGTGTTGCCTGAATGTAGGTAAGTGCACCCGTGTTGTGCAATGTCTGCAGAGGACAGAAGAGGCTGTCGGATCCCCTGGAACTGGAGTTATGGACAGTTGTTACCTGCCATGTGGGTGCTGGGATTTGAACCCTGGTCTTCTGTAAGAAAAACCAGTGTTCTTAACTGCTGAGCCATCGCTCCAGCCCCTTTCCTCATCTTTATCAACCTGTAAATGCACGTCCAGTCTTTGCTGTCTTCCAGTCTTTGCTCACTTAATGTATCATGCTTCTCATTTTTTCTTTACATTTCACACAGCGCTCATTTTGGAAGACTGTACTGTAATTGTTTTAACCAATGTGCTCTTTTGCATATTTAGGTTATTCCCAATATTTTGTGATGACAGAAAATGCTGCAATGAAGAAGGTTTTATCCATGTGATTTTAATGCTGTTGAAAATGTACCTTGAGGTACATTCGTAGGCATGCGGTTGCTGTGTGAAGAGTAAATGATGGGGTTTCCCTTCCACTTGGAGTTGTAGTCATTTTCTCACCAGCAGTGTTGAGAGTGATGTGCCGTTTATTTTATTTGTATAAGTCAAATAAGTAAAGCTGAGCCTTGGTGGCAGCACCTCTGCTCTGTTCCCTCCCTGCCTGCTGCCATGTAGCACTTTCAATAGAAGACTAAACGCTGTTCTCAGAGCCAGTTTCCAGAGTCATGTGCAACAGTTTGCTGTTGCTGGCATACATTTTTACTTCTGAAGTTTAATGTTTAATGCTGGTATAGTCAGACTTAGATGTTTTTTGAGAATTAGTACAAAGAATTTAGTTGAAGAAGAATTACAAATGGACCATGAAGTGGATGGCAGAGCCAAATGGTTTTTTTGTTTTCTTTTGTTTTGTTTAGTTTTGAAGACACCTTGAATGTAGAATACCAACTCTGTCCCGGGACACTGGGTGATGAGGGAGAGAAGAGTGGGGAGTTGGGCTTTGTGATATAACAGTATTTATGTAGCTTCCTTTGCATTTTTTATCACTAAAAAATGGTTGTTTCTTTAATGGAGAAAAAGGCCTTTTTGAAAACTGTAGACTAGACATTCAGCCAGATGTTGGAACTGTGCTGAGTGCTCTAAAACGAAGCCCCCAGAACCTGAAGATTACATGTTACTTTTTTCTCCTTGTCCATGGAAGTGCTTTAGTGGAAAGGGTTTAAAAGCATTAAAGTATTCTAATTAAACTCTTATCTTTTTTTCCTTAATCCACGCATGTCAAATTGAATATTAATACTTTTCACTGGAAAGCATGTTTTAAGAATAGCAGTGTAGGGAATAGAGGGTGATCCTTTTTTTATTGTTTTATTTATTTAAAATTTCATGTGTATGCGTGTATTACCTGCATGTAGGTAAGTGCACCCATGTCGTGCAATGCCCACGGAAGTCGGAAGAGGCTGTCGGATCCCCTGGGACTGGAGTTATGGACAGTTGTTACCTGCCATGTGGGTGCTGGGATTCGAACCTGGATCTTCTGCAAGAACAACCAGTGTTCTTAACTGTTGAGCTATCTCTCCAGCCCCAGAGGGTGATCATTTATTTAAAAATAAAGCAACAGAAGTATGTATGTTATGTTAATGAGAATCTTTTTCTCCTGAAAAATATTTAAAATCGCTGAGTATGTTTAAAAAACAAAAAATTACTAGTCACAGTTGGTTACTTTCTGAGCTCCTTGGCATCTGCGCATGGAAATAAAGTCATCAGGTAGATTCGATTAATTTCTGAGCTCCTTGACATCTGAGCATGGATATAAAATCATCAGGTAGATTTCAATGGTAATGTTTTTCACATCCACAAAATATTAAGGAGCAAATTTTTATGTTTTGAAGAATTAATATTCTTGTTTTTTAATGTATTTTAATTAATTTATTTTTACACCCACTTCCCAGATAGCACCGTCCCATAGCCTCCCTCCCCCCACGAGAGCCCTTATACTCTGATATCCCTACTACTGTCTGCTGTGTTGTCAGCACCCCAGCCATTCCCCACTACTTGTCCATCTGGTGAATCTAGTCAGCCTATCTAGAGGTCTTTGTTTTAGGAGGGTCAGCTGTTCCTCATCTAGCGGTAATCAGTTGTCAATATTCCTTTGGATAAGATTGGGGTCTGCTGTTCATTTTCCCAGTTCTATGCTGGGTTACTATCTGGGAATCCCTTTGGCCACCTTGGCCAACAACTCAAAAGAAGGTATTGCCTGTTTGGCATTGTTGCTTGTTATGTAGCCTTTAGCTACACATATGGACTCTTAGGAAATTATATTGGCCCCTTTAATCTTTGGTTATACTTTCCTTTTGTGTGTTTAAGGCCATACAGTTTGGTCCAGATAAACCGATTTATTCTTACTCTAAAGGTCATTTGAGGATCTGTTCCTCAGGGGTCACATGGGCTTGGGAGTAACCGACTG
>NW_008340872.1:2849388-2881958 GCF_000622305.1 Nannospalax galili | reverse complement strand
ATTTACAGCCAATTTTGAAGAAGCTGCATCTTAGCTCTGGAAATTGTTATTGAATATGTCAATGCTGTTGTAATGAAATGCTTCTTCTGATTGTGTGGTTATTAAATAAATTTAAAAAAAAATTGCCGGGCATGGTGGTGCACGCCTATAGTCCCAGCACTTGGGAGGCAGAGGCAGGCGGATCTCTGTGAGTTCAAGGCCAGCCTGGTCCACATAGTGAGTTCCAGGATAGCTTGAGCTACAGAGAGACCCTGTCTCAAAAAGACCAAAAAAAATTTTTTGCCAAAGAAGGAAAGTTTGGCATCTTGTTTACTTCTTATAAAATCTGAAAGGTATAGAAACAAAGCAACTAAAACTGGTCAGCAGTTTCTGTTAAGCATATAGGGTCAGAACCAAAACATAATTTAAGCAAGTAGAATTTCACAATGTGTGAATTTCACAATACTTTGACCTACTTGAGTTTAAGCCAGAGGCACAAGATTCGTTCAAAATCAAGATATTCTATCAACATTAGTGTTTATTTCAACAGATACAAGCAAAAGGAAAACTTGTGATCAGATCAGCAGATGTAGAGACTTTGAAAGAAAGCATAACCTTTTCTTTTATGTGGAAATGAGCTACATACATATGCCAGGCAGTGAATACAGGTCACTGGCAAAGCATTTGTCTAACATGCAGGGGGCCCTGGGTTTAATTCCTAGCACTGAAAAAGTAATAGTAATATTCTACTTTGTAACATTTTAGAGCCTGTACTCTTAGTGCTTCAGGTGGGAAGAGCTGGAGTTTAAGGTGAAGGCTAGTCCTGGCTACATAAATTCCTGTCTCAAAAACAAAGTTAGACTGCTTTCCAGGAGTCACTACCAAGTATCATTCTAAACAGTGAAGTACTGAATCTACTTCACTAAACTTGGAACTAAGTGGAGACGCATTTCATAATGTTTTAGAGGCAAAAGACCAACGAAAAGATTGTTGTAAATACTGGAAAAGAAATACAGTGCTCTTGGTTTTTCTATTTATGTTATTGTAACTTTACTAAAATAAAAAAATTAGCATCTAAAAATTAGTAATATTCATAAAAATTTAGTAAGATAGTTGCATATAGCATAAATAACTTCTAAAATTAAAAATCTGTGTGTGGGGGAGGTTAAAAGATTTATTTATTTTTATTCTCTGTCTATGTGTGGTTTGCCTACAGGTGTGTATGTGTACCGTGTTGTGGCTAGTGCCCATGGAGGCCCCAGATCCCCTGGAACTGGAATTACAGATGGTTGTGAGCTGCCATTTGGGTGCTGAACCGAAGCTGGGTCTTTTGCAAGAGCAGCACATGTTCTTAACTGCTGAGCCATTTCTCTAGCACCTTCTGTGGTTGTATTTGAGTCAGAGTCTTCTGTAGCCCAGGCTGGCTTTGAAGTTTTGATGCACCAAGGTTTACCTTGGACTCTGATCCTCTTGCATCTGTCTTCAGAGTGCTGGTATTATTTATCAATAAAATTTTATTACTTATATGAAGAAAATGTGAGTAATATATGAAGAAATATTTTATTAGAAGAAGTGGACTTAAGACTATTTTTCTTGGTGAGCAAACTATTATGTATATATCAAAAAATCTAAGGCAGAATTTGGATTCCAGTAGAAAGCAAACATACATGAATAATTAAGAAAAAAATTTTCTGTAAATTTGTGTGTATGCACGAACACAGGTGATATATATGCATGTTTGTGTGGAGGAGGCCAGAGGTCAACTTCAGGTGTCATTCCTCTGGAGCTGTCCACCTTGTTTTATTTTTGGTGGTGTTGTTATTTATTTTATTTTCATTTTATTTGTGTATCTATGTAAGTGTATGCTGCAGAGGCCGGAAGAGGGTGTCAGATCCCCAGGGACTGCAGTTATATGTGTTTATGAGCTGCCCAAGGTTTGTGATCAGAACAGGACTCGGGTACAAGGATTTTCATGCTAAGTCAAGGATTTTCATAAGCACAGTTTCAACATTGAATGCACAAGTGTTAGTTTTCAGAATTTCTAAATCCAGTGTCATGTCATGTCTCTGTGTTAAAGTTTGTAGAACTCCACAGAGTAAGTGGAATTTAACCAAACACATCCAGATAAAACAGTCAATTTCTAGATGTTGTTTTACTAACATTGAATTACAACTTAGTTCACATACAAAATTTACCCTTTGAAACTTTAATTCAGTGGTTTGTAGTGTAGTCGTAAAATTGTGTCATTAGTACATTTTCTTCTAAATGAAATCTCTTTAAAAGTAAGAAATTTCCAAATTCAGGTTGAAGATTACCCAGCTTGTCATATGGGTACAGAGTAAAAGATACCGTATAGTCACGTAACATAGTTGTTCTGTGCCGTGGGCGTGGCGGCTGAGAAACGAAGGGTCCTTCACATCGCCGTTGTTCTGAGTCTGTGCTGCTGGTTTGCAGGGCACTAGCTGACATGAATAACGATGGAAAAATGGATCAAGTGGAGTTTTCCATAGCTATGAAACTTATCAAGCTGAAGCTACAAGGATATCAGCTCCCCTCTGCACTTCCCCCTGTCATGAAGCAGCAGCCAGTTGCTATTTCTGGTGCACCAGCATTTGGTAAGTCCGAAAATGAATTGCTCCCTGTATCTGTATTTCTTTCTTTCTTTCTTTCTTTCTTTCTTTCTTTCTTTCTTTCTTTCTTTCTTTCTTTCTTTCTTTCTTTCTTTTTTTTTTTTTTGTCTTTTTGAGACAGTGTCTCCCTGTAGCCCCAGCTGGCCTGGAACTCACAGATATCCTCCTGCCTCTGCCTCCCAAGTGCTGGGTTTAAAGGCGTGCGCCACCATGCCCCGCTTGCTTCCTATATTTAATTGTGTATTTTAAAAATGAATGCTTTCCCTCTCAGAGATTATAGCATTATGAAATTCTAGGGGACAGTTCTGTCTATAAAATGATTGGCTTCTTCAGAAGGATAGTGCTGATGTGGGACCATGTGCACATTAACCTCAAGGGTGCAGGTAGAGGTGCAGAAGGTCTGGCCGGGTCAATGAGCACACCTGCACTCTGCCGCAGCAGCTCTGCCCTTGCTCTGCACACTGGCATGTATTTCCTTTGCTTTTCCTTTTCCAGAGTGTCTTTTTTTCTCTTTGTACATAAATAATTTCTTTTATGTTTATGTCTGTCTACCTATCTATCTGCATATCCAATTATCTGTTTATTTCTATCTCTCTCTCTCTCTCTCTCTCATTTTAAAAAATTTTTGAAACAGAGTCTCAACACTGGGCTGGAACAAAATGACCCTCTCTGTCTTCCTGCACTGGGAGCAGCTTGCTTGGCCTGGAGCTCTGTGTAGTCCCAGCTGCCTTCAATCCCATGATCCTCTTGGCTTAGCCTCCAGAGTACTGGGATTTCACACATGTGCCATCTCAACTTCAGAAATAAATCTTTTTATTGCCAGTAGTGGGACAGTTGGCCACTGTTAGTCCACTCCGCACTTTTATAACCTGAGATGGGCTTATACAGAGATTGCAACAGGAAAGATTCAGCTCACAGACCTGGAGACTCAAGCAAGAGCAGGACACCAACATTGGCTCAGCCCTGGTGAGGACCTTGCGTCAGTGGCAGGGTCACATGTGGGAAGAAACATAGCATCTTGAAACAGAAAGGTCAGGGACCAGACTTGTATTTGAAAACCTGCTTATGGAAGAGCTGAGCGTTCCCCAGGGAGGTGCCTAAATCCCTCTGAGGACAGATAGCTCTCGTAACCTGAGATCTCTAGGCACCGCCAAGGTCTATCATCTCTCACCTTTCCATACTGGAGGCTAAGCATCTAACACATGAACCTTTGAGTACTGGGGGATATACCAAAACCACAGCAAACCTAAAGCTCTGTTGTGGAACAAATTGACCTTCTGTCTTCCCTGCATTGGGAGCAGCTCCTGGCCTGGGCTCTACCTCTTCTTTGTCAGGGGCTCCTCTTGGTACTTGGTGGCCTTTTTCATCTTTGCCATGCAAAGTTGCTGTTTCTATCTCCTGTAGTTTTTTATCCTGTGTCTTTTGTTCTGAATGTTCTTTTTTGTGTGTGTGCTCTCAGGAAATATGGTAAAAGTGCTTGGCTCAGGTTTGACAAAGAGAAGACAAATAAATACTGTATTAATCATGGAATTTAAAAAGGTCTGGGGACACTTGCAAAGCTAGGTGCCCAGCCCAGCTTTCTTCCAAAATGTCCACTGTCCACGAAATTCTGTGCAAACTCAGCTTAGAGAGTGATCACTCCATACCCCTGAGTGCCTATGGGTTGGTCAAAGCCTATACCAGCTTTGATGCTGAGAGATGCTCTGAACATCAAGATGGCTGTGAAGACCAGAGGTATGGGTGAGGTCACCATTGTCAACATTCTGACCAACCGCAGCAACACCCAGAGACAGGACATTGCCTTCTCCTACCACAGAAGGACCCAAAAGGAACTTCCGTCAGTGCTGAAGTTAGCCTTATTTGGGCACCTGAAGACCATGAATTTGGGCTGAAGACACCTGCTCAGTACAGTGCTTCAGAACGGAAAGCCTCCATGAAGGGCCTGGGGACTAACGAGGATTCTCTCATTGAGATCATCTGCTCAAGAACCAACCAGGAGCTCCAGGAGATTGACAGTCTACAAGGAAATGTGCAAGACTGACCTGGAGAAAGGACATCATTTCCAACACATCTGGTGACTTCCAGAAGCTGATGATTGCTCTGGCAAAGGGCAGATGAGCAAAGGAAGGTTCAGCCATTGACAATGAAATGATTGACAGAATGCCCGGGAACTGTATGATGCTAGAGTGAGGAAGAAAGGGACTGACGTTCCCAAGTGTCTCAGCATCATGACCAAATGCAGTGTGTGCCACCTCCAGCAAGGTACAGGAGTGGCAGCCCTCACAACATGCTGGATAGCATCAAGAAGGAGGTCAGAGGAGACCTGGAAAACGCCTTCTGAACCTGGCTGGTCCAGTGTATACAGAACAAGCCCTTGTACTTTGCTGACCCGTTCTATGACTCCATAAAGGGCAAAGGGATATGTGATAAAACTCTGAATAGAAGGGTGGTCTCTCGAAGTAAAGTGAACATGTTGAAAATGAGATCTGAATTCAAGAAATATGGCAAGTCCCAGTACTACTACATCCAGCAGTACACCCAGGGTGATTACCACAGGGCACTGCTCCACCTGTGTGGTGGAGATGGCTCCAGATGTGGAACTGCCTGTACCCCCACCTAACGTTTTAGAGAATCAATCTGCGACTAGCAGACCCCAAGCTCCTGCCTGTTAAGATGACATCAGAGTTGCAGCCCCTCCCCACATTTAGTTGCCTTAGGGTTACCTGACTTTCCCTTCTTCTTAAGCCAAAGAAATGAACATTCCAGGGAACTGGAAGAAGTCTGTGATGTAAAACATGTTGTATACTGTGTTGTGAATAAGCCATTTTTACTTTAGAAACAAAGAGAACAAAATGGAATAGAAAAGGATAAATGTTATTCCCATCACAAGCATAATTTGATAAAAGCTGACCTTCACCAGGCATTTTTCTTATGAATTGATGACACACTGAGCCCATGAACAATTCTGGTTTCTTCCTATTCTTACCCTAGACTTTATTTAGGTCTGTTTGAAGGTTATGGTAGTGAGAATATGTGATTCATGGGGCTCCTAAAGTTGAGAGCAAAGCACAAAACCTGTGGATAAAGCTCCTTTTCTATTAATTATTTAAATTTAATTTTAAAAATTTTTGTGTGTGTGTGTGTGTGTGTGTGGTGTGTGTGGTGTATGTGGTGTATGTCTACATGTACATACATGCACCTGTGGGAGGCTTGAGGTAGTGTCAGTATCCTCTCCTATCACTCTCCATCTTACTCTTCTGAGGCAGGGTGTCTCCTCAGACCTGGAGCTTATGTTCTCCAGCAAGCCCCAGTGACCCTCCTGTCTCCACCCCACCAGGCCTGACTTGTTACGTGGTGCTGGGATCTGAACTCAGGTCCTCATGGCTGTGCAGCAAGCACTGTTAACCACTGGGCCATCTCTCCAGCCCCATGGATCAGATTTCCTTCCTTCTCTTCACATCCTTATATACCTGATGGTAGGTGGTAAATTGAAGCAGATTTGAGGGGATCAGTGAAGAGCCCTCTGGTATAAATAATAAGTAAATTTGTTAGATTTTTCTACTGAAAACAAACAGCTTAATTCTTACTTTTTTTCTAACTGGGACCATAATACTTGTAGAAACAAAGGAGGAAGGATCTATTTTGGCTCATTGTTTCAGAGAATTTCAGTCCATTGTGATAGGGAAGGTACGGTAGTGGCAGTGTATGGTAGAGGATGCTCGCATCACAGTGGATCAGAGCAGAGTGAGCTGGAACCACGGTGGTAGGCATAGCCTTCAGAGGCCCACTCCTCTCAGTCTACTTCTGCCAGTTAGGCCCCACCTCCTAAAGGTTCAAAAGCCTCTCAAAATAGTGCCTCCAATTTGGGGACTAAGCATTCAGAACACAAGCCTGTAAAAGACATTTCAAATTCAAATTATATGGGACTAGAAAGAGGGCTCAGTGGTTAGGAACACTGGCTGCTTTTGCAAAGGACCCAGGTTCAGTTCCCAACCGTCGCTTACTCCAATTCCAGGGCATCTGACACACTCTTCTGGCCTCCATGGGCACTGCATGCATGGTGCACTTAACATACATGTAGGCAAAACACTCAAACACATAAAAATAAGCAAGTCAAATTCAAATGACAAGACTCTCTATATAATCTAAGCCAGGCGTGGTAGTGCACGCCTTTGATCCCAGCCCTCAGGAGGCAGAGGCAGGCGGATCTCTGTGAGTTCAATGCCAGCTTGATCTACATAGTGAGTTCCAGGCCAGCTGGGGCTACAGGGAGATGCTATCTCAAACCCTCCCCTGCCCCTCAAAATACTATAATCTTTCTTGGATGACCTTTGCCCACAAGGTTGCTTTTTCTAAGAAAAAAGGTACAATGGTCCATGAGAAAAGACAAAACTATTTGTGAGCAAAGGCTAGCACAAGTGAATAGTGTAGGTAGCACGGGACTAGCCCCCTGTTTATCTTGGACCTTTGTATTCACAATACTTAGCCTTTAGTTAGCCTATTTAAGTAGATTGTGCTCTGAATCCTTTACCTGTAGGTAATTTTTGTTCAGGACCACATGATAAGATTGTTAAGGAGTACTTCGTTTTCTTTTAGCCTCTTCCAGAAAGAGACTTCAGATACCGAAGGGTCCTGTTCCCTCTTCTTCTCTTAAACTTGAGTATAATTCTTCCTTTGATACTTAATTTGTTTTCTCTTGTTGCATTCTGCTCCAGGACTTTCAGTTTGGGCAGTGTAGTTGCTGCTTTTGCTGCTTTTTCCTGCTCCTCATCTTCCTCCTCCTCCTCCTCTTCATCCTCTTCTTCTTCCTCCTCCCCCTCTTCCTCCTTCTCCTCTTCCTCCCCTTCTTCCTCCTCCTCCTCATCTTCCTCTTCCTCCTCCTTTTGTCAGATGCTTACAGGCACACTGCTGAGCATCTTATAGTCACTCTCATGCCTTCCACTGTTACTAAGAATTTCCAACTTGACCCTGTACATCAGCCAGTAACTTTGGCTCTTTCCTGGCTCTTCTTACCTTTTTCTCATCACATTGACATTCTTAGTAAAGTGATTTCAGAAGAATAAATAAACCATGAAGGTTTAAGATAGATTAAAATTACAGGGACTTTATCAAGTTAACTCAAAAATCTAGTCTTTGCTAGTATTTCTAGTTCCACCTTTCAACTCAATATAAGTAATGGCGGCTTTTATTTGGATTGTGATAACATGGAACTCAAATAGCTTGTGTCCTTTGTTTTGGAGAAAAGTAAAATGGGCTTGTCAGTGAATCAAAAATAAGTAGGGTGAGTTGTTGGTAGCTCAGGGGTAGTGGTACAATGTCTTCTTTGGGGGAAGGTGTAGCAAGATCTTGCATGTGGAGTCAAGTCATTGGAATCAAGTCATTGTGTTAAGAGGGAAGAAGCTGAAAAGGAAGCCTGAGGAGAGTGGTCGTTCTAGTAGCCAAGAAGGTGTTCAGGGTGAAGGGAGCGAGCCACTTTTGGAGCCGTTTCTGAGAGATGAGGTAAATATAGGACAAAAAGAGGTGATTGAATTTGGCCTAATGAGCTTCTCAGTGATCTTGTCCATAAGTGCAGTGAGTGTTGGGAGCAGCGCCTGCTTGGAAGCTAGGAGACAGCTTGACTAATGGAGGCAGGAGGCTGCAGGACTCGGTGTCCGTGGAAGTGCTCCTTCCTTTACAGAGAAGGAAGCCCCGACTGTGCAGGTGAGGGAGAATTTCAAGAACTAAGAACGAGCACCATAAGTGATGAGATCCAGAACAGTCTCCAGGAGGTATATTTAATTAGAAAATCATTCCTTCAGCCACCTGTGGTGCCATCACCTGCAATCCCACCTCTCGAGAGGCAGAGGCAGGGAATCTCCTGTGCAAACTGGCTGGCTCGACAAGCTGGAATTGCCCAGTTCTGGGTCCAGCAAGAGACCCTGCCTTGTAAATAAAGACATTCAAAGTCAAGTTCCTGCCTCCACACATGCAAACATGCATGCATATTCTCATATTCACCACACATATACCCAGCGAAATAAAACTGAAAAAGAAAAAAGGAATGCAAGCAAAATAGAAATGTATAAACCTGTCACGGTGCAGGAGACAGAAGGAAGGAAGTCATATGTCTGGTATAGCTGACAGCAGGGAAACAGCAAAATAACTAATAGGCCTTCACTGGGAAGCTGATTAGTCAATCCAAGAGCTGCAGAAGGCCTGAAAGATCTGGAGCAGTACAGCCTCTAGAAACTACTCAAAGCTGACTCATCTGGTGGAGTGCTTGCCTAGTGTGTGTGAGGTCCTGGGTTTGATCTCTGGCAACACAAAAAAACTGAAGAAACAAACCAAAACCTTAACTCATTAAGCCTTCCTTCTGGGACCAAGCCCCATCCTGAGATAAAGTGAGTGAGACAGGAATTCAAACAACAGTACTTGGACACACAGACAAGGGAAAGAGAAAGTCCAGAAAAAATGAGGGAGGAGGACAGAGTCCCGAAATCCTAGGCAAGGCTCATGTAAAAATAAGCAATAGAAAGATTGAAGTCAGGTTAAACCTCACAGAAAGTTATTATTAGAAGTAGTATGTGGCTGAATAACACCCCTGTGGACAATGAAAACACTGTTTCAAGACAAGCCAGAGGTGCTGTGCAAATGACACAAGACTTCAAAGACCAACTTAACCCATATTTAAAAATCTTAGAAATGAGGTGGCACAACTGAGCAAGGAGGGAGCAATTAAAGAAAAATTCATTTTAGAAGCAACTGAAGAGGTTCTATTCTGAAGGGAAGTAAAATGTAAACTTTTTTTTAATTAGAAGAAAATGAAAAAGCAGACATAAAAAGAACTTGAGAAACTGACAAATATTGAAAGCAAAGAAAGTTGAACAGAATTCCTAAGGAAGAAATCCCCATGAGGAGACAAAGCAAATAGTAAAATGAATTCAAGATCGTTATCTTGAAATAAAGATTTGAGAGTCTCATATGTCTGAGAATATCAGTGTAAGAAGATCAACTGTAAGGTGTTTTCTACTTTAAAATTTATGTTATTGTGTAGAAAAAGCACGTGCATAGCTCAGAAGGTAAAGAAAAGTAGATTAGCTTTGGACAGCAGTGCTTTATTGCAAAAGAAAATTGAGTAATATATTTAGTTTTTTTTTTTTTTTCCTTTTTTTGGTCTTTTTGAGTCAGGGTCTCCCTATAGCTCCAGCTGGCCTAAAACTCGCTCAGTAGACCAGGCTGGCCTCAAACTCACAGATCCGCCTGCTCTCAGCTACATAATTTAAATCATAGAGATTCAAATTCATATGTTGAAAATTATACAATAGAATCAATCATTTATCGAGTTTTTCCTATTTTAACTATATAGCAGAATGAGCAGAATAGATCCTCATAAGAAGTACCTTTTTACAAGCATATTGCATAAATGACTAACAGCTGATAGGTTTTTGTCACTGATTTGTGATTTTCTTTTGCTAATGGATAAATACAGGCATTAAGCACCAGTGACCGTCCATATCCTAGAAAGACAGCCCATGTTCTGTGTTTCTTGTGGTTCTGACAAATGATCTGACCTGAGTGGTTTAGCCTTTGGACCTGGCTACCTGTTTGCAGGAAGTACAGAGGCTAGAGGAAAAGAGATGTTCCATGAGGATGTAACCAATGAAATCCAGACTGGGAAGGTCTACAGGTTACATGACTTGAATCTTTCAACAAATAGATTGAGAAGAGACAGTATACAGGCCTCTAGATTCAGTGAAACACAACAGACATTTGAGCAGTAGGATATTCAGCCCCAGCAGAATGAAATTAACAAATCCTTCCTCCTAGGACAAATAGGAGGAGGGACAAAATTGAACTAAGTATGTTGGACAGGCCTGTAATCCCAGCATTCAGGAGACTGAGGAAGGAGAATGCCACTAGTTTGAGGACCTCCCGAGTGACAAGTGCCGGCCAGCCAGGGAGGGTTACATGTCTTACCTCTGAAAAGCAGACTACACAGAATTTACAACACATCTACTTTAGTGATCTGTACATCTGTCAGAAATATATAACTTTTTGAGAATTGTTTACACTTGAAAAGCTGCTGAGGTTCAGGTGTGAGCAATGCAAAAGGCTTTCCTTTGTGGCATGTTCTTTCCTCTATCTCTTCAGTGTGACTAATTTGGAGGTTCTGCGAGGATAGAGCAGGCTGTAAGCACCAGAAGCCTTGCTCTTGGTATTTTCTTAGATGAGGTCTTTGCCTGTAGCTGACATCTTAGTCAGTAGAAGTATGATCTTGGCAGCACATCAACAGATAAAACCAATACCTCCGTTAGCCTGCTGTTGGGCACATATATTCTTGGTTGAGGCTGTACATGTATGCAGTTGAGGTAGGGTGAGCCCAAGCCAGCTGCAAATCCTTGACCAATTCTCAAACTGTGTGTATGTTTGGAGAGTATGTCAGAATCCTGTGAAATAACAGCTTAAAAAGCCAAGAGCTTTTGTTTTAGTTCTGGTGTTTCTTCTTCATGTTTAGAACATACTTATAGAGACATTGCTCCCATTAAGTGTTTGGCTCCCGTGTGGTACAGTGCTATAGGAGAGGCAGGTGAGGTGGTTGATTTGCTGTTCCTCTTTATATTTGTCAGCTTTGAGCCGGTTGCCATTTCTTTTTTTCTGAGACAGGGTCTTCTGTGGCTGAGTCTGGCCTCAAACTTCCTATGTGCCTGAGGTTGACCTTGAACTTCTGATCCACCTGCTTTTACCTCCAAAGTGCTGAGATTATAGGTGTCTACCTCCATACCCAGTTTATGCTGTGCTGGGGATTGGGACATTATGCATGCTAGGCAAACACTCCACTAAGCTACATCCCTGGCCCCATTGTTTTTCATATTGATCCTGATGAAGCCTTCAAGTTAGGTGTGTACAGTCCTTTTATTGTGATCTCCCCCCCCCCATGCCCTTTCTAAAAGTAGCAAGATAACTTTTATTTGGAGCAAAGTGATAGTGAGGATATAAGGGATACTGTCAAGATTGACAGCAGGCCACGTGAGTGAGAGTACTCAAGGGCATTGTCATTCTTGATCTAAATTTTGTTTGTTTGTTTTGGTCTTTTTGAAACAGGGTCTCCCTGTAGCCCCAGCTAGCCTGGAATTTTCTATGTAGATAGACCAGGCTGGTCTGGATCTCACAGAAATCTGCCTGTCTTTGCCTCCAGGGTGCTGGGATTAAAGGCATGTGCTCAGCTTTTGACATAAATTTTTGTATTCTTCAAAATGTTTTATTTAATATTTTATTATTTTTATTTTATGTGTATTAGTATATTGCTTGGATGTATGTAAGTGCACCCATGTTGTGCAATGCTCTGGAAGGTCAGAAAGAGGGCGTCAGAACCCCTGGAACTGAAGTTACAGACAGTTATTAGTCACCATGTAGGTGTTGGGAGCCAAACCTGGGTCTTCTGCAAGAGCAGCCAGCGCTCTTACTGCTGAGCCATCTATCCAGTCCCTGTTGTTTTGTTTTATTTTATTTTATTTTATTTTATTTTTTGTCTTTTTGAGACAGGGTCTCCCTGTAGCCCCAGCTGTCCTGGAACTCGCTATGTAGACCAGGCTGGTCTTGAACTCACAGAGATACGCCTGCCTCTGTCTCCCGAGTGCTGGGATTAAAGGCGTGCGCCACCACGCCCGGCTTTATTTTCTTTTTTTAAAGTATTTTGTTTATTATTTTTATTTTATGTGTATGCATATATTGCCTGCATGTGTGTAAATGCACCTGTGTCATGCAGTGCTGTGGAGGACAGAGATGGTGTTGGATACCCTGGAATGGGAGTTGCAGATGGTTGTAAGCCACCATGTGGGTGCTGGGATTCGAACTTGGGTCGTCTGCAAGAGCAGCTAATCCTCTTAACTGCTGAGGCATCTCTCCAGCCTCTATTCTTCAAAATGTTTAACCTGAAGCTGTGTGTGTGTGTGTGTGTGTGTGTGTGTGTGTGTGTGTGTGTGTGTTGAAATTTAAAGGATTTTCTTCTTGTAGTACTGAACCCAGAGCCTTGTGTGAATGACAAGCAAGAACTTTTTAACTCAGCTATACCTTCAGCCCTATAACCACAGTTCCTATAACCACAAGTTATGTGGGGATATATTAGAACTGGAATGAGATTTTCATCCTTAAGCAGTACTAGATTAAATGTCACTGAATAGTAAAGTGTAATTGGCTGAGTTTTGCTGGTTTTTTTTTTTTTTTTCTTCTAGGTATAGGAGGACTCACTAGCATGCCGCCACTCACAGCTGTTGCTCCAGTGCCAATAGGATCCATCCCAGTTGTTGGAATGTCTCCACCCTTAGTATCTTCTGTTCCTCCAGCAGCAGTGCCTCCCCTGGCTAATGGGGCTCCCCCAGTTATCCAGCCTCTGCCTGCGTTTGCTCATCCTGGTATGTGCCTGCCCATAGCCTAATTTTTACTAGTTACATTTTTGCTGTTCTTTTCTTGTTAACTGTTTGGTCACTTCCTAATTCTAATTAAGTAATATTTTTATCCCAAAGGAAGGTTTTTTTTTTTCTATTTTATTTCTCATTTTAAATGGCATATGCTAAGGGGGTAGAAAGAAGGAAAAGAAAGGGAATTGTAGATCCTTGGTACCTCTGTGGACAAAGAAGAACTCAACAGCAGAAATCAAAGCAAATTTCCTTCAAGGGTCTTGTACGAGTCACTGAGATTGAGCAGTGTTTGAACATTTTGCATTTCCATGTATCAGTTACTGCTATTCTTTGGCCTCTAAGAATTGCTAATGTAAAAGCTAGTCTACAGATAGAATTACATGGTGAGGAAAATGAGCCTTGTGGATTTGAGCAAGTGGGATGAATCCAGCAGAATAGGGAAGGAAGTCAATTAATGACCAGATATATTAAGCTCACAGTGTTAGCACATTTGCTTAATTGAAGGGAAGAATGTAGTTATTTTAGTTGCTGACTTAATTTCATTTTGAGGCTTTATTCAGAGTCTTTTCCTATAATTAAAAGATAGCATAACTCTAGATGCAGACAGCCTGGTCTAATAAATCATAATGCATCTTTCAGAATGGGGCTTCTTAGTTGTGAGCCTGACTTCGCATGGTTGACTCACTTCTGTAACCCATAGGATTGTTTCAAAAAGCTGTTCTGGTATATCTGAGTAAATTCAGTAGTGCCAACTGCATAAATTTTAGCATTGTATTTGTAGCATTATTTCTGGGCTTGAGGCAACCTGGATTTATTCTATCTGCTGTGTCTCTTGAGTTCAAGCCAAACAATCTAACTCACCACTTTTTTTAGATCTGCCCCATACAGTCTTTCAGGCTTGACTGTGGCTGCAGATGTGATAGCATCCAAGACCATTCTTGCAGTTATTTCCCAGGAGGATAAGTGGATCCAACGAGCCCTGTGTCTTGTTTTCTTTTGTGACTTTGGCAAGTGTTTGTAAGACACCATGCAGGGTTGAGGGGTGAAGGGTGTGGCTAGGGTCTGAGTGTTTTCTGATATACAACTAATCAGGCCAAATGAGAATCAGACACAAAAGCTGCCCCTCCCTAGCCTCACGTGTTATCTGACCAAGACTTGGCAGCCTATGACTTCTTGGCTCCTACATCTGGGACTAATGCTTCAGTTCCTTTGATGGCCAGAAATGCCATCTTATATATTTAAGCTGTTCTTTCCTCAACTCTTGGAACAGAGCCTGCAGAATGTGATACTGAATGTTCAACGAAGAGTAAAGTTTTTTGGATATCAGCATTACTACATGGTAAGGTAGTTCTCAGTAGCACAAATAAATCTAGAAACATTTTTGGCAGGAAGACGGAGTAAAGGGGAGTGACTTTAGAATCCACGCCGGAAAGAAAAGAGAAATGTTTTCTGCTTCAGATTTTATGACACTGCATTTAAATTTTTTAAATGAGGGAAATTACCTTCACAGAATTAAAGCTACTCAATATTTTATTTTTACAGCAGCCACCTTGCCAAAGAGTTCTTCCTTCAGTAGATCTGGCCCAGGGTCACAATTAAACACTAAATTACAGAAGGCACAATCATTTGACGTAGCCAGGTAAGATTGTTCGTTTCTGTGGAAAGGTTAGGTATAGCCATGATTACATTCCCTGTAGACTTGAAAATGAATTATCTTTTATTGTTACTTTTTTATTATAGAATGCTTATAATAATGATTTTAAAAATCGAGATAATGCTACTAGACTTTATTATGTAGCCATTGCAGAGATGATAGGTCAGGAACATGCCATTTTTTAAAAACTTTTTTTTTTTGTATTTTTTTTGACAAAAAGGTGATAGTAGAGGTTGGAAGGCAGCTCTGTGGTAGAGCACTTGCCTAGCGTGTGTGGGGAACTGGGTTCAATCACCAACACCAGAAAAGAGAGAATGGAATAGAACAGAATGGAGTAGACTCCTACAGGAACTGACCAAATCAAATTAATGATCTTGTATGAAATCATTTACAAGGTCACGAGTTATTTATTTGAAGATTGGAACCACAGTTGGATTTGTTTTAATTCTGTCTCATGCACATGGAATCTGTCTGACTTATTATTAAAACTATATTAAAGACCAGTTTTTATAAAATGAATTATTCAGATTAATGAAGAGTTCATATTAATACAGGTATATAAATATGTGGCTCAGTTTTCGGGAAACTTACGTGAACTTACTGTTTGTATTTGGCCAACCCTAATTTCTCACTGTCTTCTATATTTCTCTTTATCCCTGATGTTCTTCTTGCATACTGCTGTGCTAAGTTGACAAATTGAGTCCCTATGTAAATAATCTTAAAACTTTTGAAACGAAGGGTGATATAAAGGAATATGACTCCAGCCATGGTGGGAAGGGGGCAGAGACAGGCCCGATGTTGTCCACGCTGGCCTGAAATTCAGGATGTCTGGGATTATAGGCATGAGCTAAAACACCCAACCAGAATTTTTTCTTCAGTGAATCAAGTTGTTTTTCCTCTTTAAAGAAAGTATGTTGAATATAATTCAATAATGCACTACCTTTTAAAAATTATTTAAAGAAAATTCACAATCTGAAAAGTTCTGTGCCAAAAGCTCGTTATTTTCTCTGTTGTAAATGAAGATCAAGCTCAGAGACATTAAACTGACCAAGATAATGTTACTCAGTGGCAGGGTCAAGAGTCACACTCAGTTCTTTGTGTTTAAGGCATGTGTTCTCAGCTGTAGATCCTCTCTAGTCTTCAGTTCACTGTACTGTACAAGCATATACATTCCTCTAGGTAGGATTATACTCTCAAGATGCTCAGACCTTCTCTGAGCCACCTGCTCAATCACACTATTGAACCCTATAACATGGGCAGCAGATAGGTTCCAAAATTGTGAATGAAGAAATAAATCCAGAGATATATTTCTTCCCCATAATTGGCAGCATGGTGAAGGTTGGCCTGAGATCGAAGCTCACATGCATGTTAAATTTCCTCCTGATAGTATGCTGAAGTTTTATGGATATTTTTTTTCTTTTTCAAGTAATTTTGGATTCTGCCATGAAATTGGTTTGTAACATGATAACCATCATTGTTTGCAAACAGCAGTGCTCTTCAGAAACTGGGTTTTATGTGTTAGTAGTTATCTTTTCAGTAATTTAAAGCTGTAACAAATTTCTGTGATGCAGGTACCTAACTTTTAGGTAATTTATTGCTGAATTTTTAATTACTTAAATTCTTAAATACTTAGATTTGGCAGAGAGCCATGACTTGCTAAGTATAATCTCAGACAGCTTCTGTGTGCAACACCCTTCTTCCTCACTCTGCAGGCACAAGATAGTTAGCTTCTTGACAGGTAGGTAGGAGTTAGAATCGGCAAAACATTAGCCAAAATGAGAGAGCTGCTGCGGATGTACTCACAGCACAGTAGGTCCTGGTAAGTGGTCTTATTAGGAATTCATCAAAATTAAAGAAGGTGAATTTAGTTATTTTTCAAGTATTTGATAGTTGTTTCCTCTTGTAATAACTTTGCATAGTAAGTATAAATTACATAGATGCCAGACATCTTAATGAAAGATAACTCAGCTTCAGTGTGTGGTTAAAGTTTTGACTTGGTGTGTGACACCTGAACGTTTTGTTAGCATGAAAGAAAACTGTGTACAGGCCCTTTTCTGTCTTCTCTCTTGCAAGTGGAGTGCTGTTTTCTGTTTCCACTGTGTTTAAATTACCTGACTCTTAACAAGCTGTCTCTGCCAGTGTGATACTTGTGTGTGCTGTGACATCTGAAGGAGTCCCAGGGGCGTCTTAGCCAGACTGATTGCTAGCAGGGTGCCCTGAGGTCAGGATTGTAGCACACTGGCAAGGAGATGTCAGTGTTGGATCACACGCAAGGAAATGGAGCTCTGTCCATGCCTGCTCCACTGATTTGCCAGGATCCTGAATATATCCTGTTTCTTCTCTGGGAGGTTTTCTATTTGCTGAGAATTTAAAACCTCCTGGGAGGAAATAGTTCACTTCATTAAGAAATGGGTTCTGGAACTGGCAAGATGGCTCTTTAGGTGATGGTGCTGGCCTCCAAGCCTGCAGGCTTGAGTTTAATACCCCTGACCCACATGGTGGACAGAAAGAACCAACTTCTTCAGGTTGTCCTCTGACCGCCACATGCACACTATGGCATGCGCCATCCACCCCCACCTACCCCAAATAGATAAATAATGTTGTTTAAAGGAAAAGAAAAAAGAAATGAGCCCCCTATTTTGTTGTAGAGAAAGACAGATCTTTTCCATACTTTTCAAAAGAGACTTTTGTCAGCATTAATTGCTTTGTAACCAAAGGAGAGATTTCTGAATGCTTAGAAAACCTGGTCAGTATATATTGCCTCAGTTTGGGGAGATTTTCCATATGTTACTGGAACATTAAAAATATTAAATTATATATAGAACATGAAACCGTCACTTGGTCTGTTGTTTTCTTTATTTCTGGAAAATTTTTTTAAAAAATTTATGTGTGCATGTGTCTGTGTGTTTGTGTATGTCACATGTGTGAAGTGCACTTGGAGCTGGAGTAATGGGCAGTTATGAGCCACCTGGTGTGAGTGCTGGGAACTAAACTTGAGCCCTCTGAAAGTAGCAAACACTCTTATCCATGGAGCATCTCTTCAGCCCCTAATTCACCTATTTTGAGAAATCCCTATAATTTAAAATATGTGGATGGACTGGGAGTGTGGCTCAGTGGTAGCACATTTGCCTAGCACACAAGAGGCCCTGAATTTGACCCCAGTACCACAAGAAAAATGGAAGTACTATAGAAGTTAGATATTTAGAGAAGTTCTTAAAAGAACTTTAGCAAGCTGTTCCTTACATTTTATCACCTTTCTCTCCTTTCTTTTTCCCCACAGTGCCCCTCCAGCAGCAGAATGGGCTGTGCCCCAGTCATCCAGACTGAAGTACAGGCAGTTATTCAATAGCCATGACAAAACTATGAGTGGACATTTAACAGGTATTTAGAAATAAAAATTTAGTGAAATATGATCATTGTTTTAAACAGATTATTTCTAGGTATTGAATCAAAGGTATTTTCCCAATGTCTTTCTCTGCTTCCTTTTTTCTAAGTAGGGTTTTTGTTGTCTTACTAGCTTGTATTTTCAACTACTGATAAATTCATCAGTAGTTACCTTATTCTGCTGTGCCTCTGGCCTTCTCCCATTACTTGTTGGTAAAGTAGATCAGAGACCAGGAATCCTCTTGCACTTTGAAAGCGTCTAACAGGAAAACAAGGGCACTAGCAGGGAAGTAGTGGTGTGGGCAAAACATTTTGAGGCTCTGACATGCACTTTTGTAGAGGAAGCCTGAAGCTGCTTGTTTACCAGGTCAGGCTTTGAGGTGGGCTGCAGGGTACATGGTGAGGATTGAGGAGCTCCACTGCACCACTGATTTGTTGGTGCCCATCTCTTTTGATCTCATTTCGTAGAATTTGACTATTTAATGTGTATGAGTGTATTGCCTGCATGTATATAAGTGCATCTGTGAAATATGTGCGCACCAGAAATATGTTCACCCAAACTGACTGTTCGGTATTCATAAGAGCCCCAAACTGAAAGCTTCCTGAATGCTGCTGAAGTCAAATGGGTAATTGCGATGTAATCAGGCAGTGCTATCCTATATAGGAGCGATGATGATGTTTTACAGCTCCATGTAATATATTGAGCAAAATAAGCTCGACCTAACAGAAAACATACTCAGCAGTTAGAAGTCTGCTGACCTTGGTAGGAGGTGACACTAGATGGCAGGTGAAGAGCAGTGTCCGGGGTGCCAGCATATTCTGTGCTATAGCATTTTCACCTAAGAAAATGAATTCTAAGAAAATGTATATATTATATGGATATACATATGTGTGCTTTTTTAGTATATATAAATAAAGTTAAAATACTGCCAATAGTAATAAATGGTAATTGTCCCTTGTTGGGTACTTTGTATGTGCTAACACTTTGCTAAGCTCAGTGTTAAGACTCCTTATACATTGGATTGTAGATGTGCTGATAGGGTCCTGGAAATGAGCAAACCCCTAGTAAAGAAACTGCTCCCACTGACCCCCCAATCTCTCAACAGGATATATCCTAAGCCAGCAACAGCCTGTGGCCTCTCAGTTGTCAGGAGCTTTTCCTTTACCTTTGGTCCTCCAGTGTGCTGGAACCTTGTGCTGATCATGATCTCCACTTTTTGCTATGCAAAAACATGACTGTGTATTTGATAAGGTGACACTTGAATACTAAATAATGGAAAACTGTATAAAGTCTGTACATGAGAAAGGAGTCTTCGAGACATAATTGCTGCAGCTCGCCATCTCTCCATCCATGGATATTCCTGGGACCATCTATACCTTTGAGACAGTGTTGAAAATAAGATATACTTGTCTCTCCCTGACACTGGTTTGTTTAAACACTCAATCTGTTATTGTAGCTTTTGTCTGCTATCCAGAGCTAGCTCATGACAGAAATGATGATGTTGGTACTTATTTTAATAACTGAAATTGATTTTGAAAGGAGAGTTGAAATTCCAGTAGTTTTTGTTTCTAACATAAGAAATTTATCCTGATGTTGACTTTGATATTAGCCATTGTGAACCCTTGAATATTTCACACACTTTTACAGTACATGTAGTGATGTGATTAGAAGGGAATTTTTTTTTTTTTTTTGGTCTTTTTGAGACAGGGCCTCCCTGTAGCCCCAGCTGTCCTGGAACTCACTACATAGACCAATCTGGCCTTGAACTCACAGAGATCCGCCTGCCTCTGCCTCCCAAGTGCTGGGATTAAAGGCATGCGCCACCACGCCTGGCAGGAATCTTTTTTAAAGAAAATATTTATTGTTTTTATTTTATGTGTATGAGTGTTATGCCTACATGTAAGTAATTGCACCTGTGTCATGCAATGCCTGCGGAGGACAGAAGAGGCTGTGGGATCCCCTGGAACTGGAGTTATGGACAGTTGTTAGCTGCCATATGGGTGCTGGGATTTGAACCCAGGTCTTCTGCAAGAACAGTCAGTGTTCTTAACCACTGAGCCATCTTTCCAGCCCTAGAAGGGAATCTTTTAAGGCCCCTTCTCCCCTAAGATTCTCTGCCTCTTGCCTTGGTTTGTGGGATAGTGGTCATGGTGACATCAGCAGGTGGTAACTGCGGCAGAAGATGCTCGATTTACAGCTGTTAAGTCTCATTTATAAATAAAAGCCCAGCACAACAGAAGATGATAATCTGGACAGGAAAGCAGTTGCCTTGTGAAGCTATAGCCTTTCACACACTAATCATCCATTCAACCAGAGTTTGACTTTATGCTCTGCTTTTGTTTCTTCTCCTTTGCTGGAGCTTAGTTTCCTTTTGAAAATCCCTGGGTAATAAGCAAATGCTGTGTACACTGTGGTGATTGCATGAGATTGCCTAGTACCTTTGTGCAGCCCCCTGGTCTCTCTGTACAGGGAATATTTGATGATTTGTCTTTGTCTTTTCTCTGGCTTCTGTATAGGTCCCCAAGCAAGAACCATTCTTATGCAATCAAGTTTACCACAGGCTCAGTTGGCTTCAATATGGTAAGGGATTACAAGTTCTTTGGTTTTTATAAAACAGGAACTTTATTTCTTAGATTAGCTTGCCTCATGGTATTCTACATTCATATCCTTATTTAGGTTGAATATAATATAATATAATATGGCATAATTATTACTGAGATGTCACAGTTGCTGCTCTTACCTTTCCTGTTAACTGCAAAGAGGGATATTAACATAATGAACCCTAAGAATCCAACATACTGTAACAGTTCTTAACCCTAGGCTAAGGTTCCTTTTCCCAATTATTTTAAGTCAAGTTTCAGTTACATCATTTTACCTATAAATATTTTAGCTCTGTCTTTAAACATAACTATAATACCAGTAGTTCACCTAATCTTTTAAATAGTCATTCTTCTCAAATTCATAAGCTAATGTTAAAATTCCTTTTATTGGAGGTCAGTGGTTAAGAGAGCTTACTGATCTTGCAGAACACCCAATTTCAGTTCCCAACACCCATGTCCAGTAGCTCACAACCTCTTGTAACTCCAGCTCTAGGGGATGCCTGCACCTCTAGCCTCCAAGGGGACCTGCACTCACATTCACATACACATAATTAAAAGTAATAAAAATCTTTAAAGAAAAATCCTTATATCAGCTAATAATTTTTATAGTTTATTTGTTGAAAGGAGTGAAACAGCAATACGGAATTTAATTGATATTTTTAAAAAATCTCCTTCACTCTATGAATTTTCCTTTCTTGTTCTCTATTTGACCCCCATTGTTTCCCAAACAAATCAGGTAATTTATTCTTTGGTTTCCTTGTGGTCAAACTTTGATTGCATCCCCGTGGTGGTGTTTGATTTGTTCCTGTGCATTTGTGCTTCCTGTGAAGTGGTAATTAGATGTAGAGCAGGTTTTTCAGTCAGCACAGTTGACTTGGGCCCGGCAATTCTTTACCGAGGGCTAGTCTGTGCATTGCAACATCTCTCACTAGATGACGGGGGCCAGTAGCAATGAGCCCCAGCCCCAGTTATGACAACCTAAATGTCTCCACACTCTAGCAGCTGCCTCTTGAAGTACACATTACTGATCAAATTCATGTTTGCTTTTTGTTGTTTTGGTAAGAAGACATCAGAGATATTACTGTACTTTGAGAGGCATGTAATGTCCCTGTTAATGTGTAATGACTTTTATAACTTGATGAGCCTTGCCTCAGCTGTACAGCTTTCCTTACACTTAGTGCTTGCCAGAATTATTTATTTATTCATTCCCTACCTCCTTTTTGAGATAATTTTGTTGTTGTTGTTTGTCTTTTTGGAAACAGGGTCTCCCTGTAGCCTCAGCTGGCCTTCATCTCTCAGAGATCCACCTGCCTCTGCCTCCGAGTGCGATACCATGCCCAGCTCGAGAACAATTTCTTTTTTCAATTTCTTTTCATTTTTATTTTATGTGAATGAGTGTATTGCCTGCATGTATGCAAGTACACCCATGTCATGCAATGCCCTCAGAGGTCAGAAGAGAGCATCAGATCCCCCGGAACTGGAATTGTAGACAGTTGTTAGCCACCGTGTGGGTGCTCAGAACTGAACCCAGGTCCTCTGCAAGAGCAGCCAGTGCTTTTAACCCCAGAGCCCTCTCTCCAGCCCCTGAGAACAATTTCTTAAGAAGTATATGTCTCTTAGTTAAGTGTTGATGGCTATGTGGAAAATAGACCTGGTCTTTACTACTTTGCCACGTTCATGACCTTGATGCATTGATATGGTTGCCTTGCTAGTGACTGAGCTCTAGTATACTCCTGCCTCCTCTCTTGCCTTCTGCTGTGAAGTACAGAGTCTGCTTTTACCGTAGAACGGATCAGCTAATGAATATATTCTACCTATGACATACTCCGACCTCTTGAAATCTTGGTATGCCCAGCAGCACTAGAGCCCTTTCAAATATAAGATGTAGTATTTATGGAGCTGAATCCACAGTTCATTAGGTTGCTCTCATACTACCGCGATATACTGAAATGCTTATTTGACGTTTGTCATTCATCACCTAACCTCCTAAGACACTGAGGCATCTTCTATTAGACTGTTATAGTCTCCCTCTTCACACTAAAAAGATTTTTAATGTTTTTAGCACTAATTTAGTCAGTTATAAGGGGGAAAAAAAGGATTCTCTCTACCTCGTAATCTGATTTACCTTGGAGTAGCCAAGAGTGGCTGGCAGAGGTGCTTTTTGTGGCTCTATTCTCTTTAAAAACAGATGCCTAGCATCTGAAAAAGGCAAAACTGGGACAGAAAACAGACCCATGGGATTGGCGGCAGGAGAGGGAATTGAATGAAAGGAAAGGTGGGGCTTTGGGTGGTCCTGACCCATTCTGGATATTGCAGTAGTGGCTTTATACCTGAATGTGTTTGTCAGAAACTCAAAGGATCCCCCTGTAAAAAGATGACCATTACCTTGTGGAATTTATACTAAAATAATAGTACTGAGTAAATTTGTGGCATCTGGAAGAAATTTCAGAATGAAGACAAAAATTTCTCACTTGGTTTTCATTGGTAAAGCCAGATTCCTGATGTAGTGTTTGTCTTGTTGACCTTCTTGTGAACAAATGTGTGCTCTTGTGTCATCTTTTGGTGTCTAGAAACACCAGCTGTTTACTGTAATTAGCTACTTGGGCAAGTTCAGCATTAAGCCTGATGCTGATTGGGTTGCCAGAATGATGATGATAAAATGGCTGTGAGTTAACTCTGGCTAGAATGATCAACCCTTCTGGATGTAGATTAATAAGTGGAATCTGACCCTTTTTTTGTAAATAGTTTTTGTTGGTGGTGGTGGTGGTGGTGGTGTGTGTGTTTAAAGACAGGATCTCCTTGTAGCTATATCTGGCCTGGAACTCATTCTGTAGACTAGGCTAGCTTTTTTTCTCACAGAGGTCCACCTGCCCTCTGCCTTCAGAGTGCTGGGATTAAAGGCATGCTACACCACACCCGATTTTTCGTAGATATTTTATTGTGAACATAGGCAGGCCTCTTCGTTTACATATGTTGTCTATTGCTTCTTGTTAAGAGCAGAACTCAGTTTAACAGGGCTTGTGTGTATTACAGAAACCCCAGCCTTGTCTGTCCTTTGTCTAGCACATAGCATTTTAACATTACAACACATTAGTGTAATGTATTTAAATGGGCTTTCAAGGATTGAGAAGCGTATAATGATAGTCCGAGTTAGCATTTCTTGAATGCTGAACACATTCTTAGCTATATAGATTATTTCCTTTTATCCTTCCAAAAGTCTGAAATAGTACTGATTTTACAAACTGGCAAAGAGAAAGATTCAGTTGGCTTGGATCAGAAAAAGAAAATAGAACTTGTAAATCACCCGTGAATAGTAAGAAGTGTACATTTTCATGAAACTAGATTGTATGAATTTTTTGTTGAATTAGGAATCTTTCTGATATTGATCAAGATGGAAAACTCACAGCAGAAGAATTTATCCTGGCCATGCATCTAATTGATGCTGCCATGTCTGGCCAGCCACTGCCACCTGCTCTGCCTCCAGAGTATATTCCTCCTTCTTTTAGGTAAGTGACATTTGGTTCCTGAAAATATCTGCACGAATTCCAAACTTGGCACTGTTTCCTTTCCTGGCAAAAAAAGGTAAAATATCCATGACTTCAAGAGAATTTTTAACCTGACTTCCATGGTAAGCCTGGTCCTGTTTTGTTCTTCAGAGTGCTTATATATTCCAATAGGAAAAGCAATCAAGTAAAATATCAAAAGAGGGTTAATTTTTATGTCAATCTGTTATCAGAGCTCATCAGAAATTGTAAGCACAGATGTTTGCACTGAAATAAGATACTGGCTGAGGAGACATGCAGGAGATAAACCATAGATATCACACCTGCAGATCACACATTCAAGAAGTGACAAAGACGCTGGCAATATAGAGTTAGAATCAGGAAGATAATTTTAAAAGCAATCCTGGACTTAGTAGAGATGTCAAGAGTGCCTGCAGGATCTAGTCAGAAGCCTGCAGTGCCCGCCACTCTCACAGGCACCTGTACTGTATGTGTACACAATCCGAGAATGTTCCATCTTATGTGTAAAATACAAATAAGATATGAATTCTATTCTGAGCCCTCAAATTTCAGGAAAGACTTGGGCACATTTCCTAAAATAAGGAGTCATCAATATCTGCTTTCATATTGTACTTGGAGCAAAAAAAATGGAGACTCTTGAGTAGGTAGGAAGTGGCAGGTATTGGAGGTAATTAACCTGCAAAATCCACGGTTTCAAGAGTCACTGTGAGAAATTTAACACTAGAAAATTATCCTTCTTTCCTTCCTTCCTTCCTTCCTTCCTTCCTTCCTTCCTTCCTTCCTTTCCTCCCTCCTTTCCTCCTTTTCTTCCCTGCAAATCCAGGGCCACAAACAAGCTAGGCAATCACCCCAGCCTTCTGGGTACATGTATGGGCAGGAAAGCCACACCTCCAAGCTCCCTCCCTCCCTCCCTCCCTCCTTCCTTCCTTCCTTCCTTGCATAGAAAGATATTATTTTGAAAGACTAAGATTAAAGGCTTGAAGTAAAACTAATTAATAAATGAATTGATTTATTTTCAGAATCATAAAGACATTTCCTGTGTTTGGGAAGGAATGAAATAGAGTTAGTAAAGGGAAAACTGCTGGTCCCAGTTAGCTATGCTGTTGATCTTCCTTGGGAGAACTGAGAATTCTTTCCAAGGTTAATGGTGATAGCTATCAACATTTATTACGTGCCTACTGTGGCTCAGGACACTGATGGTTACTAATTTGTCCCTATGGCTTGTCCTAACTCCTGTAGTAGTTCTAGACATTTTATTGGTTTGAAGGGTGATGGTTGGGAGGGTGCTGGGACTCAAACTCAGGACCTTGCACATGCAGAACATATCCTACCACTGAGCTACATCCCTAGCACCAGCATTTTGAGCAAGCATGGCACTCAAATCTGATGATATTCAAATACCCATGTAAAAAACTTTGTAAGTAGAGAAGTCCAAATCTTTATCTGTTCCTCACTATAAGTAAAATTTGCTTCATGATGTGGCATAATAAAAAATTCTTTCCCATGCCTGTCCAGTTCTATCTACACAGCTTGATATGGATCTCTTTCTTTCTTTCTGCAACCTCAGAAGAGTTCGATCTGGCAGTGGGATGTCTGTCATAAGCTCTTCATCCGTGGATCAGCGGTTACCAGAAGAACCAGCTTCAGAAGATGAACAGCAGCAATTAGAAAAGAAATTACCTGGTGAGGCATCCTGTGTAGCTGACTTAGATCATGTTCAGGATCTTTCACTTGTCTGGCAAAAACGAAAGTCAAAATGAATTTAACTTTTGACATTTTTGCCATTTCTTTAGCTGACCATAGTCACTTTTGGAAGTGGATCTGTGTAGAGAAATGAGAGCACTGTGCACTCCTAGTGCATTCTTATTCCATCTTCTAATTTGAAATCTGGTGACGTATACACATTTTATAACCATAACTGATGCTGATGTTAAGGTGGTTGCTCAGTGTCACCAGTGCAGAAATAGAAAGAAAATCATCTATTCTTGTTTTCATGAGCAGGAAAATTGGAAACTTCTAAATTGCTATTTGAATTTAATGTGAATTATTTTAAATAACTCATTTCCAATGCAGATCTAGTCTATTTCATTAGTCTGAGATGAGATGATTCTGCATTATTAATGAGATGATGATGATGATACTAAGACACAGCTGAAATTTCTTGTAAGCCTTGTTGTCTTCCACGACTTTGTCAGTGTTGCTTTGCTGCATTTTAAGTGCTCCCCAGTTAATTGATTAGCTTAGGGCACTTATTCTTTCAGTCAATTATTCAGTCAGTGATAAAATACTTACTATAAATGTTCAATGTGCAGGCTTTGTGTTAAGTACACTAAAGAATCTAAATATTAATGTGGTTTTACTTCCAGAAACATATTAGAAGGTGTGTTTTATCTTTTGTTTTTTTGGTGTGCTATTCAATATATATTTTTATGCATTTCATGAAATGCATCTTAATCATATTTAGGCCCCTCCCCTATTTGCATTCATTCACAGCTCCCCCCACAAGTTCATGCATTCTGTCATGTATTAAGGCATATTGAGTCAAATTTGTATTCCCAGATGTCTCTTGGTGTGAGTTCATCCACTGGAGTCTGGGCAGCCTATCTCTTATCACTCCCTTAAAGAAAGCCAACTATGTCTCACCCAGCAGTGATCACCTGCCAATAGTTCCTCAACTAAGGGTGGGTGGGGCCTCCTGCCCATTTCCCCAGTTCTATGCTGGGTTTTCATCTGGTTTGGGTTGCATGGGTCTTGTGTATGCTGTCACCATTGTTGTATGTCCATATGAGCAAGGTCCCCAAAACCTAGAAAACTCTGTTCCCTTATGGTCCCTGAGCCCTGGGTGGGTAAGGTTTAATATAGAAGTCCTATCCAGGGACCCTTTTGTGATTTTTCTTTGTTTTGTTTAGTTTTTGGAGATAAAGGTCTCACTACATAGCCCTGGCTGGCTTGGAACTCACAGAGATCTACCTGCTTCTGCCTCTTGATTGCTAGAATTAAAGGTGTGCACCACTATGCTGTGTGTGTGTGTGTGTGTGTGTGTGTGTGTGTGTGTGTGTGTATGTTTTAATGCCAAGTCTTATTATGTATCCCAAGCTGGTCTTGAAGTCATGGCAATCCTCCTACCTGTGTTGAGATTGCTGATATGTGCAATCATATGCTGCTTATATTAGATTTAAGGCACCCATATAAAGTAGTCACTAAAGAAAGAGTGCTACTGGGCATGGTGGCGCACACCTTTAATCCCAGCACTCTGGAGGCAGAGGCAGGCAGATCTCTGTGAGTTCAAGGCCAGCCTGGTCTACATAGTGAGTTCCAGGCCAGCTGCAGCTACAGGGAGACCCTGTCTCAAAAAGACCAAAAAAAAAAAAAAGAAAAAAAGAGTGCTTAAGTGTGATAGATTCATAGAGAGTTTTATTTGTGCATATTAGTGCTTACTTGAGGTTGGGTGACCAAGGCTAGGAGCTATACTAGGAAATCAGTCACCATAGAATGAGTCAGAGTTGAGTTAAAGATGAATGGGGTTTCAACAAGTAAAAGTGGGGGAAATGCCATGTCCTGATAATGGTAGAATGAAATTTCATTTTTCTCAAAGACAGGACTTATTAAAACCTGAGTGATCTTTTTTTCTTCTCTTGGCAGTAAACATTTGTTTATGATTTTAAATAGGAAAGAACATTGTTAGACTATTTTGGTTTTGCATTCTTTTTTCAACAACCTTGTTACTGTTTTCATTGCTTTTTTTTTGGCTATAAAATTTTTAGGTTCACTGTTGAATTAATATAATTATACAATATAAGTCAGTATACATATAACTTAGTTATACAATGAACTCGGTATAAACCCTGTAAGACATAAAATTGAGTTTTTAACCTTTAAAAAAGATCTCCATTTCATTTTAAAATACACTGTTTCTTATATAAAGACTCATTGTTTTTGCTAATAACACTGAGATGTTGGTGCATGTGTCTCTAATCTGTATGTATCTGATTTTTGCTTTTAAAGACAGATATTCTTAGTCATGTAGCTCAGGCTGGCCTTGGATTTACCATGAAGTGCAGGCTGGTCTAAATTCGCCATCCTCCACCTCTGCCTCTCAGGGGGTGAGATTTACATGCATGGACTAGCACACCTGGCTTTTAGTAGCCATGTATTATGGGTCATCTGTATGCTATGACTAGTGTCAGATACTAGGATTAAACCCACATAATATAAACTTTCATTATTGTTTGGTTTTGATCTTTTGAGACAAGGTCTCCCTGTAGCCTCAGCTGACCTGGAACTTGCTATATAGACTGGGGCGGTCTTGTTCTTCTTTTTAAAAGCACTGCTTTATCATTGTCTCTGCTTTGGCTTCTATAACAAAGTAACACACATTGATTGGGTGGCCAATGTGATGCAAACTAATTTTTCATAGTGATGGAGTTGAGAGTCCAGGATCAAAGTGCTGGGCTGTTGATTCTTAGGGCTGTCTTTCTGGTTTGTAAAAAGAAGCTTGTCACTGGGCATGGTGGCACATGCCTTTAATCCCAGTACTCTGGAGGCAGATGCAGGGGATCTGTGTGAGTTCAAGGTCATAGTAAGTTCCAGGCCAGGTGGGGCTGCAAGAAGACCCCTGTCTCAAAAAGACCGAGGGAAAAAAAAAAAAGGAAGAAAGAAAAGCAGCTTGTCTTTCATGTTCTCACGTGGATTTTCCTTGGCGTGCAGAGTGTATATATAGAAAACAACACACATCTCTTTCCCTCTTTATTTTATTTTTAAAAATATTATTTTTATGTTATATGTATGAGTGTATTGCCTGCATGTATGTGAGTGCACCCATGTGATGCAATGCCTTGGAGGTCAGAAGAGGGTGTTGGATTCCCCTGGAACTGGAGTTAAGGACGGTTCATAGCTGTCATGTGGGTGCTGGGAATCGAACCCGGGTCCTCCGAAAGAGCAGTTAGTGCTCTTAACTGCTAAGCCATCTCTCCAACCCCATCCCTCTTTTTTTTTTTTGGTCTTTTTGAGACAGGGTCTCCCTGTAGCCCCAGCTGTCCTAGATTCACTATGAAGACCAGGCTGGCCTCGAACTCACAGAGATCCGCCTGCCTCTGCCTCCCAAGTGCTGGGATTAAAGGCATGTGCCACCTTCCCCTGCCCCCTCTTTTTTTTCAAAGACCATCATGGGGGGCTCACCTTCATGACCTACTCTAACTCAGTGACCTCCCAAATACCATCATTTTGGGGCAGCTAAGTCTTATCTAGGAATTGAGAGGGTGCAAACAATCGGTTAACAGTGGCTTTTAGTGCACTCTCCATGTTGTATAAATAGCTGTTTTGTTCCAAATTCCATACCACTTACTTTCTGTTTTCCATCTCTCCTAGCCCCAATCTACTTTCTGAGTCTTTGGGTTTATTGTGGTTATTTCATATAAATGAATCATACAGTATTTGACTTCTTGTGATTAAAAAAATTTTTTTTCTCTCAGCATGTTTCTGAGGTGCCTGTGTGTTAGCATTGACCATTACTTCATTGCTTTTTGGGTAGAGGAGTTGAGTGATCAAAGAGCATGAAATCAGGACTCACTCGCTGTTTTTTTGTCTTGGTCCATAGTATGTGAGGGAAGGCTGTGTAAAGCAGTGAGGTTTAAACTGGAGTGTGGGGAAAAGCTGTGGACACAAGCTCACAGGTAGACCTCAGGGCACAGTGAGCCTGGTCAGTTCTGGATGTGGATTTGGAACAATGGGGTACACACATCCAGTGAGAGAGCTTCCCTCCCTCCACGGTTCATGCCAAGGGGGCACACATGAGGTAGGCAGAGAAAGTGGACTGTGCATTGTTGAAAACAGCAAGGTAGGGTTAGAATAAAGTAGAAGGATAAACAAAGAGGTGATAAAGATGAGAGAAAGAATGGTAGAATTAAAATTCATAGTTGGTGTATCAAAGAAGGGAACTAAAGAATGGATTAGAATAGTTTATTACTGACTGTTGTCCGTGATGTGATAATAGGACATCACTTGTTCTTCAGTGTGAAGGGTGAATACTCTGCTGTGAGAGGTCATCTTGTTGGAATTAAAGGCACATCAGCACAGTTACAAGCTCCAGGGATTGGAGAGAGAGATTCATGATGTTGATGAGATGGGAGCAGGGGGTCATTCATCCCAGCAAGACATAAAGAAGGAAAGGGGAGAGGAACAGGAAAGAAAAGTGGATGAAAATGTGAAACCGTTGAGAAAGATTTTTCCAGAATCCAGTATGGAGGGTAGCGGAAAAGTTTCTCCGCAGGGCAGCATCCCCCCACCCCTTTTGAGACAGGATCTCCATTTCATCCAAGGCCACAAATGACCTTGAGTTTCTGATCCTGCTTCCACTTCCTAAGTGCTGGGGTTACAGGCATCAGTGCTTCATTTATGTAGTGCTGGGGACTGATCACAGGGCTTGGAGCGTGCTAGGCAACTCTTACCAGTTGAGCTACATGCCCAGCCCTTTCGGTGCTTATTAAAGAGGGCATCATAAGGAAACTCCGGCAGTTCTGGGTTTGGGTTTGTACTTCATACTTCAGATTTGCACATCAGTTTTTCTTTGAAAAGGTATGTTGAAAATCACCATTTTCATCATTGATGTATTCTTTGTTTTAAAGTAACATTTGAGGATAAGAAGCGGGAGAATTTTGAACGTGGCAATCTGGAACTGGAGAAGCGCAGGCAGGCGCTTCTGGAGCAGCAGCGCAAAGAGCAGGAGCGCTTGGCTCAGCTGGAGCGCGCTGAGCAGGAAAGGAAAGAGCGCGAGCGCCAGGAACAAGAGCGCAAAAGACAGCTGGAGTTGGAGAAGCAGCTAGAAAAGCAGCGCGAACTGGAGAGGCAGAGGGAGGAGGAGAGGAGGAAAGAGATAGAGCGGCGAGAGGTGAGCAGCAGCAAGCAGCCCCTATAACTGGGGGTCATGGGTAGGGCATACTGCTTTCCTTTAGCATATTCACAGTCATATGGCTGTTACCACTGTCCATTCCAGATCATTTCCACGATCCCAGGGGACCCCCTTATCCATAAGCAACTGTTTCCCATACCACTCTTTTCCCAGCAACTGGAAGCTGCCAATTTACATTCTCTTTATTTGCCTATTCAGTGGTCATAAATTTGATGCCAGACCTGGATGGAGCTAAGTGGTTTCTGGTCATCTTTCCTGAGTGCATTGCCATATAAGCTGTGCTACCATGCTTCCATATGAATAAAATATAAAGACAAGGAATTTCTTCTTATTAAAAAATAAGACTGATTTCATCTTCAGTTATTGCATTAGAGCATGTGTAGCCCCCAGCTGCTGTTGTTCAAGTCCATAGGCACTAGTGCTGACAAGATTGTATGTTTCTTTCTTTGGTGCTGGGTGTCCACAGCTGTGTTCAGTGCATGCTGCATGCTATATCAGCAGTCCTTGGGGATGCAGAAGTCACCAGGTCCTCAGCCTTGCAATATGGTTGGGAGCTTGCTAAGTGAAAGGCAGTCACACTAAGTGCCCTGTGCTCTGGCCAGCAGTCACCAGTCAGTGTGGACTAGGGTTGGACATTTCAGAGAAGCATGGCAGAGAAGAAATGAGTGATTTAGGAGGGTGGGCTGGGGGACCCAGGCTTTTAGAACTTGAGACATAGAATGTCCCTGATCTGAAAATCTGAAATCTGAAATGCTCCAAATCCAAAAGCCTACTCAAAAAGTTAGGATTTTGAATTAGGAATTGAGATTAGGAGTGGTTAACCAGTAAAGTCCATGCAGATATTTCTGAACATTTCTGGTCCCAAGCATTCTGGATAAGGAACTTATATGTAATAATTTCTCCTTCAAAAAAGAAAATCAATTTTGTTTATTTTTGTCCTCAAGGATTTTAGTTTGATTTTACTACACAAAACTTTCCCCACTCCTTGTGAGTCTGTAAACAAGGAGCACTTTAATTTGGTCCATCCTACATCCTGGAAGACATGAATGGGATTTCTTTTTTTTTTTTTAAATTTTATTATTTTTATTTTGTGTGTATATGTATATTGTCTGCATGTAGGTAAGTGCACCCATGTCGTGCAATGCCCTCGGAGGTCAGAAGAGGCTGTTGGATACCCTGGGACTGGAGTTACAGACAGCTTCTAGCTGCTTTGTGGGTGCTGGGATTCAAACCCGGGTGTTCCACAAGAACAACCAGTGTTCTTAACCTCTGAGCCATCTCTCTAGCCCCCATGAACGGGATTTCTCATCACACATAATTAGGCAGATCTCAGCATTTCCTGCCCCAAACCAAACTCTGTATTTTTATAATACTTTTGTTAAGTGATTTCTTGTAACTGTGTAACTTTTTAAAAAATATTTTTATTTATTGTGTATGTGTGTATTGCCTGCATGTAGGTAAGTGCACCCATGTTGTGCAATGCCTCAAGACAGA
>NW_008340872.1:2789123-2849376 GCF_000622305.1 Nannospalax galili | reverse complement strand
GGGTCTTCTGCAAGAACAGTCAGTGTTCTTAACCGCTGATCCATCTCTCCACTTTTATAAATATTTTATTTATTATTTTTTTATTTTCATTTTTTATGTATATGAGTGTATTGCTTGCATTGTAATTATACGTGTGTTGTGCAATGCCCACAGAGGTCAGAAGAGGGCACTGGATCCCCTGGAACTGCAGTTACAGATGGTTGCTAGTCGCCATGTGGTGCTGGGAACTGGTCCTCTGTAAGAGCAGCCAGTGTTCTTCACTCTGTGCCATGTCTCCAGCCCCTATTTGTGTAATAGTTCATCTTTAAAAGAAACAGCTTACTAGATAATGTTTTTGTTAAGAAACATTGTATAGTTTTAGAATTAGGAAATTAATGAGCTGTTTATAATCACAGGCTGCAAAACGAGAACTTGAACGGCAACGCCAACTTGAATGGGAACGGAATCGAAGGCAGGAACTTCTAAATCAAAGAAATAAAGAGCAGGAGGACATCGTGGTGCTGAAAGCAAAGAAAAAGACTTTGGAATTCGAATTAGAAGCTCTGGTGAGTGGTTAGCTTTAGATATGGAATGACATTTGAAGCCTTATAGTGGCACCAACTCCTATTCATTTCATTTGTTGAAGAATGATAAAAAGCACCAGCTGGAAGGAAAACTTCAAGACATCAGATGTCGATTGACCACCCAAAGGCAAGAGATTGAGAGTACCAACAAGTCCAGAGAGTTGAGAATCGCTGAGATCACCCACTTACAGCAGCAACTACAGGTAAGAGATTGTGTCTCTTAAAAGCTTTCAAGTTTCCATGTTTTTATGCATATGTTTATTGCATTTTCTTATTCAACCAAATTTCAGCATCTACAGTATATTAGGCACTGGGAGGCAAGGATGTGGCAGGTAAGTAGGATCCTTGTTGAACGTGGCTCTCAAGCGAACTGGGTGATTGCTGAACACTGTTCTGGGAGGCACCTGTAGGCCCCGAGGCAGCAGCAGCAGCAGTGAAGGGCAGACAGGAATCTTCCCTGCTGAACAGTTCTATTTGTAGAAGGAATACAAACCAAATAAGTAACATCTGTATCAGTAGAGTTTCTTTTAACAACCCCCCCCCCCACTTACTTAGGATAAGAACTATTTCAAATTCCAGACTGCTATTTTTTTTTTAACTTTAGAATATTTGCATACATATAATGAGATATCTAAGTAACCTTATGTCTTTTTAGTGCATCTGTGTTTCAACTATGACCCTTAACGTGACAATCAGGTGTGGAATTTTCCACTGTAGCGTCATGTCAATGCTCAAAAATTTTCAGATTGTAGAACCTTTTAGAGCATTTTCAGGAGTAGCTGTGTCAACTTGTATTCATGCTTTAGAGAGAGAGGGGAAGGGGAGAAAGAGTCCCATGATTCTAACTCAGCTTGTTTCTCAGGACAGACATTTCTGTGAGGGTGACATGTGAGCAAAGGCCTGAGATGACTGAATTCTGTGGATCTCTGGCAGGGCTAGCTCAAAGCAGGGGAAGAGCAGCGTCAGTATCCTGAGGCTGCCCAGGCTCTGGAAGGCCAGTTACAGCACCAGGACCACTGTGTTTGAAGCAAATGGGAGCCTGTCATCCATCAGTAGGACTTGGGCTTTACTTTAATAATTACACTAAATTAACACAATTATATATTTTAGTGGGTGTGAGAGGAACTTGTAGAGGACTAGTTGAAGACACTGTGAACTGCTGTTCAAGTTTCTGTCTTGGTTTTATGGCCAAAGCTGTTACACTATAACTCGCCTTGGTGTCACATGTTGAACTATAACATCATCCAGTGGATACAGATAGATGTTAGTAGATTATCATACGTTGTCTCACACTTCACCGTGATACTTCTTTGTTGGGCTTTTTCTCAGCATGTTGGTTTTGAGATGTGTGTATGTAGAATGACTAGGCTCCTTTTCATCACCAAGTAGAACTTCACCATGTACCCAATTTGGGATTAAAAAAAGTTCTGTTCTTTAAATTTTGTGTGTGTACATTTGTGGAGTATGCATGGGGAGGTCAGAGGACTGCTTGTGGGAGTCTGTTCTCTCCCCTACTATGTGGGTCCTGGGGATGGAACTCAGGTTGTGCTGGATAATTTAAGTTGTCAACTTGATACACCTGGGAAAAGGAACCTCCATTGCAGACTTTTGCCATCAGACTGGCCTGTGGGCATGTCTTTGAAGCACTCTCTTGGTTGCTGAGTTATGTGGGAGGGCCCAGCGTACTGTGCGTGGTGGGTTCCATGTCCCTTGGCAGGTGGTCCTGGGTTGTGTAAGAAAGCAGGCTGAGCGCAGACCTGGGGAGCAAACCAGTACAAGCCAGTATGCAGCATTTCTCAGTGATCTGTGCTTCAGCTCCTGCCTCCAGGTTCTTGCTCTGCTTAAGTTCCTGCTCTGACTTCCCTCAGTGGTAAAGTGTGACCTGAAGTGTAGGATAAAATAAACCCTTTCCTCTCCAAGTTGCTTTTGGTCAGTGTCAGTGGTTCAAAGCATTTGTACCATTTTATATTCTGACCAGCACTTTGTTAGTAATCAGTGTTTCCCATCCTTGCCAACATCTGCTGTTATTTATTTAGTTTTTGGTCTTTTTGAGACAGGGTCTCCCTATAGCTCCAGCTGGCCTAGAATGCACTATGTAGACCAGGCTGGCCTTGAACTCAACAGAGATCACCTGCCTCTGCCTCCCAAGTGCTGGGATTAAAGGTGTGCACCATCATGCCCGGGGCATCCTGCTGTTCTTTTTTTTTTTTTCTGTCTTTTTGAGACAGGGTCTCCTTGTAGCCCCAGCTGTCCTGGAGCTCACTATGTAGACCAGGCTGGCCTCGAACTCACAGTGATCCACCTGCCTCTGCCTCTGCCTCTCGAGCGCTGGGATTAAAGGCATGCACCACCACGCCCGGCTGTTATTTTTAATTCTAACATTTCTGGTGGGAATGTAGCAGAAGTTCATTATGACTTTAATTTGCATTTTCTGGCCTTCTAATGACAGTATGTGCCATTTTGTGTCTATTGGCCTGTGTCTTTTGTGTGTTTTGTTGAAGTATCTGAGCAAATCTTTATCCATTTTTATTGGATTGACAAATGATAAGTGCCTCACATTTTTTATTAACAAATGAGATACTTGCTGATAGTTGATAACGCCCCCCCACAGTTTTCACTTTTTCCTTTTTGTTTACTTGTTGTGGTGTTTGTTTGTTTGTTTGAGACAGAAGTTTTCAGTTTTAAACTTAGCACAGCTGTACCTATTTTCCACAAGGTTTTAGATGTTGTATTTCCATTTATTTCCTTTGTCATTTCTTTCACTGAGATAAGCAGACATACACTCTTTAGTTTCTAAGTATTTGGTTTTTCCACGTACTTTTTGTTTCTTTTTCATTTGTGCTATGGTCTAAGGCATATTCTGTGTGATTTTAGTCCTTTTAAATCTATTGATTCTTTGCATATGATTTGAGTGAATATCCTATGTACACTTGAAAAGAAGTGTCCTGTCTTGCATCTTAGTAGAGTGCTCTTAAGTCAAGGTAATTTACGGTAGTGGGGCTGGAGAGCAAACCCAGGGCCTATGCTTGTATCCTGGGGGAGGATTGTATGGAGCTACACCCCCAGCCCCTGTGACTACTTCTAGCCCTCACTGAGTGGAGTGAGGCAATCTCAGCTGCATTTGTGTATTTGTATATTTTCCTTCCTGATCACCAGTTGTTATTTCATGTACTTGGACATCCTGAGAGAGCCTTCATCAATTTTAGATTTGGGGATATGATCATATAATCAGTATCTGAAGTCCATTGCTAGAAATTATTTAAAATATGTACCTTTTTCAAGTATTGTGCTGGATAGCTTTAGTGTCAACTTGACACACCTGGATTGAGGGAGCCTTAATTGGGGAATTGCCTTCATTGGACTGGCCTATGGCCATGTCCATGAGGCATCTTCTTGATTGTTGAGTGATGTGGAAGGGCCTAGCCCACTGTGGGTGGTGCCACCCCTGGGCAGGTGGGACCTGTGTTGCATAAGAAAGCAGGCTGAGCAGGGGCCAGGGGAGCAAGCCAGTAAGCAGTATTCCTTTATGGCCTGTGCTCCAGCTCCTGCTTCCAGGTTCCTGCCCTGAGTTCCTACACTGGGCTCCCTGATGAACTGTGACCCAGGAGATATAAGATGAATAAACCCTTTCCTCCCCAAGTTAGTAGTGGTCAGAGTGTTTTGTCACAGCATTGAAGAAACAAACTGGGACAAGTATATTCTTCTATGTTGGAACTCCTACATGTTAACTATTGATGAGAAGTTTTATAAATATTCCCCTAAAATATTTAGGGTAAAGACCAGGTGCTTAATATGTCAAGATTGTGACTGAGTGTTGTATGATCAAACCTGTTATTATGTGTGCTTGATATGTAAAGTGTTAATTTTTTGTTCAACACGTCCTGAAAAAGTAGTGAAGTGAAACATAAAGCTGGTGACCCTGGCTTCTCTTTACATGTGTTAACTCACTTGCTTTGCACTGAGTCCTTCTTAATGATTTCACCTACTTTAGAAACCTGGGCTATACAGTTTTGTATTTATTTTTAAACTATTTTATTTATTATTTTATGTGTATGAGTGTATTGCCTGTAAGTGCAGTCCTGTTATACAGTGCCCTTGGAGATCAGAAGAGGGTGTCGGATTCCCCTGGAACTGGAGTTTTGACAGTTGTTAGTCACCATGTGGGTGCTGGGAAGCAAACCTAGGTCCTCTGCAAGAACAACCAGTGGTTTTTACTGCTAAACCATCTCTCCAGCCCCCTATTTTTATTATTTTTAATGACGTGTATTTGTGTTTCTCTGGGGTATGTGCACATGCATGTAGGTGTCCACAGAGGCCAGAGGTGTCAGATCCTCTGGAACTGGAGTTAATGTGCAGATGGTTGTGAGCCACCCAATATGGGTGCTAGGAATCCAACCCACGTCCTCTGGAAGAGCAGTAAGCACTCTTAACCTCTGGGCCATCTCTCCAACCTGGCTTAAACATTTTTTTCAAGATTTCATTTTTATTGTATGTATATGAGTCTTTTGCCTGCACACATGTATGTAAGTGCACCACATATACACCTGGTACCTTCAGAGGGCAGAAGAGAGCATTGGGTCTCCTGGAACTAGGATGGTTGTTAGCTGCCTTGTGGGTACTGGGGACTGAACCTGGGTCCTCTGTAAGAGCAGCCAGCGCTCTTAACTGCTGAGCCAGCTCTCCAGCTCTGGCTTATACATTTTAAAGTGATTTTATACAAGTGAAACAATTTCAGTGATCTCAGCCAGGATTCCTCTTGATATTTCTTTGTCTTGTTCAAGAAGTCAACTTCAGAATCAGTAAGAGAGGAGAATAAGTGAAGGAGAAACTTGGTTGGCTTTGCTTTTCAGGACAAAGATCTGATTAATGAATTTTGTTTTGTGAAAGTTTTGGGGGTGGATGATTCACATACTAAGAGGCTTCTCTGGCTTCTCTGTTAAACTAACCTCTGCACCATTCAGCCCTAGTACATAAAAGTTTATTCTGAGGCCGGGCGTGGTGGTGCACATTTTTAATCCCAGCACTTGGGAGGCAGAGGCAGGCGGATCTTTGTGAGCTCGAGAACAGCCTGGTCTACATAGTGAGTTCCAGGACAGCTGGGGCTACAGGAAGACCCTGTCTCAGACAAAAAAAAAGTTTATTCCGAAGATATCATTGTGAGTCTCAAAAAGGACTGGTTCTGAGCCTCTACTGAAAATTCTTAAGTAAGGCATTTTTGTTTTCTGAAACCAAAGTCAATACTTAGAGATCAAGGTAAAAATAAATGTCAAAGAGTCCCTATTATCCTGGAAAGTTTGCCAGTTTACTAAAATGTATAAACTGTACAAGATAATTACAACTAAACTTACTGTGCTTGGCAAGTTATACAGAAAACCCCAAGCACTTGCCTTATACAGTGTGGTTTTACCTTTTTTCTTATGTTAGCTATAAACAATTTCATGAGCTTGTTTAAAATTTTACTTTGTGTAGTGGAAAAACATGAGTGTCAGCTAGGATTCTAGTTGTGACAAATTTCTTTTTGAGTTTTGTATCCAACTTCAGGTATACAGTAGACCCAAGTTCAGTCTAGTAAGTATGAAAGCTCAGAACAGAATAGTGGGGTGATTCCTGCTGAGTTATCCCGAGGGCAACAAGGTTACAGCATTTGTATTTGATCTCTATGCAATAAAGAAATCTTTATATCCATATTCTTTACAGAGTCCTACTTGAAATGCAGTTTTTAAATAAATAATTTATTGAGAATTTCATACATACGTATAACGTGTTTTGATCAAATCCATGCCCACTCCCTCCCCTCCAACTCCCCCCGTATCTCCCCATCACTTTTTTGATAACTTCATGTACTCTTTCTTCTTTGATTTTTTTTTTTTTACCCCCATCAGGCTTTTGGCTACTCTAACATTCCTCCCCTCTGAAGAGGTAACCCTAAAAGCTTTTAAGGATTAGATAAAAGCTCCCAAATATTTTTGACATTTTTGGCCTTTGGACATTGCTGGATGTTGCTAAGAGGCCCAAGGACATTGTGAGTTTTAGCCAAGAAACTGGCTACTTTTCTTTGGGGTCTTTTTACCCTAACTGCCTAGCAAATTCCTACCTCCTTATCACATCATCCTCTGAAGAGGTAACCCAAATTGCCAATAGGGAATCGGGACACACACTGCTCTGGCTTGAAATGCACTTTTAAAAAGCTTATAAACACCCAGTAAGTCAACAAAAATGTAACCAGTATCAAGGGAACTATAATTGTCATAGCTTTACTTCAGTGAAAAGCATTTGGCAGTTAGTTCCTTGGCAAGAACATATAGGCCCACCCTGACTAGGTATTAAATGCGTACAAGACATAGGATGAGATTGGGAGTGTCTGAAGGATGAGAAGGCTGAGGTAAACCTAGCTGCTGTCGAGTGTGGACATGGCTGCATTTCTTGTCATTCACTATTGTTCTTCCTGTCTCCTAGGAATCTCAGCAAATGCTTGGAAGACTTATTCCGGAAAAACAAATTCTCAATGACCAATTAAAACAAGTTCAGCAGAACAGTTTGCATAGTAGGTGTTTTATTTTTGAAGTTGGCTTTTTTTCCCTTTGGTGTTAAGATTGAACCTAAGGCTTTGCAGCATGCTAAGCATTTATGTTATCACTGCACTGCACTCCTCAGCCCCCCCTCAACTCTTTTCTTTATTACCAGCAAGAATTTCCTTAAATGGCATGAAAGTTTAAGCCTTTTCCTGACTGCCAGTTAAAGTTGTTCCTCTCTTGAAATGTTTTTTGAAATAGGAGATTCTCTTCTTACCCTCAAAAGAGCCTTAGAAGCAAAAGAACTGGCTCGGCAGCAGCTTCGAGACCAACTGGATGAGGTGGAGAAGGAGACCAGGTCAAAGCTGCAGGAGATCGACATTTTCAATAACCAGCTGAAGGTAACCATTTGTGCTCTGTGCATCCTTGACCTGTCATGCTCCCACTCACCACTTGATTAGTCCATACTGAATCCTAGGCAGAAAAATTTGTTGTGCTGGTTTCCAGCCATGGTGAAGGCCTCCTCACTTACAGATGGGTGCTATGCTATCCCAGGTGCACGTCTCTCCTTAAATATAAAAATGATCTTGGTATCTGTAAATTAGGGCTATGTGATTGGCCCCAGCCGGACATTATATTGTTACACATTTCTCTCCTTTTGCCTTTTGATATTTATAACCATATCAAGTTGAATTCTAAGAGCTAGGCCCCCAAAGCTTCCTCTTTCTTGTGTTTTTTGAAGATTACTCAGAGATATTCTTTTCCATTTTAAAACTAAATTTTTCTGCTGCCTCTTATCTTCAATCGTGTGCTTAACTGTAGATCTCTACTTCATCACCTTTCATCTCTGTGTTTTAGCTGTATTGTTTAGTGGGGTCTTTGCTTCCTGTGGCACAGTTGGTATCTGATGTTGTCACATTACATGGTAACACTCAATAAGATGCTACACACAGCCCTGAGGAGCAAAAACCAGTCAGGACCATTCAGTAGCTTTCTGATCCAGTGTTTTTCATTTGATGTCACAAATTTATCATCTTAAAAATGTTAACCATTAAAATAAAACCAGGGTAGAAATAACTCATTTCTTTTTTTTATTATTTTTATTTTATATGTATGTGTGTATTGCCTACACATAGGTAAGTGCACCTGTGTCGTGCAATGCCGTGGAGGTCAGAAGAGGGCTTCAGATTACCCTGGAACTGGAGTTAAGGACAGTTTGTAGCTGCCATGTGGGTCCTGGGATTCGAACCTGGGTCTTCAGTAAGAACAGCCAGTGTTCTTAATCGCTGAGCCATCTCTCCAGCCCCAATAACTCATTTCTTATAAATAATAATTGTATTATTTTGGATTTATGTAGATTTTAGAGTTTTGTCAGTTCTTATCAGATTAAAAATTCCACTGTCCCCCCAAAAATACTTGTTTTACTTTTCTACCTTAAAATTTCTTATACTCCATTATGGCCAATTAAGCTTCTGATACTAAGAAATAAATCTTCTTTATTACTTTTTTTTAATACCAAAGCAGATTTGAGATCTTTCATTGACCTCTGGATTAAGAGTCTCTGACAGATTGTCTAGACATCAGGGTTTAAAGTATTTGTGCTGTTCTTTTAGAGTATTAAGTACTGAACTAGTCTTACTCATACAGTTCCAGGAATTGCTCTTAGGGAAAATATTATTTAGCCCACTTATTAGTGTTTTCTTCATTTCTTGTTTACATTGTGCCAGTCTTCTGTGTTTGAGCATATGTAATGATGTGTGCTGTTCCAGTATTGGAGAATCACTTGAGAGTTTTGTCTCTTTTTTTTTTTTTTTTTTTTTTTTTGAGACAGGGTCTCCCTGTAGCTCCAGCTGACCTGGAACTTGCTATGTAGACCATGCTGGCCTTGAACTCACAGAGATCCACCTGCCTGTGCCACCCGAGTGCTGGGATTAAAGGTGCGCAAGGTGTGGGCCACCATACCCGTCGAGTTCTGTCTCTTAAGTGCAATCAAAATGCTCCTGTTAGCTCTCTTACTGTTTAAAGCAAAAAGAATATGTTGTTACCATTTTACAGTGGTTTTTAATAGTCTCTTGGAAATGAACTGTTAAGTATTCAGCTCTCTTCTCCAGGCAGGAACATAGATTTTTGCCTTAATGTTGATTCCTTTTTAGAAGAATTGGCTTTTAAGGCAAGATTCGGATATTAAGAGATGATGCTTGAGGCAGAGACTTGATTAATGCCTAGAAAGTTTACAAATTAAATGACATTTGCAGTCATTGCTGTTGCTGTGCCCATTACTAAAACGAACACCCTTCACATGGGGTTGAGTCTCTCTCATGACTAATGACTGTTTAGCTGACTAATGCCACCTGCAGTATCAGAACACTTATACAAAGGCTGACTTCAACCCCCCTTTTTCTTTTTTTTTCCTTTTTTTCTTTTTTTGGTCTTTTTGAGACAGGGTCTCCCTGTGCTCCAGCTGTCCTGGAACTCACTATGTAGACCAGGCTGGCCTTAAACTCACAGAGATCCGCCTGCCTCTACCTCCCGAGTGCTGGGATTAAAGGCGTGCGCCACCACGCCCGGCTTCAACCCCCTTTTTAAAATGGTCCTTTTCCCAGATGTGCTTATTTTTAAATTATAGCATTTCTTTCTGTCTTTTGACTTCTTATTTTAGCTTATTACTAATTTTAAACTTAATATGATAAATAGAAAACTACAAACCAAACATCCATTTGTAGGATTTAGTGACTATGATATATTGATTGTCTTATGGTTTATTACTTCTAGAATTCCTCTGAAACCTGTCAAAACCAAAACAGAACAGTTGTTGAAGAGTCAAAAGATTTGTAATTTTGATGAGATAGCACAGAGGCTGAGTTAACATTTAGTTTTTTAATAATCTCCTGTCTATTTTTCTTTGTTTCAGCCACACAGGAAAATGCAAAGGAGTATTTTTTCTGACTTTAGAGCATGTATTCATTAGCAAGCATAATTTCTTATATGAGCTAGACCAGAAAGAGCCTGCAGCCTAGCCCTTAGAATTTCTGTGACATGGAGAATTTCTGTGATGTGTGGTGGTGCTGCACGCCTTTTATCCCAGCACTCAGGAGGCAGAGGCAGAGGCAGAGGTAGGTGGATCTCTGAGTTCGAGGCTAGCCTGTCTACATAGTGAGTTCCAGGCCAGCTGGGACTGCAGGGAGACCCTGTCTCAAAAAGACAGAAAAAAAAAAAAAATCTGTGATATCCCCCTTGATAAAGCATGGGAGCATCAGCACAAACTTTAAAGATTTACTTCTGTCTGGGCATTCACATCTAGCCTGATGCTGTGCATCTGCTGTGCTCTAAACCTTCCTTTCTCAAAAGGAAACCAGGATGCAGAGTATAGACAAGACGTTATGGTTTACAGTTGTATCTCGTGTTCATTCACATAGAAAAGAATGCAGTGTACTCTATAGGCTACCACAAAGTTGAAAATTAGTTGCCTAGGATGCTAAATCTGTATGCACGTGAAGATGACTAACATCTAGCAAGAAACAATTCTCCCCTAAAACAACAACAAAGTGCTACTTGCAATTGGTCACTTACTTACCTGGATGCATTTAATTTCATAGAATCCTATAAGGAATAATCAAGTGTGCACAGTTGAGAACTGTAAACATACTTAGTTTTGTGACCGAAAGTTTAGAGACTGAGGGTGTTTATCATTTTTTCCCTTTTTACAAACCAAACAGCAAACAAACACAATCTGATTATACCTTCTTTTAGACCCATTCTCATGAGGGCGTCTCTCTTCCCTGCCTGATGATGCACTTTCTCGGCTTTATTTAAAGAGGAAGAAAATGTACTGTTGTAGGCACATTAGCAAGCTGCAGTTTCCTACTGACATCAGCATATTGAAAGTATAAAGCATACTTAGAATTACAATACAGTGATGACTAATTAACAGAAGATTGCAAACCTTTGACTGCTGTGGTTACTTTTGGTGCTTAGAAATCTAGGGATCCTTTCCTTTTAGAAAAGACAATTTTCCATGCACTTAAACAGATACTTTATTAGTATGATATTTATATATTCCCAGAACAGTCCCACATGGAGCTGGGAGTATTGCCCAGTGGTAGCATGCTTGTCTAGCATGAACAACGCTGTTGTCCAGTCTTTTATCCCCACACACACTAAAAGGTCCCAAGATGGGTCTTACTTTCATATCAACACTAAGCCAAGAATAACTTAGAAATGGAAATGAGAATCTTACCATAATGATTAAACTTTGCTTTTGTTTTTTGAAAGAGTGAGTAAAAAAAGGGAAGAGTGAGGGAAAAGGCAGTGAGTGCCCTAAGATACTGAAACCCTGAGTCAGAAATTCTCCACTGACAGATGCAAAATTGAAAGTTCAAAAGATTTGCTTTATTTGACTATAAAATTTAGCTTCTGAATGATCAGATAGATGAACCAGCCAGGACCAGGTTTCCTTAGTGACTACCGCCAGCTTGAACTAGTAGTTACAGCAGTCTTAATTTATTAGACCAAATATATTTACCATAAATTTCTTCTTATGACTATATCATATACAACAAACATCTCAAATTCATGCTTTTGAAACATCAGTTTACAAGCCTTTAATTCCAGCAATTGGGAGGCAGAGGCAGGTAGATCTCTGTGAATGTGAAGTCATCGTGATCCACATAGTGAGTTCCAGGCCAGCTAGGGTTACATAGTGAGACCGTGTTTCAGAAAAACAAAAACCACACACACACACCAAAAACCCTACATCAACCTAGAATTACTGATTATCTATAACTTCCTTGTTACACCTCAGTTTGCAAGAAATTAATTAACTTTTTTGGACAAGCCATGTGCATAAAGGGCACACAGAAACATGGTTACAATTATTGGTATTTTTTTTTAACATATGGTGCTTAGAGATACAAAATTACAGTTCTAACAGGTATCAAATGACATTACAATGAAGAGTTTGTGGGCAACAACATTGGACTCTACCTTGCCCTCAGCAATGTTAGTAATTACTAGGAAAGTTTTCCTTGGCACTGGCAATCTAATGTTCTAGTTTCAGTATCTTAACCCCAGCGCTGAGCAGAAACATAAAATGTGGCTTATAGCTTGCAAGGCTTCACTGTGTGCCACATGCAGAGAATCTTAACACTCAAAGAGGTGAGGTTTATGTTTCCTGTTGGGAAGTTGAATCCTTGTTGGTTTGTCAGTTGCTCTGTGTGCTGGACTGTCCTAACATGAATGGCCATTTACATTGGAGTGTTTCTTTCTTCTGATCAGTGACAATGGAGGAGGCAGTATGGCAGTGCCTGGCAGTTCTCCTGGGCTGCATCATCCACTTTCTAAAGGTCACCATGCCCTACTCAGGCAATGGACATCTTTCCCAGACTAAGAGTGATGCACCATTTCCAGCTCTGTGCTTCAGTCTCCCTACAGATGAGTGCTTAGTGTCTGAGATACCCTTTACCAGAAGTACTCAGCCTTCTTGTGAAAGTGAATTATGAGTAGTCATGTTGATTATGGAGGATGATTGGTCTTTCCTCTTGACAAGTTGTGTTTGTGAAGGTGTAAATTCTGAATCACAAGCTGGACATGGTACTGTATATTGTTGACTTTTCTTGGTAACAAGCATTGTAGGACATTGATTGTGCCAGTATAAAAATTTGAAAGAGCACCGTTACCATGTGTGTCTGTATTTTTCCCACCATATATGAGGCAGTGTTACAGTCAAAGTATTTTGTTTAGTAGTGAAATATGAGTGTTTAGAAAAGATTAAGAATTTGCTGGGCGTGGGGGCACATGCCTTTAATCCCAGCACTTGGAAGGCAGAGGCAGGTGGATCTCAGTGAGTTCAAGGCCAGCCTGGTCTACATAGTGAGTTCCAGGACAGCTGGGGCTACAGGGAGACCCTGTTTCAAAAAGACCAAAAAAAAAAAAAAAGAAAGAAAAAAAGAGAGAAAGAAAGAAAAGAAAAAAGATTAAGAAGTATATTCTGTAAGATGCTTAGGAAATTGGGCTTCTTCCATTGGATGCAGAATCTGATAGAGATACAGAAGTCTGTAGTGACACCTGTCCTGAAGATCACTGATGAGCTGAAGGGTATTGAAATTAGCACGGCCCTTGGTACATAAGGTTTGCTTAGTGGAGGTGTTTGTTCTCTTGATTTCAGACACTTGCTTTCATGGCCGGTTCATTCATTATGAAGGCAGCGAAAGGCAAAGTGTTTAGCAACAGGGGGAGAAAAGAAAAGAGCTGGAGAAAGAACATAGGACAGAATGAAAAGTCAGGAAAAGATGCCTGCAAAGGGGACACTGAAGAACAGAAAAGACCTGGAGAGACAGTGGGGAAGCAGCGTGCCCTTCCTCAGTAGAGTGCTCTGGGCAGATTCAGGGTTCATATCTGACTTTGTTCAACATCAAATTTTATTTTTATTCCTGTGGTCCTTTGGAAAAGGCCTCTTCTGCCTTTTCCTGTAAGTGGTTACTTGTGATTGTGGATACTTCATCCTGAAGCTGTGGGTTAGAATGCTTCCCAGATTCAAAGTTGTTAATGGATGTTATACACCAGATTTAAAAAGAAATTAATTTTTTTTTTTTTTAATTTTTGAAACAGGGTTTCCCTGTAGCCCCAGCTGGCCTGAAACTCATGGAGATCCGCCTGCTTCTACCTCCTGAGTGCTGGGATGAAAGGTGTGCTCCACCACGCCTTGCTTATACATTAGATTTTATGTCCTCCCAATAGGCAAGTTTGGTTGGTTGAGTTTTTTAGGAAAAATGTTGGCTTTTTCTATTTAATGTTGAAAAAATTATTTAGTAAAAGGTTGTTAGAGAAAGAGGAAGAAACAGATGTGAATCTTTTGAAAAGTTATTTTTCCCTCTCATTTTATCCTCACTTATCCAAATATCTTTGTCCTTTGCAGTGACGTACTTACTATAACAGCATTTTAGTTTATGTATAAAACTGAGACATCTGGAGGAAATTCAGGTTTTCAGGACAGATTAGAGTCAGTTTTCTCTCTCTGGGATACCAGAGCTCTTACCCAAGCTTCCTGTTAGAAGATTTCTAGTGCTTCTCTCCACCTGCACCGCCTTGTCGTGGTCTCCTAGGCCCTGCCCACAGTCACTGTCACCGAGTGTGGGGAATGGCACCTGCTGTTGCTACGTGTTGACTTCAGCATTAGAAGTAGTACTTGAACATGGTTTTAAACAATATAGACCTTTTCAGAATTTAAATAACAAATCACTGTTTCTTTTTCTTTGTGCTCTTTCTACTTTAGTGCACATAGTGAGTAAACTTTATAAAAATTATAATTTGAAGCTAAATGGAATGTCTGATTTTCTTGATTTTGCCTGCATTTTTATGTCTTGAAATAGTTCCTTTTTTAGATTTGTCCATTCAGATAGACGTTCCTATATCTTCTGGGTGTGTTAACTAGCTTTCTTTTTCATTTGTTTGTTTTACCACTTAATTGGGAGATTTATTGTGTCTTAAAAAAAGAGTCCCAGTACAATGGCCCAGAGGTAAAGGCACTTGGTACCAAGCCTGTTGACCTTAGTTTGATCCCTGGAACCCACATGGTGGAAGGAGAGAAGAAACTCCGCAGATTGTCCTCTGACCTGCACACGTGGGGGCATGCACACATACACATGTGCTTACTAACAAATTAAATAAATAAATGTAAAATCAAACAAAAAACCCCAGAAAAAAACAAGTACCTGAAAATTTCTGTCTTTATACCTAGATCCATTTTCTGAAGGTTAATTTAATATTAATAAAACTTTTCAGACTGAGACAACCTAAGACAAAAACAAAATGCAAAAATAGTCCTGTAAAGCTAAATATCCACATTAGGAAATGTTGGTCGCTTTTTATAGGTCTCTGTTGCCATATCAGTTTTTTTCCCTTCACAGGCATTCATGCAAAGTAATCTTTCTGGAAAAGAATTCTGTACACATTATTTAGGTGGATATTTCAAGTAATAATGCAACACATAATGAACTATTTTTGAGTGTCTTTAAGACCAAGTGAAGAGGAAGCAGTCATAGTAATTAGTCAGGTGTTTCTATGTCCCTTGGCACAGCCATTTTCAGTTCAACTTGAGAGTGAGCCCTATTTCTCAATGGAAAAATAATGGAGTTTTCCTGGGTATTCAGTTTGTCAAACATACTGGTTTTGAATTACTTTATATGTCATGGATAGCCAAACATGTTTTATGGCTCAAAAATCTTATTCGTTTGGGGAAATGATTTTTCCCACTTTGGCCTGGGGAAGAAAATTAAAAGGAAAATTATTTTTATTTTATCCTAACTAAGAAAGGATAAACCTTTGCCAGTATTTTTAATTGTTACTATGGTTTGTAATCTGTGTCTGGTCAAAGACTGAGACACTGATGAATGCTTTGAACTTTCTCTGCCCGAAGAATGCCGTGCATCCCAAGTTTGCGTTCAGTTTGACAGTTCACAGGGCCTAAGCTTCTTCATGAACTCTGATGAAGAAACAGAGTTTTGTTTTTTTTTTGAGCCAGGGTCTCACCAGCCAGATTCCTGGCTAGCCTGGAACTACTCACTATATAGACCACCCTGTCTTAGAACTCATAGAAATCTACCCACTTTTGCTTCCCAAGTTCTGGGCTTGCCCAGCAGTTCCTTAATTCTTATTTAAAGTTAATTTTAGAGAGAGCTACAAGTGACATACTGACTTTTGATGCTTTGTAATTTCTTTTTTACCCTTGTCCTAGCAGAGAACTGTGACAAGGTACAGGTACATATCACAGATTTTGCAGGGGCTCTTTAATCTGGTTGTCTACTAGGAAAAGTTGATACATTTAGTACTTAAATCAACAACTTAAGGACTCCATATTTGTCACTTTGGACCCCACCCCCAAGAAAGAATGAAGAGGGGACTTTTAAATAACTGAAATTGACTTGACTCTCTTTAGCAGTGTTACGCCTTTAATCCCAGCACTTGGGAGGTAGAGGCAGGTGGATTTCTGTGAGTTCAAGGCCACCCTGGTCTACATAGTGAGTTCCAGGACAACTGGGGCTACAGGGAGACCCTGTATCAAAAAGACCAAAGAAAAAAAAGAACGAGAGAAAAGCGTAGCCATCTGCCTCTGTGTGAAAAGACTCCGAGTTCCACATGGGCTTTGTTATGGCCCAGGAAAGAAAGCCATTTACTAGCTTTCTGTACATACTCCAGATATTTGAACAAGTTTATCATTGTAGAATTAAGAATGTTCTACTTTTATTATTTCATGGTATCTGAAACCCCCAAATCCAAAGGAAAAGGAAGACCAGAATGCTGGGCACCCCTCTAAGGTCACCCATCCACTGCTGTGTCTCAGCAGTGTTTGGCTTAGATGAACAGTAGGAATTCTTCCAGTCTGGATCATAAGCTGCCAGAGCCTTCTGGTACTTTCTTTGACGTCTGTTATTTCATGGCTCCTGTACACTCCATTTTCTTGGAGGTACTTGAGGTTGCATTTCATTTAGATAGTTCCAAAGATAGGTTCCGCTTTCCTGTAATGCTGTCATCCTCAAAAAGAAGGTGTTCCTAAACTTAGGATGTAGTTGATACATTTAACAGTTGTTTTTGAAACTGTTCCATTCGTATGCCCCCCCCAAATGCGCTTTAAATTCACTTCTTGTTGCTTTGTCATTTGTAACACTAACAAATTCTTATTTATTTCCATCTGTCTTAACTGATTTGCTAATTAATGTGCTTCCAGTCTAAATATGGTTACTTGAATTGAGTATAGAAAAGAAATGTGTGTAATTCTTTGGAAATGTTAGATGTCTTTATTGGTGCCCGTGGTCTTTTGAGTACAGTGGGACATTATGGCCAGTGTCTCTTCTGCTTGCCCTGTACCTGTTATTAAATGTTTTGAATGCTACCTTCCTATGGATACATTTCTCCTAGATGAAATGACTTTTCATTTTAGAATATGTAATTGGGGGCTGAGAGATAGTTCAATCAGTAAAGTGCCTTCCACAGAAGCATGAGGACCTAAGTTTGATCCCCAACACCCACATGAAAAGCAAGGCATGGTGGTAGCTTGTATTTGTAATTCCCACACTGGAGAGGCAGAGACAGGCACATTCCTGAGGATCACCAGCCAGCCAGCCTAGCCTACTAGTCCCAGGGAGAGACACCGTCTCAACAAGCAAGGTGGACAGTTCCCAAGAACTTGTAACGACTCATGTGCCTGCCTGCTCGTGCATAACTCCATAGATAGATACATACATACATATGTAGATAGGTAGATGCATAGATAAATAAAATACATAATCAGTTTCCTGAGCATTGGACTACATTTTTTGGTACTCTCTTCTTAATTCCTAGGCACTGCAGAAAACAGGGAGAAAAACTGTGCTTTGATGATGACATTTTTAAATAGAATGCAATGTAAATCTTTCCATGACTCATATACCCTTTCCTAAGGTCTCTGTATTGGGCTAATGGTAGATTAAACAATCCCTGACTGTGTGTGCTAACTTTGGAGGCCTGGCCCCTTCCTTAGTATACACAGATTGCTTAGTGTGGCTTAGTGTCACTTGCTCCTGTCCTCTTTTTGTGTAGTAATGCTTAACTTTAACCAAGAATACTTGAATTGCCCTATTCTGCTTATCTTTGAAATATAGGCTCTAAATTATTTTTTAATGTTACTTATTTTTATTTTATGTGTATGGATGTTATGCTTGCATGTAAATGCACCCATATCATGTAGTGCCCTTGAAGATCAAAAGAGGGCATTGGATTCCCATTACTGGAGTTAACGGGTAGTTGTTAGCTCCCATGTGGGTGCTGGGAATTGAACCTGGGTCCTCTGTAAGAGCAGCCAGTGCTCTTAACTGCTGAGCCATCCCTCCAGCCCCTACGCTCTAAATTATTAACCAGATTTTTTGTTCGTATTACTCAATATTACTATTTTTTATTACAAACTAGAAGAAAACTGATGTGGCTGAATTTTTTACACATCATTGTTAGGTTCTAACCTGAAGTGTGCCAGGGAAGATAATGAAAAATGGAATTCTTTACCTCAAGAGTTTTCCCTTGTCCATCATAACTTTAGACAGAGTGAAGCTTCATCATTGCTTCCCAGTCTTCATTCTTGGCCATTTCTCTCCCCTCCTAGGTAAGCTCCTGTCCCAGGAAATCTTCCTGACTTAGCAGTCCCATACTTGGTGCTGCTTAGGGAATGGCCCACCAATCTGCACCTTGCACAGCTGTCTCTTAACGATTGTCCTGTCTGATCTGTCCCACCGAAGTTCCTTCCTTCCTGTCTCCAGTACCTCCCTCCCTCCACCACTCATTCTCCAGTTAGTTGTTGCATCTTATTATTGCCTGTTAGAGCTTTTCTTTCTATTATTTTATGTGTATGAGTGTTCTGTTTGCATGTATGTAATTGCACCTGTGTCATGCAATGCCCACAGAAGTCAGAAGAGGGCATCAGATCCCCTGAAACTAGAGTTACAGACGGTTGTTAACTGCCATGTGGGTGCTAGGATTTGAGCCCGAGTCATCTGCAAAAGTGCTCTCTTAACTGCTGGTCGTCTCCAGTCCTGCCTGTTAGAACTTTTCAAAGTCACCCACAGTTAGCAAAACTCTTGTGTACTTATTCCAACTTTATCCTAATAACAGTCTAACTAGAAGGAAAAGGTTATTCTAACTTGTTCTAGAAACTTCTTAAGGTAGTAAGTGCTTTTTAACACTTAACCTCTTATAAACATTCTCTCTGTTGTTCAAGAATGAACCTAGAGCCAGGAATTTAGTGGGCAAGTGACAAGATAAGGTAGACCTTAATCCCTGAATCTCACCATATAGGCAGACTAGGTCTAATTAGTCAAACCAAGTAATCAACTGGAAATGTTAACCAGCCTCTACTGGCACATTGATTCATGGGTATATTGTTAGCCAGGTCAAAGAAGTTTTGGTGTCTGAATCTGTTGGAGATCATTTGAATCCTGTGAAATCAGGGTTATTACTACCCTCAAAAGGTTCCTCCTCTTCCTTCCCTCTCCTCGTCCCTCTCCTCTCCAGATAGGGATTGAACCCAGGGCCTCATGCATGCTAGGCAAATACTGTAGCACTGAACCACTTTCCCAGCCCAAACAGGTGTTTTCTTGTTTTTCATACTTCAATGTAGTTATATTTTTGATTTAAGTATTTTGGCACAAAATTCATTTAGTTTTCAGTAGTCTGATAAGCAAATTGTGGTTATTTCTTGAGATTGGTAGTAAATGAGGAAATCAGACCCCAGGGGGTCAGTATCAAATTGTAAGTTTTAAAATTTTTCTTTTTTTAATTAGTTGCTGCTTTAGTTTAGCAGTTGCTGTCCTCATACATGGATTTAGTGAGAAAAGAGGCTCTCAAATGGTTTTGATCTGAAGAAAAATGACCCCTGGGTAGGGGAGAAAATTAAGGTCACAGAATAGAGAGCTGTCCATTTGCTCCAAAGCAATATATCATAAGAAGGAGGCACAGTTCTAATGGAAGTTTTGTATGAAATGCTGTTTGTATTTTCAAAGCTAGTGGAGTTTGGTAAGGATCCATTAACAAAAGAACTGTAAGGTTTTACTCATAAATCATCAGTATCATACAACTGGTTACATTCCAGTGTTGTTGAGCCTTTCACTGTATACTTCTACCCCCCAACCCCACCCTCAATAGGAAATTCCTTTAAAAACAAATAATAGAGGGTGGGATGTAGCTCAAGTGGTGGAACGCTTGCCTTGTGTATACAAGGTCCTGGGTTCGATCCCAGTCACCACAGGTAAATAAGTAAATATTGTGTGTTGTGGCTGGCTGGAATGTCATCTGAAGCCATCAGTCATGTCAAAATGTAATAATTTAATGTTTCCAAGTTAACATTTGTCAACCCTGAAAGTCATCTGCCCAATGCCCTGGGTTTCCCCACTGTGAAATCCTGCATGCTTGATAGATTGTTAGTAGTCATGCTCAGGTCATTCCCTAAACTGTTTTGATTATTTATAGGAACTAAGAGAAATACATAATAAACAGCAACTCCAGAAGCAAAAATCCATTGAGGCAGAACGACTGAAACAGAAAGAACAGGAGCGAAAGAGCATAGAATTAGAAAAGCAAAAAGAAGAAGCCCAAAGGTGAGTCTTTGCAGTGGAGTCTTTGCAGTCTTTACTTCTCCACTTGGTTATTATAACAGAAAAAAAAAGCCTGCCTCCTTTAATGTGTGGGGGCAAGTACAAGCACGCGGGTGTAAATCTTTGCATATATAAGAACCCCTGAAGTTTTTGGTTAGTTCCCAGAGCTCTCCTATGTAGATAAATGGAATTAGACAAGGAAATTGGGACGCTTAGTTAGCTCATTTGCATGCTAATGACCAAAATATGTTTCCAGTTCACAGACTTTTAGTGAATGGCGGTCAAAGTGCCTGGTTTGAAATCGAAGCCCCTGAGCTTCCTTACCACACAGCTTCACCAGCAGGACCAAGATTGGACCTTTCTGTCTCCTTTCTTCTTTAATGCAAGTGCAGATTAAACTCCAGTACAAAAGGCAAAGATTTGCTTAGGATACAAACACACTTCTGCCTCTTTTATTTAGATATGTGTGTTTGTTGTCTTGTATTTTTCTGTGTTCCATTCTATGGTAATTGTAAAAAATTGTTATCTTTTGGTACATCTGATTTTGTTCATGGATATATGCTATTTAAAATTCAGCTAATTTTAGAAGCCAAGAAACAAGAATGGCCAAATGTCCCAGAGAGTTGCTGTAAGTTTTAAAAGCAGGTTATTGAAATTACACTGAAAAGAAGACGACACTAGACATCTTGGGCCACATTGTTGACTGTAGGTGTTGAGTACAGTGAAGCGTCCCGGGGCTGTCAGGCCTGTTTTGTTGGAATTCATAGAGTCTCTTTGAATCTTTTTCAGGTTGGTTTGTGTTTGCTTTTATTTTTAATGCCAGTGGGGAGGACTTACAGGACTGGGTAGTCTCTCTTTTGTTTTTTTTTTTTTTCCTTTGTAGTGGAACCTGTTTCATATGTTAAGTAACAAACTCAGTCTTTTTCTTATTGTTTTTTTTTTTTGCATTTATTTGTTTGTGCATGTATGCATGTAGGCTTATGCCACTGTGTGTATGTGGAGATCAGAAGACAAATTGCAAAAGCTGGTTCTCTCCTTCCACCTCATGGGTTCTGCGGATCAAACTCAGGTCATTGGGCGTGGCAGCAAGCACCTTTACCAGCTGAGCCATCTCACTGGTACCCTCTAAGCATTATAGTTTACTGAATGCTTTTATTAGTAACACTTCTGTATGAACTGACTCTCCTACAGAGTAGAAATAAACTAAAATATGGAAAATACCATTCTACAATTAGAACATGTAATACTGACTCTATTTGTACATACTCTTATTGGATAGGTAAACAGTACCCAAAACTTCAGAAATGATTTAACTTTTGTCCTCCAATAAATATACTTTTTATGCTTTTTAAGACATTCAAAAATTATAAAATAAATACATGAAATATTTAAGAATTAAATCCTGCATTAAATTTTCATGTTCATAGAGTCCATGGTATGTATAACTTTTTTAAAGACAGTCTTGCTTGATAGCCCAGGCAGGCCTTGAACTCATGGCAGTCCACCTGCCATGACCTTCAAATGCTGAGGTTACAGGCATGCTTCACTTTGCCCAGCTTAACTTTTTGACAATAAGAAAGTGTAATTTGTTTACATTATGTTCTTAATTCTAAGAGCTGACCTTTGTGTGTTGCCCATGTCATAGCATATTGGTTCAGAGTGGAGGCTCTGGAATCCGGATCCTTAGGCTCGAATCCTGATCATAGATGGCTGCATGATATGGACAAATCATTCAATATCCATGTTTTAGCTTCCTCGTCTGTAATACGGGAATGGTGATGGGTCCAACCTACCTGGTGTCAGTGTCAAAAGTGTTAAATGTTCGGAGAGCTAATTATCTATCAGTCAATTGTTTTTGAACATTAGTTTCATTCAAATTGGTTTTTAGTTTTTTAAAGTATGTAATGAAAAAAATTCCTGGTCTCTTCCTGCAAATTGCAGTGTGACACCATTATAATTTTCATGGCCCAATTTAGTTATAATCATCTATTTATGTCAGCAACTTTGAAAATCAACCACAAATAAGTAGTTGAAGTCTTTAGGTGTGTGTGCCCATGTGGTGTCCAGTAACTAGGGAGGAATTGTAAGATATGATTGCTTGTGTGCTCACTGAAGCGGTATTTGATTTGCAGCATGTTTTGTGTTCCAATCGTCATGAAGGTCATGTTTGTCTATGTTCTGCGACTTTGTTTTTGGGGTTTCTTTTCTCATTTTTTTTGTAGTTCAATACCAGTTTGAACAATGAGATGTGCTTTTTCATAGTCTTATAACCATTTTATGAATTACATGACAGATTTTCTTTCTGTGTTTTTCTAAATGGTGTGATTTTTTTTCTTGCTCAGAGTTGGAGCCCCAAAAGGCCTGTGTCCTTGATTCCTTTGCTCTTTGTGAGGAACAATACCCCCTTGATAGCAACAGCCCGTGACTAGATGGCTTTTTGGTGAAAATGACAGCACTATTGTTGGAGTTCTTCCTTACTGTAATCAAGCATCTTTGTTGGCAGACGAGCTCAGGAGAGGGACAAGCAATGGCTAGAACACGTGCACCAGGAGGAGGAGCCTCCGCGACCAAGAAAGCCCCATGAGGAGGACAAACTGAAAAGGGAAAACAGTGTCAAAAAGAAGGAGGCTGAGGAAAAAGGCAAACCTGAAGTACAAGACAAGCTGGGTCGGCTTTTCCATCCACACCAAGAACCAGCCAAGCCAGCTGTCCAAGCACCTTGGTCTACCACAGGTATCGGGAGGAGCTGAGTTTGTGGTTGAGTGGTAGAGTGCTTGCCCAGCATATGTGAGGCCCTGGCTTCTATCGCTGTTACCTCCATATGCATACATAAAGAGCCTCTCGAGTATGTCTGTCTAATCCTGTCCAGCTTGAGTACATTAATGGCAGTAAGACCATCTGTCTCTGGACACTGAAGCTCTTCACTCCCCAGGTGTGTTTAAGTAGAAGTAGAGAAGCAGCCCTGCTCCACTGCAGCCAGGAACCTGCAGCAGATGCAAAGTGGCTTGAAGTTCCATTGTGAAAGGCTACTGGTCCACTCGTGTTACAGGTGGTGGACGTGACCCATCTTGCAGAAATCACTTACTGATTCTCTAGTTTGTTATTTTCCTCTGCAGTGTCTGAGCTGTGTGAATTGTCTTCAGTCTACACTGCATAAAGCAATGTTTGTGCATTTTGAAAAGTGTCTTTTTCACTCTTTCAATGCGTTTTGCCTCTTAAAATTTAGATAAATGGGGCTGGAGAGATGGCTCAGCAGTTAAGAGCACTGACTGCTCTTGCAGGGGACTCAGGTTCAATTCCCAGCACTCACATGGTGGCCAGGAATCGTCCTTAATTCCAGTTCCAGGGGAATCCAACGCCCTCTTCTGACCTCTGTGGCATTGCATGACACGGGTGCAATCATGTATACTCATACACATTAAATAGATAAATAAATAAATAAATAAATAAATAAATAAATGCCGGACGTGGTAGCACAAACCTTTAATCCCAGCACTCGGGAGGCAGAGGCAGGGGGATCTCTGTGAGTTCAAGGGCCGCCTGGTCTACATAGTGAGGTCCAGGACACCTGGGGCTACAGGGAGACCCTGTCTCAAAAAGACCCCCCCCCAAAAAAAAAAAAATAAATTTTTTTATCTTAATAAACAAAGGCTGGCCTAATGAAATAACTAATAAAAACTATTAGATACTATCAGGTGCAAGCTAGGATATATTTTTTAAATTTCCTTTGTAGTTGTATAATATTGTACAACCTTACAAATAATACTGAACTGAAGAACATGATTGCTTTTCCTTTTGTGGATTAATCGTTTGACTGTAGCATGCTTTTCGTGTGTGTAATCTGAGGAGAAATTCACATTACATAACTTCATATTTCATTACTTGACTTCCTCAGTCTCCCTCTTAATATAAAATGAGGATTCACTTTTCCCCTCAGGTCAACAGGAAATGTTGCTTATCACGGAGATCACATAATCCAGATAAGATAGAAAAGTGTCACTATACTTGTAGCTTTTGGGTAGAAAAGTTCAGAGGACTTTTATTAATTGTTGCTAGCTAGACTCTAAAGATGTCCTCTGCCTGCATGCATTTAAATTTTTTTAAATTTGATTTAAAAATCTTAAATTTTTTCTTTGGGATTCATCCTTAAACTCATTCTTTCCCCGGGAAATGCAGAAGAAATGCACCAGGGGTCGTAGGGTAGTCCTTCTAGGTGAAACTAGCACTTACATTTTATATGATCCTGTTAACTGCCCCAAACACCACATTTCCATGTCTGTTCGTGTAGAAAGTTGTGATTCTCTTTCCCTCTTCCAGCAAGAGTACTCCCTGGTGGATCAGATACGGTGTCTTACACCAGCACCACCCTGGGTGGGAGGCTGAGGGTGTTGATGTTTTACAGCTGTGCATTGCTAGAGCCTCAGCCAGGAGGCAGAGAAGGACCTCTGGATTGTCTCGCCCACCACACTCAGCCCTGGAATGACCCTTTTTGGAGAGAGTCTGCTAATGAACTCTCAGTGGGTTTGTGTTATCGATGTGGGATTCAGCTCTCTTTGACATTGACAATGTGTTTCAGAAATTCTTTGACTGGATAGAAATAGTTCCAATGGTGAGGCAGTCTGTAGAGATGTCAGGTTGGCTCATCATATGTCAGTGCTTCCTATAATGCTTTTGCCACCCCTCCCTTCTTCCCCAAACAGAAAAAGGCCCACTTACAATTTCTGCAAAGGAGAATGTAAAAGTGGTATACTACCGAGCGCTGTATCCCTTTGAATCCAGAAGCCACGATGAAATCACCATCCAGCCAGGAGATATAGTCATGGTAAGACAGAGCACGGTGGGAGTCTGTTGAAGACTGGCATTGTCTTCCTTTGCACCTTGTTGCACGATTATGAAGTTGTCAACGGGCATGAAATCCAGGAATTCAGATTAGGTCTTCGAAGCATAAGCTCAGCCTTCTTTCATTTCCATCAGGTGGTAGTTTAGAAATGTCTCTTAACATTACTTTAAAATATGGTTGTAGGGGTTCGGGATTTAGCTCAGTGGTAGAGCGCTTGGCCCTGGGTTTGGTCCTCAGCTCTGGGAAAAAAAAAAAAAAAAAAGACAAAATAGCAAAATACGGTTGTTTTAGACAGTGTTCTTATTGAAGCTTTTGCTATTTTAAACCCCTAAATGCCTGGTGGTTTCTGAGTTTAGATGACGACCATATGTATGCTATGAAGAGTCTTTAATTAATAGTTGTAAATGTATACAAAATTCCTTTTTATCATTCACAGTGATACCTTTTGTAACTTTGGGCCAAAGCATTTTTTCAGTCTCCTCCCCTACCTTAATTGTATGAATTATCGATTATATAAAAAAATAGTAATGAATTAAATACAGTAACTCTGCTTTATGACTTAGAAAATTAACAAAATATTCTAAATTTTGCTTTGTTATGTTCTTTGTTTATGACAGCTCAATATAACCTTATAATTGTGACCAAAATATAGGAACCAGTTTAAGAAGGAGAATAAAGCAATGTAGTTTATTTAAATTATTTTCTAAAGGAAAGCAGTAATTCCTTGATTCACTTACAAGTAAATATGAAAGCTAAGAATTGAGACAAACACATTTTTCATAGTTGAATTTGGAAACAATAATCTGTATTTTAATGAGAAACTCTTGCTTTTGTTGGGGGGATGTACTCAGCTTGTCCCTGCAATTCAGATTCTATTACAGTGATACGGACTCCTTTTCCTGGAGTTGGCTAGTTAACCCTGACTTGATTAGATGGTTAGAGTTTAGATGTGCTGTAAGATAAGATGTTTCATTAAACATCTATTTTGCCTTGCTTTCAAACCTTTGCTTTCCTGGTGGAGGTTAAAGGGGAGTGGGTAAGTGCCTCCTGTCAGGAGGTCTGCATTCTATTCCATGTCTTGTTCTTTTGAATCACTTTAATGCTGTGTTAGTACATGCATCTTTGGTTGTTGTGACAGTGAAAACGTATTAGGAGTTTGTATAGTAGTGTATGCTTAAAAAGCAAAGAAAAGTATGAATTGTCTGGGTTTGTGTGCTGGGCTTCTGTTTGTTGAACTCCACTGAAGACTAATCTGAAGGCTCTGATTATCAAATCTCCATCTCACTCAGTACAAGGCCAACCATTCCAGATAGATTAAATGTAAAAGACAAATATCTGAAGCTATTTTTCTTTCTAAATGGAATATTGGAATGATTTCCTGGCTTAGCCCTTTTCATTTTGGTTTTTTTAATACAGGGTCTCTTGTAGCTCAGGCTGGCTCCAAGCTCACCATGTAGCCAAATTTGGTCTTGAACTCTTGATTGTCCTGCCTCCAACTTCCAAGTGCTGAGATTCCAGGCATGTGCCACTGCACCCAGCAAAAGCTATGAAAAGAAGTAATTAATGGCAATAAAAGACAAGTTTTGTGATCTATAAGCATTAAATTTTTTATTTTTATTTTTTGGTCTTTTTTGAGACAGAGTCTCCCTGTAGCCGCAGCTGGCCTGGATTCGCTATGGAGACCAGGCTGGGCTCGAACTCACAGAGATCCACCTGCCTCTGCCTCCCAAGTGCTAGGACTAAAGGCATGTGCCACCACGCCCGGCTAGCATCAAATTTTTATGTTATAAATTAAGAGACCATGGGTTGCTAGTCTTATTATATAACTGCTCCAACAGTTACCATGAAATAGACCTGAAAGTCTTAGGCAAGTCAGCAGAGGGTAAGAAGGTATTTGGACAGAAGAAAAGTAGTTAAGTGATCAAAAAAATATACATCCGCCAAGTATGATCGTGCACCAACACCATGGAACACTGTCAGCTCCATCTGTATCAACCAGGCAAGAGCCTGACCTCACCTTCACTAAGAACTCTGACCAAAAGCAAATATCTGAAATCTTAGACTTAGGGGTGTTTCCTGGCAGCGACTCAGCCTGATTACCCAAAGTGAAAACCATGGTCAGCCTGGGTGTGGTGGCACATGCCTTCAATCACAGCACACAAGAGATTGAGGCAGGTGGTCCTGTGAGTTCAAGGCATACCTAGTCTACATAGGATGTTCAGTCCAGCCAAGGCTACATAGTGAGACCCTGTCTCAAAAAAAAAAAAAAAAAGCCCAATTACAGGTGTGTAATCCCAGCACTTAGAGGAGGCAGACAGGATATAATATACATTGTCAGCATGGCTGTTCAATTTGCTTAGGCCATTTGGAAAGCAATTTGGTAATACCAGTGCCTATTAAAATGTAAATTTCTCAGCTCCCTTAACCCCTAAATTCAGATTTTCTACCTACTATCATACTCTGGACTTTTTTGTTTTTATGGTACATGTAAAAATATATATGCTTGGATCTGGGAAGATGGCTTGGAAGTTTAGAGTACTGGCTGCCCTTATAGAGGACCTGGATTTGGTTCCTAGCATCCTTGTGGCAGCTAGCCACCATCCCTTCATTCTGTGATACTCTTCCCCATCTACACCCCCACCTTACTATCCTGTCCCCAACTTCATACCCACTATTATTATTTTTAATTTTTATAATTTATTTTTGTAAATATCATACATGAGTATTTGCATTATTTCTATCCCTCCCAGTCCCTCTCCAACTCCTCTCATGCCCCCTAGTCACTCCCTCTCAATTTCTTGTCCTCTTTGAGTATTTTTTATATATATATATGTATATATACATACATATATACATTTATAGAGACACACAGCACATATATGCATACATGTATGTTTATATATAAGTATACATACATACATACATATATATAGTACTGAGTCCATTTGTATGCTCCAGGTACCTGTGTTTAGGAATTAGATAACCTCTCTGGGAGTTAGTGCCTTGAAAAACTTTCTCCTTCCCTCAGCAGCCATCGGTTGCCTATAGCTCTTCATCTTGAGGTGGGACCCCGTGAAATTTCCCCCATCCACCTTGGCATGTCAGCTGATTTTGTCATTATTTGCAGATCTTGTTAGACTACCATGCTGTGGAGATTTCGTTGGTGCAGAATGCATTAACTAGAAACAGGTGCCTCCTCCCTCTAGTGCCTACATTCTGTCTGCCCCCTCTTCCTTGATGTTCCCTGAGCCTAGGTGTAGAGGTTGCATTGTAGATGTGTCACTTAGGACTGGGCACTTCACAGACACTTATTCTCTGTGTTTGATCAATTGTGGAACTTTGTAATAGTCTCCATCTGTTGCAAAAAGAAGCTTCTTTGATGTGTGGTGAGAAGTAACTTGTCTGGAAATATAAGGATATGTATTTAGGATACAGTAAGAAATCACATTGATCTAGGGAACTGATAGAAGTAGAGTTTTCTCTAAGGTTTGTGACCTCTCCAGCCATGTGTACTTGTCTGTGTTTATAATACCATGCATGAATTCCCTCCCATTGAGTGGGCTGTAAGTCCAATTAGACAGCTTTTGATTACTCCCAAGAGAAAAGTCCCACTATTGGGCCAATAGAGATAATTTGCAGGGCCCATCATTGTTGTGGTTCGTAGGCTTTACAGCTGGGAAGGATCATTGATTGATTTTCTCTCAGGGAGTTTTTTTTAGCTGAGGCTTTTTAGTTGATGGCCAACGCTTAGAGGTTTTAGAAATAAGTGGCCTCTTCAATATGGAGGTCCCCATACCTGGAGGATGAAATTTGACATCTAGTGTATTGCAATAGCAATTGGATAAGAAATGAGAAGACCTTTGCTCACTGTCATTTTGTTACAATTAGTCTTGAGAATGCTGGTGCTAAGATAAGGGTAGCATGAAGTGTGTCAGAATTACTTAAGGAGCATCAGAAAAGTAACTGTGTGGGTGTTGAGGTGGCTCAGCAGCAACGGTGCTTGCCTTATGTCCTGAGTTTGATCCCTAGAACCCACGTAAAGGTGGAAGGAGAGAATTGACTCCACAAAGTTGTCCTCTGACTTTCATATGCACCCCATACACATATTGTGCACTCTCACACACAATAATAAAAATAAATAAAATCTCTTTTTAAAAAGTATGCGGGTTGGAGAGATCACTCAGTGGTTAGGAACACTAACTGCTCTTGCCAGAGGACCTGGGTTTGATTCCCAGTACCCATGTGGCAGCTAACAACTGTCTGTAACTCCAGTGCCAGGGGATCTGATGCCCTCTTCTGACCTCCGCGGGCATTGCACAACACAGGTGTACCTACTTACATGCAAGCAATACACCCATACACATTAAATAAAAATAAATAAATAAATAAATATATATATATATTTTAAGTAGCTATGTCCCACTCATTCCTCAGACTTTCTGGCAACTTTTGATGCAAATGCATAGTTCAAGATTCTTTAGGGAGTAAATTTCAGGAATCAGTGATCTAACCTCACCCCTTTGTCCTGTCAGAACCAATCCTAAATCATTTCTAGAAAGTACCCAGAGACCAAGGGGCTTCTTGAGCATTGTCAGCATCAGCCAGTCATTTTGTTCCAAAAACTGACTTCTAAATGCTGCCCTTATAACAATTTGAATTCCTATTTGTGGAGGGGGAAAATTTTACATCATCTGTATCTTTTCCTTTTACCTTCTTTAGATTTCAAAAATTTTACCATCTGAGCTCAGCTTATTTAGTAACAACTGGTCATGTCAATGCTGCTTTGAGAGACTAGGCACATCCATTTATGGACTTAGGGTCAGTTCTGATCCACCGTGTGTTTTTAAATAAACTTTTATTGGAACACAGCCAGGCTTGAGCATGCACATGTTATGTATACCTTTTTTTGTGCTACAACAGTGGGCTTGCTTAGTTGCACTAATGAAAGAATCCCCTGGCCTCTAGGGAGAGGCCTCTAGATACCCTCATCTAGAAGTTTAGGGAGAAATTTGCTATCTGAAATTTGGCATATCCATGAAACATGCATTCCTCAACACAGCCCAGGCAGCACTAGCTGCTGAGCTCATTCAGACACAGTTTAGACCTGTTTGCTGTCTCTGCTTGTCATGCTCTGTGAAGGAAACGGAGTTTTGTTGGTCTCACCCCAGTCAGAATGGCTGTCATCAAGAAATCAAATGACAGCAAATGCTGATGAGGATGCGGGGAAAGAGGAACCCTCATTCACTCTTGGTAAACTGTACAGGCTCTATGGGATCAGTGTGGAGGTCCTCACAAAGCTAGAAATAGCGTGTGCCCAAAGGACTCTATCCTGCCACAGAGTTACTTGCTCATTCATGTTCATTGCTGCTCTGTTCACAAGACCCATGGAGTCAGCCTAGATGTCTCTCAGCTAATGAATAGATAATGTAGCTATGGTTCATGTATACATGGAATTTTATTCAGCTGTGAAGAAAAATGAAATGACCAGATTTGCAGGTAAATGGATGGAACCAGAAAAAAATTATATTGAGTGAGACAACCCAGGCAGAGTGAGTGAAATCTGCATGTTCTTTCCCACATGTGGACCCTGTTTGAATCTTTAGATTTGTGTGTTTAACTTGGAGTACCTGTAGAAACCAGGAAATATGGGGTGTGGGGTACCTTGAAGGAGGGGGGTTAGTGGAGCATAAATGATAGGAAATTAGAAAGAAGGAATGCTTAGGGTGGAAAGGTTTAAGCAGGGATGGGGTGAGGTTGTGGAAGTAGAGAGGTGAAAGGCTAGCAGGGAGAGGATTACCAAAACAAATGTATGGAGAACACAAATGGTTGAAACCTACCAGTTTATCATGCGAGCTAAAAACTGTAAGTTGGAGATCTGACTCTTCTGGCCTTCACAGGCACCCCCACACATATAGCATACACATGCACAGACACACATACACATACACATGAAGTAAAACTTAAACTTAAAAGTTAAAAAAAAAGTTATGCTTGGGGGCTGGAGAGATGGCGCAGCAGTTAAGAGCACTGACTGCTCTTGCAAAGGACCCAGATTCAATTCCCAGCACCCACATGGCAGCTATGAACCGTCGTTAACTCCAGTTCCAGGGGAATCTGACGCCCTCTTCTGGCCTCTGTGGCATTGCATGACATGGGTGCATTCACGTACATGCAGGCAATACACTCATGCACATAAAATAAAAATAAATAAAATATTTTTTAAAATTAAAAAAAGTTATGCTGCGTGTGGTGGCACACGCCTTTAGTCCTAGCACTAGGGAAGCAGAGGCAGGCAGATCTCTATGAGATGAGATCGGCCTGGTCTACATAGCGAGTACCAGGCCAGCTGGGACAACAGGGAGACCCTGTCTCAAAAAAGAAAAGAAAAAGAAAGACTAAAACTACTTAGTGGAAATGGTGGCCATTGTACATGTGACCATTAGAATTCAGGCTTTAGCCAAATTAATTTAAATCTGAAATGACTACTATATGCATTTGATTATTATAACCAGCACATACAGTATGCAGTGTAGGGTTAGTATCATTTTGTGGACTAGTTCTGTAGCAAATCCCAGCAACATAAGCAGTATCGAGAGTTTGTGTTTCAGTTTCATGATAGTCTACTAGAATTACCCCCAAATAATTTGGGGCTATACAAGTAAGCCTAGGTAAATGAAATTATATTAAGACCAATTTTGTTCTCTTAAAACAAAACAAAACAAAACAAAAACACCTATTATAGCCAGCAGCAGATGAGAGTACTTTGTTGTAAAGCCCATGGCATAGCCTGCTGTGTTACAGAGAACTTTATCATGATCTGTCATAATCTTGTGTTTTTCCAAACCTGGCTTGGCATTCGGGGTCAAGTTTCATATATTGACCTTTTTGCTTTCACTAAGAAGTTGATTAAGTGTTAATAATGATTTTTTGATGTCTCAGCTGAACTTTATAATCATTAAGATAAATAGATTCATATAAGTTATGAGACTGTTATTTATACTGTTGAGGTTGGTAAAATTCCTTGGTTGAAAGTGAAATACATACAATTTAATAATTGCTCTTTTAAGGATGGGAGCTGACTCTAAGCTAGAGGGTCCCTTCTCTAGCTCCTGAGTATACTCAATGATGCAGCATATTTTCTGTCCTTTCTAGTGTCAGGTTGGGCATGGTTCTTTAATTGGTTGGGAGCTGAACCTTTTCTTGGGGTGGGACATTTCCTCTGGACTTCAGATATCATTTCATATATCCACTCTAAGTCTTTTTAACCAAAGGGATGACAGAAGATCCTAGTCATGACTAGATAAAGCAATTGTAGCAGTCTAAATTGGGCAGCCTTGTGAGAGTTTCAGGCAGGCAGGAGACAGGGTCCCTAGCAGGAGACCACCATGGTGAGAAAAAGGTAACCCAGAGATGCCAGGGTTCCAGACATTCTTCCAGAGTGAATTAGGTAGATACCAGGACCAAAGCCCAGATGAGAGCCATATATAAAGTTAGCGTTTACTTCAATAATTGTGTCCTGAAACATTCTTTATGTGATTTACTGGTCCTCAAAGCACTGTAGTAAGACAGGCATTATTATCAACAAAGAAATTGAGGCACCTAGAAATTAAATTTGCCCAAGGTCAGCTAATTAATAAGTTATAGAATCAGTGTTTCAAATTGAGGCAGTGTTGGGACTAAAGAGTTGGCTCTGTGGTTTCTAAGAGCACTGGCTGCTCTTACGGATGACCCGAATTCGGTTCTCAGCACCCACAAGGTGACTGACAACTAGCAATAACTCCAGTTTCAGTGGATCCAATGCGCTCTTCTAGCCTCTGCAGGCATTGCATGATGCAGGTGAACTTACATACATCCAGACAAGATAATCATACACATAAAAATAAATAAATAAAAAACTTTTAGTTGAGGCAGTCTAAATGCAGAGCCCTATTGATCATTACACTTGGTGGTCTTCAGTGTGTTTGGTACAAACTCCTAACCAACTGCTACATGGCATCACCTTTAGTCCCAGGTTGAAGGTCACTGAACTTGGCCATTGGACCTACTTGGGGAGTGCCGGTATGCCTAGAAGCAGCTATGTTTCCAGTGCCGGCAGGTGCAGAGTTATAGTGTACTTTAATATCACCAGTAAATATAAACCAGGAAGGAAGAGCATATCGCCATTTGAGTTTAGCATAAATGGAAATCGAAATGGAAAAAAATGTTATCTTAAATCCTCACTTAGAGAAACAACTGGGGCTGCCCAGAAAAGGAAGAATAAAAAACAAAACAATGGTGGGAGTTGAACGAAAAGTAGCTTGTGTGTTCACATCTGTGTAAGTGCAAGCAGGAGTGACCAGATTATAAAATACAACCAGCCCCCTTAGAAATATTGTACTTGACCTGAGGGGATTCTTTTTGTGTGGAGAATTCTCAGCTTTAAAAATTACCCTTATCCAGCCAGGCATGGTGGCACATGCCTTTGATCCCAGCACTTGGGAGGCAGAGGCAGGCAGATCTCTGAGATTGAGGCCAGCTGGGGCTTGAGGGAGACCCTGTCTCAAAAAAAAAAAGGCAAAACAAAACAGTAATTACTCCTCTTGGTGACAGAAAGGGCCTCTCCAGCAGTCTAGCAGGCAGACATCTCCTACTTGCAAATTCTTTGTAGGCAGCATGTTAAATGAAGTAGTGTGCTTTGTAGCTCACTTTCTCCACTTCCTGCCCTAAGATTTGTTCACTCAAATAAGCCAATAAGCAATACACTCTTGTTACTCACTCTACACTCAATGTATGTGAATGTTTGATTCGTTGAACAATTTTTGCTCTATCTTCTTTTTCACTGAGCACTTGAATGGGCCAGAAACTGGTAATTTTGCCAAATTTCCTACCTATTCATTTCTGGGATTTCTAACTAAAAAACCTCTTAATGTCCAATGGTGTGTTGGATGTTTTTGACTCTTTAGACCATCCATGAAGGTGTAGAAATAAGAATTTCTCTGAGTTGCTTTTTTGACTTCTAGTCATGAAACCAGTGTGTGATAGTGAATGCGGTTTCCTCCAGAGTCCTGCTCATAGACAGTGGCTAACTGTAACGGTACACAGTACAATCCGGGCCATTTTAAATGTCCCTTTTGTGGCAGAATGACGGTTAAACACAAGCATTAAAAGCACTTGGCGTAGTTTATAATGTCTCTGAAATCAGAGTTCAACCAAATGCTGTATTCTTGAGTGCAGTTTTGTGGATTTTAAAGTGTAGTTTGCATGAAAGAAAAGTATAGCCTTAATAGAACTGGTGGTGACTGTAAACAAGCACTTCTTTGTTTTTTCATCTTGTATCTGTGGAGCTCTTAAATGACAAACACACCGGTCAGCTTTGCTTCCCAGAAAAACCAGCTAAGGCTGTTTTTGGTTTGGGGTTTCTTTTGTCTTTAATCCTGCTTTTCCCTATGCTGAATAAATCCTTAGCTACTGGAGGTTTTAGAATACTACATTTATATTGATTATATTCTTTGCTTTCAACTTTAAATAGTAAACCCAAGTCATTTTTAATAATTGTATGACTTTCTGAGTGATGGAGTCTGTCAGATTGCTTCACAATTGAGAATAGCTCTGACTATGTATAAAACTTAACTATATATTAAACTATATAATTAGGGGCCTGAGGCAGTTTATGTCTACTGCCATTATTAGGAAAGGGAGGGAGAAATGATGTAGAGTAAGAACATAAATCACAGAGCTTGCCCTCTTTCAGAGTCAATGTTTACAGACCATTTTTCTAGACTAAGATGAAGAAATTTCCATGCCATGTGTTAGTCAGGGACAGAGGCTTGTGGCTTTGTTGTGGTGAGATGTGTGATGTGTTCAAGGTTGATTTAGTTCCACTTAAATTAAACGATATGACTTCCTGCAGGTGGATGAAAGCCAGACTGGAGAACCGGGATGGCTTGGAGGAGAATTAAAAGGAAAGACAGGATGGTTCCCTGCCAACTACGCAGAGAAGATTCCCGAAAATGAAGTTCCCACTCCAGCCAAACCAGTGACCGATCTGACATCTGTCCCTGCCCCCAAACTGGCTCTGCGAGAGACCCCTTCTGCTTTGCCAGTGACCTCTTCTGAGACCTCCACAACCCCCAACAACTGGGCTGACTTCAGCTCCACGTATGTGTTAACATTGCTGTTTCGGGCAGCTTTGAAATTGAAACTTAGTCATCTTTTCCCGTCTTGTGGTTTTTATCATCTTGGGTTGTCCCTCTGTAAGGGAGCTGGTTCATGTTCATGACCCCTTCCCTGACTGACCTACTGACAAGCTGGAGTTTACACCCTCCTAACTAGGTTTAATAATGTCAGTGCCAAACAGATTTACCATGGTACAAAATAATGTTTGATAATTTATCTATGTCTTTTATTCTTGGAGGAGAAATGGAGAAGTACAACTTCCTAATAATTGGTGCTGGCATCCATGTCAGTCAGCAAAAGTTCATTCATTTCCTGTAGGCTGGGAAATGGCAGTATTTTGTTAGCCAGGAACAAAAATTGCAGTCGGTCATGTGGTTTGGTATGATAGAAGACTGTTTTCTACTGAAGCTTTCTGCTTCCGTTAATCTTGAGCAAATGTACTATGTAGTGAAAGGTACGCACCCTTGTCCACTGTGGCTTCTCTACCTTGGGTTACCAGGAAATGGCATTAAGCACACGCATAGAAGCAGAGGTTTGAAATGATAGATGAAGCCAGTGCCCGGACTTCCAGCAATACGTCTGCATATACAGTTGTCCAAAAATATTTTGAACTAGTTTGCAGTAAGAGTGACTTGAGTAAGATAGATTTCAAATTTCTTTTCAAGTCTAATCACGTTTAAGAAGAAACACATTGAAGGCATAGAGTCCAGACATATTTCTGAAGGAAGATCAGATGAAACAGACAATGGGAAAGGAAGGAATGATAGCTAAGGGCGGGTAGGTAGAGAGAAGGGCATATGGAATTGCAGGGTTTTCATGCTTGTCTTTTCAAATCGACATTGAAGGTGCAAAGAAGGCCTTCCCTGTGTGATCTCTGCCTTTTAAAGATACCTTCTGGTGCATGAGTTCTGGGTTCAAACCATCCCTGCTTCTTTTGATCTTAGTTGAAAAATTCTTGACATTCTAAACTGAAGCTTTAGTTAAGATAGAAAAGTAATATCATAGTTTCTTTCTTTTTGAGAAAGAGCCTCATGTAACCCAGGCTGACTTCAACCTTATTGTGTAACTGAAGATGACCTGAACTTCTGTTCCTAAGGCCTTCACCTCCCAAGTGCTGGGATTACAGGTGTGCATCACCACACCCACTTTATGTGATACTGCAGGTCAAATCTGGGGCTTTGCACATGCTAGGCAAGCTCTATCCCCAGCATTAATACCATGTTTCCCAGGGGTTTTTGTTGTTATTTTGGGGGTTTTGTGTGTGTGTGTGTGTGTGTGTGTGTGTGTGTGTGTGTGTGTGTTTGTTTGTTTTCTGTGAATCAGATCTATCTCCTCCTCAAGAAATATGTGGAATGCAAGTCTTCTGCTGTCATTATAAGCATCTTATTTTCCAAACCGAAGAATCAAGATGTGCAGTCTAGCGAGGAAGTTATTTTGATTTTCAGATTTGTTTTAGGTTTTAGAAAGATGTAAATACTGCTTTTCGATCTGTACTCAAACAGATGTGCATATCTAAAATTGGAAAATCACAAAATCTGTACTGTCCCAGGATCCAGAGCACCTAGATCCCCATGGATACCACTTGTAGTCACCATGGCATCAGAGTATGACCAGGTACTTGCTGTGAGACAGAAGGACAGAGAAGTGCTGACTGTCAAGCCACAGTGTCTCCCTGTGTTATACTCACTTAACTGTTGTTACCACAGGATAGTGTCCTGGGAAGATGTTTTTATGCTGCTTTTAGGTGTTTCTGAGTGTTTTCATACCTGATAATTAAGGTGACCCTTGCAATTAACCCAAAGTAGCCAAATACTGTTTTAGTGAGGAAATCAAGATTCAAAAAACTAACATTGCAGTTTATCTGAGGGGCATTGGAAGTGGATGTAGCTCAGGCTCCACCTAAGCCCAGCATTCTTTCCTGTCCTCCTTGTTCAACTGGAGAAGACCACATAAATGCCCTGGATTTCTGTTACACGGGTTGACAGGGTGCTGTGTGTGTGTGTGTGTGGTGTGGTGTGTATGTGTGTGTGTGTGTGTCCGTCCTTCAATGCTAGGACATTAGAAAGTGCTCCTGCTCATCAGGCATGTTTCCCCTTCCAGGTGGCCCACCAGCACAAATGAGAAAGCAGAAACAGATAACTGGGATGCATGGGCAGCCCAGCCTTCTCTTACTGTGCCCAGTGCTGGCCAGTTAAGACAGAGATCTGCCTTCACACCAGCCACAGCCACTGGCTCCTCCCCGTCTCCTGTCCTGGGCCAGGTAGGACGATGAGTGAGGGTGTAAAGACTGAGTGTGATCTGCAGCTATTGCTGTTACACCAAAAGTTCAGCAACATTTGTTGGGATGTCATTTAAAATAGTCTCCTTTTATGAAACTAGGTTTGTTGGCTGGACTTCATTCAGGAACCTGAGGTTCATATTGTGAACCTCAGAGTTCAGAGGAGCTTAAACTTAATGTGTCTGTATCTACTGGAGACTCTTCATTGAAAAAGTACATCAAAGCTATAATCTTGAGGAATTGGAAAGGTCAAGAAATGGAGGCAGATGGGCTACATACGGGAACTGCCATAGGGAGAGGCTTGAAGACAAAGCATTAGAGTGCAAGTAAGGAGAACAATGGGTACCCCGTTGGATGCTTAGTGGAAAAGGTAGACCGATTGCAGGGTGACAGGAAGTTTTGCAAGGCACTGAGAAGGAACAGTAATTTCTGCAAGCACATTTTTCTTTTGGTTAATGTAATAATGAAAAGGAATAGAATTAAAGGATGAAATTAATCAGTCAAACAGCAAATGTCCGTCTGGGATGTCCCAGGAGATCATGAACAGTTTCTGGAAATGCTTGAATTGGCAGGTCTGTGGGGAAGTGATGTGTAGGAAGATTGGCACTGTTTTCCTACTTCTAAGTAGGGAGTAGCCAGTGGATGTGGAAAAGCAGAGTGAGGTGGGTGCTGAAAGAATGGAGTCACATCTATGGAGCCAGAGGGAAAGGGACCAGCCAGGGAGGAAGGAGGAGTCAGAAGGAAGAGTTGGGTGTTAGATGGTGGAGCAGGACACCCACGCAGTGCTGTCTGGCAGACTGGTGGGATCTGGATCTGGAGGGGGAAGATAAGAGCTGCACTATAGAAAACAGAGTCAGATCTAGTGTGAGACTGTCAGAGACAGTGAATGCAGAGAGAAAATACCAACTGCCCAAGAGCATGTGTGTTAGGGGCTTAGAAGCAGGACTACTGAACAGAAGGGGTCTCTTTCCTTTGCATCTGCCCATGCTTAGCACTTAGGGCACTTCCTGTGACCAAGAATGGGGCTATCGGGAAGGGCACTAGTAAGAACTGTGGGGAGGAGTCCTACCACAGCTTGGGGGCGGAGAGTTCATCGTATCAAGGGCTATGATTAGATCAAAGGAGACCATTTTTCAGTGAGTAGAATTTTTCAACAGCTTGAGAAAGAGTTTAAAGTCCAGGTTGCAATGGGGTAAAGAGGAAGTTGAGCCATGAGAAATCTGGTGGTTTGTGAAGAGCAGAGAAGTAGAGCAAAGAGAGGGCATTGGGAGGTACTTAAGGGACCCGTGTCACCAGCAGAGAAAGGGATTAAAAAGCCAAGTGCCAGGGAATCTTACTGGGGAAGGTGGACACAGTGTTTTCTGTACAGAAGGGAAGCCAGGATTTTTTTTTTCTGAGTGAATGAGAGAGGAGGTCACTTGGAGAAGAGGAGTGGAACAGGAAGTTCAGGTGGGGCAACGGGTCAGTTTAGGTGTGGAACACACCCTGAGGCCTGTGGAGTGGAGAGGTTCAGTAGTAGGTAATTAGATCAAGAATTCCCTGGTAAAGTGCACTTGACTCACCATTCTCTAGCAGTGCCAGCCAGCTCGAGACTAGGGATGACAGTAACAGAACCCCTGACCATTGTTACAGTCACAACAGGTGCTGTGCATCGCTCTTATGAACATTCTTTAATAAGCTTCAGAGGAGAGTACCATTTCTTTGACAGATTTAGAAACTAGGCTCAGAGACCTAACAGTTTCTCAGTGTCACAGAATGAGTGAGTGGCAGCCCTGAACTTCAACCCTTGGGTCCCACCCCATCCTGTCTGACTGACCTTGTGCTTGTTCAGAAGTCCACCATAGGGAAGGACTCTCAGGGGAGGCATTCCAGACTACTTAAAGGCACAGAGGAAACGGTTTACCCTGGGGTCCATTCTGGCCCAGAAGTCCTTGGAGTCATTGAGAGGATTAGACAGGAGGGCTGTGATCAGTGGGCAAGGCGGGAAATGGAAGGTTGAGAATATATGATCCTCTGACTGAAATGCAAGGAGATCAGGATGTTCTAGGCTTAGGGAGGTAAGAATCCATGGAGAGCTGGATTTAGAGATCACTACCATAGACATGGAAGCTGCTGGCAGGTAGAAATTTACCCATTTGTCATGGTCAGATCTTAACACAAAAATAAAAATCACTTTAGGCAAGCACAAAATCACTCTGGACCAAGTCTTTGCACATTAACTTTTGTTTCTATATGGATGATTGAAAGTTGCAATTGTTTGATTAAGTTAATGTAATGACTTTAAATACATAACAAGTTCCTCACCCTGCCTTTCCAGCCTTGTTTCCTGTTCTACCCCTCCATGGGCTCAGGCTGCCCACAGCCCCAGATTGTGCTGCTCCTCCTCCTGGACCACTCGCAGTGCATGCAGCGTGCCACCTCAAGGCCTTTGCCTGTGCTGCGCCTCTGGCTTGAAGTGCCCTTCTGCAGCCCTAGCTACCAAAACCCTTCTGGCCCTTCAAGGCCCAACTCAAATACCTCCTCCTCTGGGAAATTGTTCTTGATGTCCCAAGTCAGAATTCATCCTTATTTTCCCTCTGATCCTGCAGTGACTAGTGGGAACTTTGCCGTATATTTCATTCTGCCAGATGATAGTCTTAGTGTTTATCTCTTCTTTACACATTTAACTGAGGGTTCCTCACTAGTCCTATGATGCTGTCCATTATTACAGTGCTTCGTAGTTAATAAAATGCTTTACCCTAAACTATGTGGAGGAGGCAGAGGTAACATTGTGTCTTTGTCATTCCACGGTGTCTGGAATTATGGGTAATAAATGTAATTGTAAGTAATTACAATACTTTATGGTAACTGAACCCTCTTTCTCTGAAAATGAAATAAAGCAGTCCAGTGCACGGCCTGTTTGCATGTGTCCATCCAAACTAAAATATCAGTTAAATGTCCTAAAATTTCTGCCCAATTGAATATCCAAATCAGATTGGAAATGGGCAGGTGTCCTAAGCAACTTGAGAGAGTAAAAATGGAATCAAAGGTACAACAGACATAGCTCGTGTGACTGAAGGACTACCACCTCCTGGCTTGCTTCAGTGGAAGGTCTGAGGATGGCTCTGAGAACACCTGGCAGGTTTAGGTGTCTACTTTTGAAATGAGCAGTTACTGAGCAGCAGCACTGTGTCAGCCCTCGTGCTGCACTGAGACAGCATTCTTTGTGGCTGTGTGTGTGCTTGCCGAGTGCATGTCTGCCTTCAGTGATAATGACTGCAATGTAATGAGAGGTCCTTTGTCATTCCACACAAGGGTGAAAAGGTGGAGGGGCTACAAGCGCAAGCCCTGTATCCTTGGAGAGCCAAAAAAGACAACCATTTAAATTTTAACAAAAATGATGTTATCACCGTTCTGGAACAGCAAGACATGTGGTGGTTTGGAGAAGTTCAAGGTCAGAAGGGTTGGTTCCCCAAGTCTTACGTGAAACTCATTTCAGGGCCCGTAAGGAAATCAACAAGGTATTTTTATTTATCTGCTTCTATTTGCTGAAAACAATATTAGATTAAATTGTTTGCACTAGTAAAGATTTGCACATGGGAATTGCAGGATGATTTTGTCTTCTGGGTTTTTTTTAACTGCAAAAGTTGTATATATGATTGTTTCATGTCGTTGTAGTGCATATATATATATGAAGTCCACAAAGGGAGCCTGCTGCAGATAAGCCAGCACTTTTCTTCTTTCAGGAATGTCTGTATATCATGTTTTTCATTGACTTACATAAGAACAAATCCCTATATTGGTTGGAAATTATGACTGTCTTTATGCTTCATGCCCAGTGCTGTACCAAAAATATGCAAATACATAAAACCCAAGGCATTTGGGAAAGTAATTGGAGGAATGAACAAATGCTCTTTTTCACTTGAGTCTGCATGTTACATAGCACCTGCAGGGCTTTGTATGTTATTCCAACCATTGAGATGTCTGAAACAAATCATTAGCTTTAAGAAAATAAACAATCAGAAATTTATCTATTAGATCTATTAGTCAATGCTTGGAAAGAGACCGACATCTAGGCTGTGTGTCCAGCATAGCAGAGTGGAGAAAAACGAGAATGTGAGCTAGAGTCTGCCTCGCAGCTCCAGTGCCTTCAGTCAAGCTGAACTGTTGCAGCTGTGGGTTGTTTCATGTCATTGTGGTGTCCTCTTTTCAGATGAGAATTGAAGCACTCTTTCTTCCCTTCTTACAGCATTGATGCTGGCCCTGCAGAAAGCCCTGCCAGTCTAAGGAGAGTGGTCTCACCAGCAGCCAAGCCGGCCGTTCCAGGAGAAGGTGAGGACTGAGTGTGTTAAGCTCATCAGGAGGGCTGAGGACATTATTCATTACAGATAGTAAATGTTTATAAATAGGCCATGTTACCCTATGGTCGGTCAGTCTATTAAACTCTAAGGTGAAATGACGGTTGAACTCTTTATGTGAAATACTTTCAAAATTGGTATTGGCCACCTAAAACTGAATTTTCTTACTGTATTTGACTATGAATGTAGCTCATAGCATTCACTAAAGATTAACCTCTGAGCATCTCTGTAAACCATGGTCATGGCCTTCCTGGTGTTTTGTGAATAAGTATAGTGCTTCAAAATTCACTGCATAGCCATTGATGCTCTCTGAGCACCACGAGTGTCCTGGGTACACCCTAGCTGAGACAGAAGCTCATTTACATGTACTCTGTGTGAATGACTGAACCAGATTATTTAGGCCTGAAACATTCATTTTCAGTATTTATTACACAAATAATTAATTGCTTTTATTCCCCATTCCTTGTTTTATGGCATAGTTCTAGATATTTATGTGCCCATCTATTGGAGGCGATATTATTAAAACTTAAAACCCGAACTAACCCTATCTGACTTGACCTCACTGGTGTAAATCTCTTCTTTTCCACATTTACTGCTGTCGTCACCACAGTCCCGGATGAATAGTATCACCTGAGTTAAGCCTCTACCTAGTCTAAGCAGGTTTTGTAGTTACAGGTGCCATTAGAGTTGTATGGTGATTTTTCATGGATGTCTGGAGTAAATTACATGAAGATAGAATGGGTTTGGTTTGGTGCAATAAAATGGTTGCATTCCTTACAAACTTTGCCTAATGGAAAATAGAACTCTTGGAATAATTGTTTCTGTGGAGACAGCACAAATTAAGGTTTAGTGCTAGTTCAGACTCACAGGGATGATATTCTATTTTCAAGAGGAATTTTTTAAGTAATTGTTGTTTAGTTTATAAGTATAGCTGTAAAGCCTCATCATTACTTAAAAAAATTCCAACATGTTTTCACATGTTTTATTATTATTAGAATGAAAATAACTATTACCATAATTCTCTTTATATGTTCATGTTATCTTAATGACTATTTTCTCACTATTAGAGCAAGGCAAGAATCTCAGCTACAACCTGCAGTCAGTCTAATAAAAAGCAAATTTTACTTCTACAAAACAAAATAAACAAAGCAAACTTGAGTGTGTAATGAGGTCTCTTTGGAGGGGTGGAATTCACATCCTGGCTCTCAGAGTATTTACCTTTTTTCCAGTCATGCCTCAACTTCCTCATCTGGGAAGCAGACATAATAACCACCCCTTGAGGAGAAATTATTACAAGGGTTATGAACTCAACAAGTGTCCACTCATTTTATCTGTTTCACCTTGCAGTTGAGTGTTCCCAACAGATAGCAGTGTGGAAGAACAGTCATTTGTCTTGAAGTACGTTCAGAGGCCTTGACACCTGAGGCCTTAATAAATAGGTTACAGCTGACCCACACTTACTCTTAAAGTCAGGCAGATTCTGATCTTAGATGAACATCTATTTTGAAATGAGTTAAGCACTGGAAGTAACAGGAAAGGCCAGGCATGGTGGTGCATGCCTTTAAACCTAGCACAGGCAGAGGCAGATGGATCTCTGTGAGATTAAGGCCTGGTCTTAATAGCAAGTTCTAGACCAGCTGGGGCTACAGGGAGACCCTGTCTCAAAAACACAAAACAAAACAAAAAAGTGGCTTGGGACTGGCTTGTGCCCTCTGTTGTCTCCTGTTACGGGGCAATTGTTTGGGCTTTCTGAAATCTCTCGTGGAGTCTGGGGCTTTCCCTGTCTTCCTGCAGCCTTTGTGGAGGGCAGGGCATTTCGAAGCCTCCCAGTCTTTGCAGGCTCCTTATGTTTTTGAACTGCAATATTATGTTCAGCCAGTGTTCCTATTTCTGGAATTTCATAAACATTTTGAAGGATGCTCCAAAATTTTAAGCATTTTTGAAGAAGGTGACCTACATTGAGAAGTCACTGGGAAAGGTATAGAATGCCCAGCCCGCCTCTTATCAGAATGACCAAATGGGAACTGAAGAGAATGACCAAATTCCAGAATACTCTGAAATCAAACAAGGGTGTAAGTGAAAAGAGAGTGCCCTTATTAGAGCTGCCAGACTCTGATTTCCTTGTGTGTGAAATGATTTTTCTGTTTTGGCTGTGAAAGTACAGGTTACAAGGCCAAAGAATCTTGTTTTTCCAAGAACATTTGGATGACCTTGTGTCTGCTGTGAATCCCAACAGTCACTGCTGGCTTCGGCACATGCACAAGTCCCCTGTGTTTGAAGGAGACCCCTTATGATCAGCGCCATCCACTTAGCTCAGGCCTTACGGGTTTTGTTCTGTGTGCTTATTTCAGTTTTCATTAGGACTTCCTACAGACTCTCTTAAATTAGCCTGCGGAAGGGACTGGCAAGATGGTTCAGCAGATAAAGGTGCTTGTAGCCAAGCCTGATGACCTGAATTTGATCCTTAGAACCCATATGGTAGAGGCTAGAACCAACTCCTGCAAGTTGTCCTCTGACCGCCACATGTGTGCCACACACAAAAAAAAAATGAATGTAAAATTATCCAGGGGAGCTATCTTCACTAAAATTCTAGCTGTTAGTGTGATTCCCTCCATGAAGGAGCACCAGCTGACATTCTAGCCGGAACAATATATTTATTAACTGTCACGAAGATGAACTTTCTTGAATAAATTAGTGGTTTTTATTACTTTTAAAAATATATACAAAAACCTAGAATAAAATGGAGGAAAAGCAGAAATAAGAAATGCATGCCTCTTTCTGTGAACCTTTTCTATTATACTTAATGTCTAATGGATCTTGAGAGTATGACTTTGCTCTGAGCCTTAGTAGAATCAATTAAAAGCAAGGTAGAGTTCTACTTAAAAATTAAAAGAAAATTTTCTTCTGGAATGCATACCTTCAAGTTGAAGTCACTCCTTAACACTGAATTATGTGAATAGAACATTATAATAAGCTTCCTGAGAGAGGGTTGTTTTTTCTAGGGTTAGGTAGGTATAACTTTTTTTTTTTTTTTTTAAAGTTGAAACTTTGCTTCATCTTTATTGACATACATAGGTAGGTATAACTTTTATCATTGATCATTTTACCTCTTTATGTGACAGTGACAAGCAGATGCCCAATGGTAACCAAGTTCCTGGGGTTTTTTTTTTATTTTGGTTTTGGGGTTTTTTTTTGTGGTCTTTTTGAGACAGGGTCTCCTTATAGTCCTAGCTGTCCTGGAACTCACTATGTAGACCAGGCTGGTCTCCAGTTTATAAAGATCCGCCTGCCTCTGCCTCCCAAGTACTGGGATTAAAGGCGTTTGCCACCACGCCCAGCTATTTGACTTTTTAACAGCCTTCTACCTTTGTCTCTGTGTATCCATCCCAAGGTTCCCTCAGGCAGGTAAATAAAGTGAAGTGTGTCTGTTTTCGGTCTTTTTGAAATATGGTTTCTCTGTAGCACCAGCTGGTCTGGAACTCACTATGTAGACCAGACTGACTGTAAACTCACAGAGATCCTGCCTGCCTCTGCTAAAGGTGTGCCCCACCACACCCAGTTTAAAAAGTGTATCATTTGATTCATGTAAAGTATATACTGTATCTAAATTTTTCTAAAATGTGGCATGGTCCCCTCAAAACTGAAATACAGATATTTGCATACCCAGAGCCTGCATGTAAATACATCCTACCCTGTGTGTAGCATGAAGTAGGTACACACTCAGTGTTGACTAAAACAAAATGTGGAAACCTTTTTTCATTTAAAAAGAGATAATGACTGTAAGTCCTGGGTCATTCTTGATGTTCAGTGTCAGTAGACATGCCCTGCACTTGGTTTGTGTCCCATCCCTGGGTCTTCACAGCCAGTATGCACCTGTCTGCACCTACTGAAGTTTTATGTGCAGCCTGGGACATCCTGCAGTCTGTATTATTATCTATGACTAGCCTTTCTCCTGAATGGATCTCACCCTCATTTCCTGATTCATAAACTTGCTTTTGCGAAGCTGTCTGGGATTTCTTTAAACAATCAAGCTCTCTCCGTATCTCAATATTTCTCCCCACCAGAATTTATTGCCATGTACACTTACGAGAGTTCTGAGCAAGGAGATTTAACCTTTCAGCAAGGGGATGTGATTTTGGTTACCAAGAAAGATGGTGACTGGTGGACGGGAACAGTGGGCGACAAGTCCGGAGTCTTCCCTTCTAACTATGTGAGGCTTAAAGATTCAGAGGTAAACCCACATTAACTGTCTCCTCTCCCTTTCTGTGCGGTTGTTCTCTTGGCGGGGAGTCATGATGCTTGACAGTGGAACACTGTGCTGGGTTCTGAGGAGTTCTGGAATGTGATTGTACCCGGAGTGTGACCTGCCGCTGTCCAACCTTGTCATTTGGTGCTGTGGGGCAAGCACTGGCTTCCTTTGCAGAACTCCCAGACTAAGAGGAGGGTGTGCTCAGGGGGCCAGTCTTCGTCTGCTGGGTTCTAATGTTCAGTGTTAATCTGTATTCCTATATGTAGACAGTTTATGATTTTGAGTAAGCTTGCTTGATTGGTTCTTCTTGGTCCTTGGTTTTCAGATGCTCACAGCAGTATTTTGCCTGTGTGACACCCCCCCCCCCAAAAAAAAAGTGTTCTGGTGATACTGACCCTTGAACAGTGGGCAGTAGAAAGTTTCTTAAATTTGTTTTTTGTCTACACCATAGAAAGACACTAAGTTCTAAGAGGTCAGCCCTTAAATTTTCTATTGCATCAGATGTGGTCTTGAGGTAGTGTCAATTCAATTAATTAGTTGGGATTGCAAGGCATTCTATAGTGGCCAGTGTCAAGTCAGTGGAGTTTTGGGGTATAAACGTAGCCATTTCACAGGTCCATACAGACAAACCAGTAGGAATGGACTTTTTTTTTTCCTGTGAACACAGTAAGTACATAGTTATTTTCTTTTTTCCCTTCATACCTCCTAGGCACTGAAGGAGAAGAGCCTGATAGAGGGCCTGTAGAGGCTGCATCATTGGTTATCAGTGAGTGAGCAGGGCACTTGCTCTCATTTAAATGCCAGGCAGAAAGTTCTGGTTGGATTCTTTCACAGGCCCCTGTATTCCAGTGGCTTCACTGTGAGGCCTTGCGAGCCGCTACAGTAGTTTTAACATTGACCTCACCCAGTAATGTTTTTATATGCTTTAAAAAAATTCATGTTACTCTTGTTTTTTGGGATTTTTGCTTGCTGTGGTCTTGAGAGCAGCTTGTTGAAATTCTTCTGAATGTTTGTGTAAGTCTTCCCATCCCTGCAGAATTTGGCAGAAAGAAACTAGGAAGGAAATAATTTTCCGTTGTAGGACAACTGGCCTGTTGAACTCCATAGACCTAGAGAGGGAAAATTAAACTCCAGGCCAGCAAGTTGGCTGCAGTAAGAACCATGCAGGTTTTATTCCGGGTGGGTGGTGTTTGGATTCCTGTAATCACATGGGAAAACTCTTAAAGTGGGATTACCTTTTGGATCAGGTCAAATACAAAACCATTCGGTTTGCATTTAAATTTTTTGCTTTATAAAATTTATTGAAACTTTGCCCAAGTTCTTTATATGTGTGTGTCTGTGTGTGTACATAGAGTGTTACTACATATTTAAATAACATCATAATAAAAAAATCTATTACACTGAAAAATGCAAAAGCTATATCTTTTAATACATTATAATTTTCTATCTAAAAATATCTGAAGTCAGGAAGCAAAAAATATATGTACGGTGACTTTTAAAAGGTAAACTGAGCCTGTGTGGTGTTTTCTTAGCCACAGACTTAAATTATTCAGTATGGAGGAACTGGCTGTGATTAAGATTTTAAATCAAATATATATATTCAAAATAATAATAGAATTAGATTACAAAGTTCAGTATAGGAGCACAGCTTCCTACCAAACTTTAAAAACCGTACCCTGTTACAGACACCAGGCCGGACCCCATTGGTCTGGGGATCAGTTGGTCTTCCTGCCACCCTTCTCAGGAGCACAAAGCCTGGGGCTTTTCAACAAGCCCAGTCTGGACAGAATGTGGCCTTCTGAGAGTGTCTCAGCTTACGGGCTGCCCACATTTTCTCAAAAGGAACATGCTGGAGCCACCTGACCTCTGTGTTTGGGTTGCCAGTTGCTTCTATTAATGGAGTATGGGGAATATCTTATAGGCCTGCATGGGGGGAGTAACGAATTTTTTTTCATTGGTATTTTATTTGATATGCAAGCTGTAAAAATAGCGAGAAAATTGGTATTTTATAATTGTGTGCAATAATTAAGGCTCATTAATCAAAGTAAAAGTAGCCCAAACCTTTCCTGCTAAATGGTTATTAGATTCCAATGACCAGAGAATAGCAGTGATAATTTGTATTTTTAGTAGACGTGCTGCATAGTCTTGCAGTATCTCTGATTTAGCCTATTAAGCCCCTTGCTTTACTTTAATTGAAATGCTTCATTTATTGCAAGGACAGGCACTCAAGGGTGAGCATTAATTCAGAAGAAAGCGCTTTGTCACACAGATTGCATTCTGGCCCCTGTCCTGGCTCTTGTGGTCTCTGTTGGCTGACTCAGCTGGTTTAAAGTTCCATGAGTACCCACGAGAGGAATTCAACCCCAGAGTGTCTCTGGAACACTTAGTAGCTGGAAAGAAATATGATTTGCTTCTATGGACTGTGTTTCCAGCAGGGATAGAGGAATGTCAGTGTTCAGACAGTGTGAAGTTAGGTGTCAGCACCATGTAGGACAACTGGCTCCTCTTTGGATAGAGAGGTGACAGGGATGGGGAAAGAAGCAATCTATCCTCCCATTGCTGTTTCAGTTCTTTAAAGCAAACTCTAGAACAAATGTAACCAGATAATAATACTTCACTGTACTGACTCTAGGCGGTAGACTCAGAGGTGTCTGCAGTGGTCTCCACTTTTATATATGAAATATTCTCAATGAACCATGTGGAGGTAAAGTGAGCCGAATGGATGGGGAGTAGTCCTACTGGCACAGAACCTCCGGTATGATTTGCCCGGGTTTGGGATGTGGCACAGCCACATGCTGCCCATGCCTGAGCCCTGCTGGCCCGCAGTGCCACATGCTTCGCGCTCTTAAAGAAAAAAATGAAGGCCACCTATTTTGAAGTGCCTGCTTTGACCCATGTTATCCTCTTACACTCCCCTTGTCAGGTGAGACAGTGCTGTGTTTCCCCAGAATGAAAAGAGTTTTTAAGGTTCTAGTGGGTTTGTATTATTAATCATTTTTTAAGTTGTATGATCAAAACTCTTCAGTGTGCAAATAAGACCTTTTGCTCTGTTTTAAGGGCTCTGGAACTGCTGGGAAAACAGGGAGTTTAGGAAAAAAACCTGGTAAGTTACAAACCCTGATGCCTATGTTTCAATGTTATGAATGTACTAGATAGTAGTTCCCAGTCTTCATTTACTATGGTCAGAAGTCTGAAGTCAAGACAAAGGGATCTTCCTGAAGCATCTGGGTAGATCCTTTCCCTGGAGTCCATTAAGCATATATGTGACTATGAGATGTGGCTGTAACTAAATGTGGGGAATGAAGTTTTCCTAGACAGAATGTACCTCAGGCAAGATAGTAGTAAGGTGGTGTGCAGGTGTGCACAGAGCTGCCACTGCAGGGTCGGTTGCTTCTTGGTCATCTTCCTGTTTGATTTGGAAAGCCCTTTCTCATTTCCTGTCAAGATGAGAAACCCCAATGACATAAGCATTGAGGACATCAGAACTATGATGGACATTATCTGATGATAGGTTTTGTTAATAGAGAATTGGGTGGGTTTTCCTCAGACTGACATTGACAGAACAAAATGATAGTCATGCTTCAGAATCTAAAAATCTTCTTTTATTTAAGCAGAATCCCATGTTCCATGAACAGTAGCACAAAGGAGAGAAGGGGCAGCTGTGAAGTTGTGGGGAGGGAAGGTGGCCCAGCTTCCCAGCCCTGGTCTCTTGTGCTGTTTTGCTCTCATATCCTTAGGAAATGAGAATTTGAAACAGGCGCTGTTGTGCCAAGAGGGGCTTGTGTACTCAGCTCCAAATGGCCTCACTTGCCAGGAAAGGGGTGTCTCGGATTTTAGTTAGACCACACAACTGAATTGCTGGGTGTTTTCTACATTTTCAACATTTGTTACTCCAGAGGGTCCAGATTTTTCTCATACGACACCTAGGTAGACCTCACTTCACACTGAAACTAGCAAGCTGCTCAGGGACACAGAATACTAGGGCCGAGCAAAGGCTCGAATGCCAGCTCCTTTGAGGAGTGTAAACAGCTGGTGCCAAATAGGATGTTGATTGGAACCTTCTCCAAACCAAAAACTTGGAATCTAGAATTTGTCCTTGGCATGTCACAGGAGAGTCCTTATCCCCACAGAGATTCCTAGTTTAAACTCCCAGTCAGAGCCAGGCTGTCTGTAAGCTGGGCTGTAAGCTTTCTTGCCTCTCTGAGCTCCCTGAAGTGCCAGGCAGGCCAGGTCATCCAGTTGCAGGACCGAGTAATGGGAGTTTGCTAAAGTGCCAGCGTTTTCCTCCTGCCTGGACGAAGTAGAAAAGCTGGAGGTCCTGTCAGAGCATGGGCCTTTCTTCCTCCCTTGTTTCCGTCTTTCTCTACTTGGTGCCTCTTTCTCTTTGTCTTCCTTTCTGTCCTTTCCTTCTCTTTCAGGGTCACTGAGATGGTTAGTGAGTGTAGAGGGATTAGGCAGTTCTCTCTGTATGGCTTTCAGAGGTTCAGGAAGCTGTAGCCTCAGCTGCACCAGAGTCTATCTCAAGGAGGTGCCAGCAAAAATGGGCCTTTCAGGATCTGGTCTGTGGTCCTGCTAGGATTTTTAAGATTCAAGAGAAGTATAGAATTGTTTACATATTTTCTGTCTCTGTCTCTGCTGATGTACTATTTTTAGCATATAATTCCCTTAATTCCACATTCCTCTTTTACCTTGGACTAAAACACAGTAAGCACATAGTGGTATGATTCATGCCAGGAATTCAGAGATTACTCCCAGAATTTAAGCCATAAGGACCATGGTGTTGTGAATGACAGTCTGAAGCCAGATTTGTAATTGAGCTGCAGCCAAGTCCTGTAGATTTCTAAGGAAAACCAATTTCTCGTTCTGTTATCCTTGGACTCCTTTACTCACCAAGCTGGTGGGAGCACTGGCCGCGCCCTGGTGTCAGGTGTTCTTAGTAACCTCGAGAGGGTCTTTGGCAGAAAGTATGTGGAACAGGCAGGAACAGGACTTCATGGCAGGGAATTGGTGAGTTGCAAGACATTGAGAGGGTCCCAAGAACACTGAGTTGAAAAGAAAGACAAGACAGGCCCCTGAATGTTGCATTTGTGCTGTAGTTGGGGCAGGAAAGGGGTGGTGACAATCCAGAGCCTCCAGCACCCAGTGGAAAGCGAGCCCAGTGTGCTGGTTTTGATGATGTTAATCTGTGGTCTTGGGAGTCTGCTGTGTCTTCCTAGGGATCCCTTCTTCTCTAACAGTGCATTGCAAGGTCTGATCTTGTTTTTCCAGAAATTGCCCAGGTTATTGCCTCCTACACCGCTACTGGTCCTGAGCAGCTCACTCTGGCCCCTGGTCAATTGATTTTGATCCGAAAAAAGAACCCAGGTGGATGGTGGGAAGGAGAGCTGCAGGTTAGTCTCTTTCTATTTATTTAAAATTCTCTATCCAAGTGTAAATATGCAAAATCTCAAGGAATAATATTTCATTGCAAAGTACAAAGAACCCTCACTAAGTTATGCGTGTGATAAGAGATACCTCCATATCTAAATCTGTTTGGTTCTGAGAATTGGGGATTTTATCTGTACATTCATCCATTTGCTTGCTGAGTTCGGATTGTCAGTGAAGGGACAGTGAGAGTTCATTGACTGAGATCTGGACCTGCATAGAGCCCTCCTCACGGTAGCATGGCATGCACATGTGGCGCGTGTCATCAGAGGTGTCTTAAGATGTGCTACAATGGCAGGTTTCTTTTATACAACTCCACACCTGTTCATTATACGCTTTCAGTTCCTCTGTGTGTGTGTGTGTGTTTTGTGTGTGTGTGTTCACTCCAGATACCTCCTTTAGTTCTCACTGAGAGACAAAGCTGTTTTTAGAAGGATTACTATCAAATACCATAACAATAGAATACGTTAGAATCATCATTGGATACCAAGTCTTAGGGGAAATTTATCTAAGGACTTGGAAATGTGTATGTCCCGAATGTGGCTCTGTGTACTGCAGAAATTATACAGTAGAGAACTAGGGCACCACCTTAGTTGGTGATTAAAATCATCATCACCAATGGGGACAGATGGACACAATATCCATCCAGGCACATCACCTAGAGAGGACACAGTACCCCATACTGTTATGACCAGAAACACATCAGCTGAGTCTGATCCTGAGGAAGCAAGATAAACACCAAATATGGAATGTTGAACTAAATCAGGACAGGGAAGGAACACAGTCTTTAAAAGTGTCAGTGACTAAACCTGTAGAAGAAAGGAGATGGAAGATGTTGGCAGGATCTGATTCTCAACTGGCCTCTGTGTCAAAGGAAGATATATGGCAAAGGACATTGTCAGGATATGGATACCAGAATAGATAAAGTTAACTATACAATGTTATTTTTACTAACATCAATACTTATAGCTCAGTTTTTAGTATGCCATGGTTCCTAATTTAATTATTATTTATTTATTTAATTTATTTTTGGTCTTTTTGAGACAGGGTCTCTCTGTAGCCCCAGCTGGCCTAGAACTCACTATGTAGATTAGGCTGGCCTTGAACTCATAGAGCTCTTCCTTCCTCTGTCTCCTGAGTGCTGGGATTAAAGGCTTAAAGGCAAGGGACACCATGCCCCCTGCAGTTCCTATTTTTAGTAAATATCTGGAGAGATGGCTCAGAGGTTAAGAGTACTTGCTGCTCTTCCAGAGGACCTGGGTTTAGTTCCTAGCACCCACATTGTGGTTCACAACCACCAGTAACTTTAGCTCCAGGGGATCTGATGCCCTCCTCTGGCCTTTACTGGCATCTACACACATGTGCACAGACACATGCATGAACAATAAAACTAATAAAAAATGATGTAAATAACTTGTAATCAAATGGTTCAGAAAAAAAAAATGACTGGGGGGGATGATGAAGCAGTAGAGAACAGGTGATGAATCAGCTGGTGAAACGTTAGCAGTGAGTAAATTCAAATAAAGAATGTCCTGTGCACTTTTCTCATTGTTGATATTTTCCTATAAGTTTGAAATTATTCATAAATAAAAAGTTGAGCCGTTATAGTGGGCCTCAATAGCTGAGCTCTACCTCAGGAGTTAACCATGGTCCATGCTTCATGAGAAAGGTAGGACTATAGCTCCCTCAGATTTTGGAATCTTCAAACATCCTGGAACCACACATACACTCACACACACAAACAGAGACAATTGACTCTTGAATTGTAAATGCCTGCCTCCTACCCTACAACGTCTCACTCCTAAAGTGAGCACCTTCCTAGGACTCGCAGGCTCTACCTGGCTTGTTCCACTGGCATTCCTCCCCTCCTTTGTGAAGGAGAGTGCTCCATGGCTCACCACATGGACATTCCTTAGAGGCCTGCCAAAGGGCTATTTCCCACCAACTGGTTGGCCTTGGTATGGAAGGGGTGCAAACAAGTTTCCTCCTTTAAGGTCTGGCATTGGGGCCTGATACATAGCACAGAAGATCTTAGACTGTGAGCTGGTAGTTTCTAGAAGCCCCTCTCTAAGAGCCCAGTGTCTCTATAGAATGAGCCCATGACAACTCTACTCTCCTGTAGGCTGCTTATCACATATCACACCAGCTGGCTTTCATGCAGCCCTGAACAGGACAGTGTGAGAGCTAGATAAGTTGGGTGGAAGAAAAGGGTTGCTGTGTGGGGCATTGGCCATGGACTGCTGCAGACAGCTTAGATGAGAGCGGCCAGAACTGGAGATATCTTTGGGAAGGAGGGAGAGCTGGTTATGAAAGCTGCCCAGGCACACATGGGCCTCTCAGCTCTGTCCAGGCTGGTCCTAAATGAGGAAGGAGACCTATGCTGTGCTGAGCTGGATGTAGAGTCCTTTTCTGGAGGGAAAAAACGTTCTTAGCCAGAAGAAAAGCCACAGTCTATGGTGTAGCTGAGGATGAATTTCCCCTGGGAGCTGGCTGATGGGCAGCCAGAAGAACCCTGTCCAGAGGTGCTGGGCAGGCACAGCAGACTGACTGAGAAATCTGACCTTTGGAGCCTTGGAAATCCATTCCACTTGGTGTATGTGTGTTTTGGGGGTGCCGGGAGCATCATTTATTTTTGAGGCAGTCTCACTGTTTAAGCTAGGCTAGACTCAGACTTGTAGTCCTCCTACCCCTGCCTCCAAAGAATTGGGATTACAGGTTTGTGCCACCAATCCCAGCTCCCACTCTGCTTTTGAATATGGCTATGCCTGGCAGAGAGAAGGCTACTCAGTCCAGCTAGCCACCCCTGTGCAGCTGTGTGCATCATCCAGTGGCCTTCCAGCCCACATGGCCCTCTCCTGTTGACTCCTTTTACCCTTCCTCATCACTCCTGAGAGGCCTCTCACCATGCCCCCTCTTCCCTTTGTAGCAACAGGTCCACTCCAGCCTTATCTGACTGTTGAAACATCTACACATCCAGGCCCTTAGGTCTCATGACCACAGGTCATGGCTTTCCTCCCCATTGGCCTCCGATTCTTCAAGAGCCAACCACATCCTACTTCTTCCAGAAGCAGAGCTCTGCTGCTTTCCTCTGAGCTCAAGGGTTGGTCTCATGCCTGCATCACTCTTGGCACGTTCTAGCCCATGATGTTACTTAAACCACCCTGTGTATTTGTTTCTACACGTAGGTGATTAGCTCCTTACAGAAGCAGATTTTGGGAGATGGAGAGATGACTCAGCTGTTTAGAGCACTGACTACTCTTGCAGAGAACCCAGGTTTGGTTCCCAGTACCCACATGGTGGCCAACAACTATTAAGAACTGCAGTTCCAGGGGATCTAACGCCCTTTTCTGACCTCGACAGGCCTTGCACACATGATGCATTTATGTACATGCAGGCAAAATGCTCGTACACATAAAAATAAATAAAATAGATATCATAAGAAGCAGATTTTTTAGTTGTCACACTCCTGTCACATTACTCAAAGGGTATTGAATGGCTCTTAGAACTCACAGTACATTAAGTGGGTTGCTACACCCAGGATATGTCCTGGCATTTTAACCAGAGTGATTTTCAATGTGGAGATATGGTGAAGGATACTAAGGAGCTGTGTTCTACCCTTGTAAAGTGACAGAGATGGGGAACCGAGAATCACTGTGAGCCATGTCAGTGCCCTAGTCAGGTGTACATGTGGGAACAGCTAAGCAAATGCAGCAGTTACCAGCAGACTCACAGTGAAAAGCAGTGCTTCAGCTCTGGAGCCATGGCATGACTTCTGTCCTGTGGCCAAAAAATCCTGATATCTCGGCAGGTGGGAGGACAAGGTGTGGTAGTGGAAGCGTTTGGTTTTATTTTTTTTTTTTGTTGTTTTGGTAACCAGTGTTATATTCATGCGATTTAAAATTAACCAAAAGTCTACCTCCCACCTTGACCCCAGAGGCAATGGCTTTCAGCAGAGTTGTGTTTCCAGAGACATTATGAGGGGGCAGGGTGAGAAGCGTGGGGGCGGTGTGAGGAAGGTGGGCGGGGTATGTGGTGTCCTGTATTCTTTTCTCCTGAAGATATATGAACAGCCTTTTTCTTGAACCTAAACTATACTTGTCTCTTGGAATTGGGCCATTATTGCAAGAATTGGCTCAACAACTGTCTCCTAAGCTCCTCCTTGTCTTGTGTCCTTTCCGACCACATAGAAACACTCAGTAGCTGCATCTTGAATTGAAAGTGGTTGAAATAAAGGAGAAAGGATGAGCAATGAAAATTGTGGCTGCCACTGTCAGTCAGCCTGATGGTTTCTACAGGCAGCGTCAAGTTGAGATTTCATGCTCTGGATACTGTGTGTGTTGCCGGGCATTTACATAAAGAGCTCGGGCATGACTGGGTCTTGGCATCCCGTCGACTAACCTGTGGTCTTGGGACTGTTGTTTAACTTTCCAAACTCACTTTCTTCATCTCAAAATGGAGAATAGTTATACTGTTGTCCTTCCAGAGCTTGTTGTGTGGACAGAAGCATGTAAGATGCTCAGCACTCTGTGAATGTTGATGGCAGGTACTACTATCTCTAAAACCTGTATGTAATGTCGCACTAACCATAATGTCTGTTACCTGATGATAGCAGCAGAGTGCTAACTAGTTGTTTCCTATCTTAGCCACACCACAGAACATACTGAATTTGTGATCCACATGCTCTAGCCCTCACAAAGGAGGCTTTGCAAACCCGCTTTGAATTATAATAGCCGTGTTTGCGTTCTGTGACATAGTAATCCTACTGTTAATGCCCTTTTTATTTCAGTTCAGTTGAACTTTGCATAAGTGCTTTACTACAAAGCAAACTGTGTAATTAAAAATGAACTTTGGGGCCGGGCGTGGTGGTGCATGCCTTTAATCCCAGAACTTGGGAGGCAGAGACAGCCAGATCTCAGCGAGTTCAAGGCCAGCCTGGTGTACATAGTGAGTTCCAGGACAGCTGGGGCTGCAGGGGAGACCCTGTTTCAAAAGACCAAAAAAAAGAAGAAGAACTGTAGAGGCTCAGTGGTTAAGAGCACTGGCTGCTCTTGCAGAAGACCCAGGTTCGAGTTCCAGCACCCACATGATGGCTAACCACCATCTGTAACTCCAGTTCCAGGGGATCCAATGCCCTCTTCTGTCTTCCGAGGGCATTGTATGACACAGGTGCACTTACACACATGCAGGCATAACATTCATACACATAAATAAATAAATTTTTTAAAATGAACTTTGAATTTTTAAATATTACTCTTTTCTTATCAGGCCCGAGGGAAAAAGCGCCAGATCGGCTGGTTCCCAGCAAATTATGTCAAACTTCTGAGCCCTGGAACGAGCAAAATCACTCCAACAGAGCTCCCCAAGTCAGCAGCATTGCCAGCAGGTAAGGTGACTGAGAGTTATTTTCCACTCGGTTTTCTCATCGAGTATCTTAGATTATTTTTCACATGTGCTCTAAGCACTTATTGTTCTTGCTGGGACTGGCACCCAGCTAATGTGACGTGGAATATGTTTTGCAGAAGGTCCAAACATCTCAGTAGCTTTTCTGTACCGAGTACAACAGAGCCCTTGTTGGACTCTCCTGAAGGCATTGGGAATGCTGTGGCATTAAAGCCAGATTTTTCTCTTTATTTTCTTCCAACTATTTAAATTGGGTTTGGGGCTAGCGGGTGGGGCAGCAGAAAGGGCTCCTAAAAATAAATGGCTGGGGCCTAGACAGGTCAGGAGATTGAGCTGAAGGCCACGGGGGTCTGTTGGTCATAATGTGGTGTTGCAGAAGACCAAAATAGCTCCCCTATGACATTTACTGGGGACAGAAGGGGCTCACTGAGTGGGCAGGATGTTGTGTGTGTTTTCCTAGAGGTCTGGAAAAGGGCAGGGCACTGTAGTTGACCCTATTGCCTGTTTTCTGACCTCAGGCCCTGAACTAGATGTTCATTAGGACAGAGCTCAGGGTAGGGGAGCATTCTGCTTTGGATCTTTCAGCTACCCATACTTGGGTGGTATCTGTGGAATCGATGGCCGTTTTTCTCCAACACCCTGGGGCTGAATGCCTGTGCCTATACATCCCCAGTGAAACCAGCTTAAAACTTGCAGTTGTTGCAAGAAATGAAAGGCTCAGTAAGCTTTGTGACTGAACCTGAGCCCTTAGCTGGTCCTCTTTGCGTGAGCTGAGGCATTGTAGGCATGGTGGGAGGTTGCCATTTGGATCTGCTGCCCCCTGAGGAGACTTGGCAGAGCTCTCTCCCACATCATTGTGCAGCCTCCTCACTAGCAGCTGTGAAGCCCTGAACTGTGTTCTTGATTGTGATCATATCTCAGACACAGAGATACAGCAGAGTAATCGTCTAATACACCAATTTTGCTCTTTACTATGATTTGGAAGCTTTGGGAGATCAGATGGTGATTGCTGTAACTACATTCTACCTTAAAAAAAAAAGGCCAGGTCTAGGGATGTAAGGTCAGAGCTACAGTAGAGCAGCGCTTGCCTAGTGTGTGTGAGGCCCTAGTTTCAGGCCTCAACCCCACAAAAGAGTTAAAAGCCAGTCAAGTCCTGTGGTGCCTTTCTCTCTGTCCTGTGTTGTGGAAACTGGATGGTACCCACCAGTCCTCCAAAGTCAGCACTGTGAGGCACTTCACTGTACTCAGAATGAAGATGTATTATCTGCTGACAAGTAATATGAAAAGGGGAAGATGTTATGAAATTTAAGGCAGTGTAAAAATCCTGCTGTTGCCTTAGTTTTCGTCCTTCATCTTCCTCTGTCGCCTACACCATGAAAAGTCCCTTTGAGCCATTCCATTTCATCATACCCTCTTCTGAAGGGGTCACAAAGCATCCGTAAATATATCTGCTTACTGCCAGTGGTCCGTTGCACACGTGCCACTGGGGGCGTACAGGTGTTCACCCAGCCCTGTCTCCTGCAGTGTGCCAGGTGATCGGGATGTACGATTATACCGCACAGAACGATGACGAACTGGCCTTCAACAAGGGCCAGATCATCAACGTCCTCAACAAGGAGGACCCCGACTGGTGGAAAGGAGAAGTCAGTGGGCAAGTTGGGCTCTTCCCATCCAATTATGTGAAGCTGACCACAGACATGGACCCAAGCCAGCAATGTAAGTGCCCTGGCGGCTCTGTTCCTCTCCTCTCTGGTATCTTCCCACGAAACATGCAGCATTGCTGATTCTGCTGAGCTGTGTTTGCAGAACTTAAGGCTAAACCACTGCTGCATTCGCACCAGTCTCTTTGAAGACCTTCTGTAATGCAGGACTCTCTCGTGGGGTTATTTGGATTTGTTTTAAAATTTTCATTCCTCTGTAGCATGTGCCCTCCCCCTCCCTCCCTCCCTCCCTTTTCTTCTTTCTTTTTTCTTTTTAATCATTTTGGCGCCATGCTGTGTGCGTACCTGACTCATTTTCCTAGCTTGAATTTTGCTCATTGTTTTGTTTTGCTTATGTGTTGTTTTCCTCCTTTTTCTAGGAATCATATGTTGTCCATCCCCCCCTCAGGCTTGAAAGTCCTCAAAGAGACCCACTATCCCATATCACTGTCCAGAGGGATGATGGGAGATGCAGCCTTGATCATGTGACTTCCAGCATGATCACCTACTGCCTTCTGAGTAGAAGAACTCACTGCAGAGCAGTTTACCTCATTTTACCCTAGTCGCATGTGATCGCAATGTTTGAGTTATTACTTGCAGACATAGAAGCGAAAATTACAAAAACACACAGGGTAGTGGGTCCTTTTGTGGCTTTCCCAGTTGTTCAAATTGACTTCCCCCACCTTTGCACAGGTGCTGCCAATAGTTTTAAGATGATTTTTAAATACATATTTTAGCCTTTTAATAAAAATAAATAAATTACTTCTTTGCTATTTTGGTTTTGCAAAAAGACCCACTATCAAGGAATGCTGCATGTACGATTAAAAATTGTTCCAAATGTCCATAAATCTGAGACTTGATGTATTTTTTCCATTTTGTCCAGTGTTACCTACTAAATTGTGTAGTTGGGGTCCCCTACCATAGACGTGCAGAGGGATTGGGTAGACTGTTCTGAAGATGTGTAGAATGAGCCTGATTAAACAGGTGTTTGCGCTTGTTTGTGAATATCAGATGTACCTGTTGAGCATGTAATACATCCTGTACATGAGAAATCATTCTTCCCACAGCAAACGCTGCTACTGTGTATGATGCGCTGATCATACGCATCCATTTTATTTTGCACAGTGACCTTGTAGCCACCTGAGGAAGCACCTGTGTTTTTGTTCGGTCTCAGATTTATCTGATTGTGTTGGTGTTTTGTTTTGAGTTTCTAATTTGGCGTGTTTTCATAACATAAATCAGTAGACACCACCACTGAGGTTGTTATATTCAACAATATCTACAATCTTAGTCTCTGTTACATGAAGTTTTATTCCAATTGCTTTTCATGGAATATTTTGAAGAAGTAATTTTCCTGACAAGAAAGAATGTATAGATGTCTCCCTGCAATTAATTTCCAATGTTTACATTTTTAACTAGACTGTGGAATTTCTACAGATTAATATGAAATGGAGCTCCTGGTCCGTTTATGTGTTCGCTGTGTGTAGCTGAAGCCATGTTTGTCTCTTAGACGTTAGTTGGAAGCTCTCAATAAAATAAAAGTCTATATCTATATATATATATATATATAGATATATATATATATATATATATCATTTCTCACAGAACAGATATGGGGTGGGGAGCGCCTCAAGCACACTCTCGATGTCCTACTCAAGTGTGTAACATACATCTCTCTCTGTG
>NW_008340872.1:2752977-2788974 GCF_000622305.1 Nannospalax galili | reverse complement strand
AAATAAAAGTCTATATCTATATATATATATATATATAGATATATATATATATATATATCATTGCTGACAGCACAGATATGGGGTGGGGAACGCCTCAAGCACAATCTAGTTGTCCTACTAATGAGTGTAACATTCATCCCTCTGGGTTTCTGCCCTGCGAGAGGCCGCGCTTGCGGTTGTGTTGAGGTCCTCCCCTCACATGGTGCAGAGGCCGGGGCAGCCCCTCCTCATCCCCTTGCGCTTCAGTATTTTCATGGATATGAATGTAAAATATATAAATATATAAACCTGCGGCTTTAACAACTGTAATACAACCTTTTGGATTAGTTATGTGTATAGATAATTAAATTCTTCATATAAAAGTTAGACGGAAATGTCTCTGTGTTCTTGCTGTTGGAACCTGGCAGTGGTGAGGGGCACCACACAGACAGATGTCAGCAGTTGGCCTGCTGCCCATGTACTGAGTATGACCTGTGCTCTATGAAATACAGACATAATCCTTGAGTGACACACAGGCACCCCTGCTCCCCATCAATATGTAAATGTGGCTCCCTATGTAACACTGGTTTCAAAGCATGGAAGTCTACCATTCGGCTTAACTGTTAATCGTCTTACTGGGCTTTTGATTTATGTTGTTGACACATGGATAGGTGTGCGATTTGGCTTAGGTACAAAACATTGGTCCAAAAGATGTATCATAATAAGAAACTGGTGAATGCCAGAACATATGTGGGTAAAGACAGACTTGCACATTGCCCTGTCCTGTGGGATCACCTCAGCCAGGTACACTCTGCCCATGTGACTTCTGTGGTGACAGATCAGCCTACACCCTAATGACCCTGTTGGCCTTGATGACCACATGCTTGACTTCATCCTTGTGAACTTCACTTATTGGGCCTGCCCTGACCTTCCATTGAAAGGTGATTTCAATTTCTTCAAGTTGGCAAATATTTTGAGGGGGTGATATCTACCATGTGTTGAGTGTCCTGCTGGGTTCTGGTGAGAAAGGGACACTCAGCTAAAACAAAGTCCCCACCTTTAGGAAATTCATGTTCATGGGAGGAACAAGTAAAAATCAAAGTCCATATAAAGACCTATGGGGTGTGTGAAGAGTTCTATGCAGAAGTGAGTGTGCACGGAACCACCAGTGCCGATGGGCTGAAGGGGAGTCCTGCAGGGAAAAGATGGACAGCCCCTCCCAGGGAGTGATATCTAAGTGGAGACCTGAAGGGTTAAAAGAAGGAGCCAGATCAAGTAGGAAGAGGTAGTGGTTGTGGACCTAGATGGCAGAGCATGCAAAGACCCACAGGAAGGTGGGGAAGAGAGCTTCCTGTTCCCCACATAGCCCCGTGTGGGACAGTGATCAGGTCTGAAGGTCCCATCTCCGTCCTGGGACCCCTTCAGTATTCCTTCTCCAGTGTTGAGGTTGATGGAGGGATACAGTTGTCAAGGTGGGTAACACTCCCTATACCTCACTCTCTGGTACCCTCTCCCGCCTCTTTTCTCCAGGCTTGCTTCTGGGTTGGGGAAGCTGACATGGACTTCCCCCTCACAACTTGTTCAGTTTTTCTGTACCACAGAGAATCCATCTGATCCTGTGGTTCTTAGCCAGGTGACTACTGCTGGTATCCCAGGGGCAGAGGCTGGGTCATTATCCTACAATGGAGACAGTCCCTACAATAAAGAATTGAGCCCCCAGTGCTGAATTGAGAAACCCTGTTCTCACCCCACTGGTCACTGTGGTTAATGTTCACTGGGTTGTTCCTGGCCCAAATGGTCACCTTGTGGATGTCTATTGAACTTGCTCTAGTACCTATAGCTGAGTAAATTTAATCCTTTAGGAAATGCATATCTGCAGTACAGAAGGTATCCCAGAACTTTGTTTTATTTTTCAAAATCATCTTGATCATCCCCTGTATTCTATACTTCAGCACTAAAGTTGGATTAAAAAGTAAAGCATCCTATTTAAACTGGGGTTATATTTTCCTTTGGCCTCAGAGTTCAAAGGTATGAGAGTTGAGGTTTGTTTAAGATTTTTTTTTTTCCATGTTTACTTATTTAGTGTTGGGGACATGTGCATGGAGGTCAGAGGACAGCTTTCAGGAGTTAGTTTTCTCACCATGTGGGGATCCAGCTCAGGCCATTAGGCTCAACACCAGTGCCTTTACCCACTGTGTCATCTTGCCAGCCCAGTTTGGATTATTTTTTATTTATTTATTTGACTCTTTTTTTTCTTCTTCTTCTTTTTTTTTTTTTTTTTTTTTGTTTTTTTTAGAAAAAATCTTTTTTTTTTCCCCTCGCCCGGGATTGAGACATGGTCCCCCTGTAGCCCCAGCTGGCCTGGAACTCACTATGTGGACCAGGCTGGCCTGGAACTCACAGAGATCCCCTTGCCTCTACCTCCCTAGTGCTGGGATTAAAGGTGTGTACCACCACACCCAGCTAGCTATTTCCTTTTCTTTTTATTTTGGTCTTTTTGAGACAGGGTCTCCATGTAGCCCCAGCCATCCTGGAACTCACTATGTAGACCAAGCTGGCCTTGAGCTCACAGAGATCCACCTGCCTCTGCCTCCTGAGTGCTGGGATTAAAGGCGTGCACCACCACGCCCGGCTTCCTTTTTTTTTTTTTTAAAGTGGCCACTAAGTCTTTTAATTTTGTGTTGGTCTGTGTGACTGTGTTTTGCATTGGAGCTTAGGATATAGTTTTGCTTTACTGGCCTATGGATGAGTCTGGCAGAGATTGCAGCTGTCAGTGCACCTGTGAGTTACCTTTCTGCACTGTAGAGCAGGCTGGGGGAGCTCAGCTGGAAGAAGTTGACCAAAAGTGTGTCCCCCTTTGTAAAACACAAAATGTTGCAGCATTCCATGTGTGATGAAAAGTGGGATCTGCCTTATTCCTGGAAGACGACCCTGACAGACCCTGGTTCCCATTGTAAATGGGCTTATCTATTCAAATCATTTATTGAATGGATTTGATCCCATCAGGACGAAAAAACTTTGTAACACAAGCTTAGCAAAATCATTTAACTAGTGGCTCTAACCCTAAGAAACTGCCCACAATAGTGTTTCTTGCCTATAAAAACAGCAATTTCATACAGCTCACTACAATATACTACATCATTGCCTGGCACGTGATGGGTTTAGGTGCTCAAAACTTCCATCGTATGAGCAAATCAAACAAACAAAAGAGTGACTGTAGAAAATACCAGATTCCAGGTTCTTGACCTCTTACGTCACCCTCCTTTAGACACAAGCTTTCCAGGAGCAGTGTCTTGCAGTGTCTAGCCCAGGTGTGCTGAGGCTGAAGGCTGGAGACTTTGGTCTGTGCCCTCTCCTCTCTGGCCCAATCAGGGAAGCTTCTTACACAGATAACAGTTAGGGAATGGGCCCCTAGCCCTGGTTCCTGGAAATTGAAAATCATTCCTGAGAGACAGTGAATACTGTTTTTTTTCCTTTTGGTAAAATTGTAAATTATTCTTTTTAGTTCCAAAAATGCCTGAGAATTGTTATGGAAGCTACATTGAATGGTAGTGGTCCTCCCCCCGCCCTCCCCCCCAATACCTGATATTTTGGATCTGGTCAAATCTGGAAGGTCAGAGGTTTTGATGCCACTACATGACTTTCGCTTTAGCCAGAGTTTTCTAGGGCCCTTTTCAAATGAAAACCCCCATAAGAAAAAAATAATGTTTATTTCAGCCAGTCCATTGCCTCTCATGAAGGTTTTCTTCTTTATATTGAAAGTTTCAAGGGCATTTTTAAAATGATGGTTCAATTTACAGAGACCACAGCTTTGTGTTTGAGACATGGGCATCAGTTGTAAGACACATGTATATTCCTATGTAGTTCATTGTGCCCACACTGCCTCACTCGCAGTACCTGCCCACTGCTTAGTGTGTGCCAGACGTGGCCAGTAGATGTGTCACTTCAGTGCATTTGTCTGTAGCTTTGTTAACATTGGATTGAATGGGGAAGTCAAGGAACAACTAGAATGCATTTAGTACAAAAGATTCTAGCAGAGGCTGACAGCTGCAATTTCCACAACAGCACATCATTTCTGAGTGGTGTTGTAAGCCTCGTAAGGGAAGTGCTCCTTCCTTTGGCTTACCATATTTGTTAAAGCTGGACACTCCCTTCTTTTGTAGTTCTCTAAACCCTGACCCAGGAGAGGAGCACTTGTGACCTGCCAGTGTTCCTGAGGAAGCTTTTGTGCTTCTGAGGTCCCTGGCTTCTCCTCATGTGCCCCCTGCTGTCCCCTGGAATGTCATACTCCTGCACACTGAGCCAGTGTTGCATCCCAGGCCATATCCAGGAAGCTCAGAAGGCAACGGAGTGGGAGGGGGGGACAGAGATGCTCCCTGAAGATGATTCAACAACCTGAGACCTTAGAAATTTGGGCATGAGGCCTTCCTTCACTTTACAGTGCGGACACCAAGGGTCTAGTGGGACCCTGTGACTTTCTCAGAGCAGCTCTTCCAGTCCCAGGCTGGTGCTCTGTCTAGTTGTATAATTTAAGAAGAGCATCCCTGATGTTCTGGAGCCTCACCTTTCAGCTGTACCTGATAGGGATGGGTCCCTTTTCCCTCCTACAGTGCTGGGATCATAATGGGAGTTTTGAACCATGATGGGGATTTCACATACTGTTGGCATTTCAGCACCCAAGCTCCACACTAGCTCACCTCAGCCTTAAGTCCTTCCCTTCTTGACTGCAGGCCAGTTTCCCAAAGATAGGCTTATCCCAGATGCCCTCACTCTGGGCCAACTGTGGTTTCTAAATTTTCATTTCTGGCTGCAGCCAGAAGACCATGGTGCTGAATATAAGAACACTACTTAGAAACAAGTTCAAGCTGATACTTGACTTCATTTTCTCTTACAATTTTAGGCCATTTTATTTCCCTATAGGCCACTGTCTATAGGAAGATGAGGACTCAAGAGTGGGAAAATCAACATAGTTGTACCCTTGGCCCTTGGGGTTAAAGATGTCTAGGATGGTGGTTCAGAGCATGGATTCAGATCCCAACTCTGCCACTTTACTTACTGGATGATGGGGAATTATTTAACCTCTCTGTGCTTTACTTTCTTCTACACACCAGCAGACAAGAATGTGTCGTTCTCAGAGGGCAAAGGATGTATGACCATCATGCTTTCTTGCAGTATACCAAAACAACGGGGGTGCTGGGTGCTTTTTTAAGACCCAGCAGCAAATATATTTTTCCAGATAAGAGATTTCAGAGAGTATGGACAGCTTTCCTGAAAGCATCCACACATCCCTGGCAACCTTGCCTCCCTAACTTGCACACAAATCCCAGCCCCTCCCCTCTGTCAGCAGGAGCCCCATTTCACAGAAGCCCTTTGGAGCACCTTTTCCACACTCTGCCTCAAGCCAGCACCTCCTCCATCGACCACTGGCAAGTCACCTCTTTCACACGGCTGACAGTGGGGTGGCCAACCAGGAAAATGGAATGCACAAGGCTTTTAAATACCACTCTGGACTATGTTGGCAGGCCCATGCAGCGTTCCACAATAAACCTGTCACAAATGTGTTGAGTCACTGAGTCCTTTATCTCTCATCACAGCCTTCCATGGCCTTGTGTTCTCCTGCCAGCAAAGATGGGAACGTTTGCCCCCTGCCCCCACTAGACGTGCCAGGCACTGTTTTGTTTTTTAAGAAGTCAAGCAGCTTGGCTAGGGACCTGTGGTCCCCAGAGCAGCTGCCCCAGAACACTTAAGGCCTCCGTAAGCTCATTGTTCCTGTACCCTACTGTGTGCACCCAGAGATATCCCTGGCAGGATGGAGCCTTGGACACCTCTGCTCTGTTTGCTGCACCTCCAGCAGAGCGGGAACAGGGGACATGCCCCCAGCAGAGCAGACAAAGCCATGGAGCACTCTTGGCTCTCTGGAGTGTTGCCTTGGAATCCCAGAGCCCCATGGGGAGCCCCACATGGCTGAAACCTCAGTAACCAGCCCCCACTGAGCATCCAGTGGGAACCCTCACCTCAAGAGGCACAAATAAATCTGCCAGTCCTCCCCCCCTCCCCCACCTCCTGCTGCAGCAAAGGTTCTGGACTACAGGCAGGCTGTCCTGCCTCCGTGTCTCCTCTCCTGTTGTCCCTCACAGGCCCTGGCCACGGGATATGGAGCCAGCCTAGTGAAAAGGCTATGCCCATTGGAACACAGGCAGGCATGATACCTAGTCTTGAGCCTGTATGAGTGGGAGGAGACACCAGAAGACAGATCAGTAGTCGATCCAGCCCATCATGGATAAAGCAGGACGGAGTGTGACCAAAGGCCAGTGCTGTGGTGCAGGGGATACCCTGGGAAGGCCTATATGAAGTGGTGAGCTCTTCGAAGGTCAATAGGAGGAACATTCTCAGCCCAAGGAAAAGCAAGAGGGCTTAGTTCCGAAGCCTCCATAAGGGACAGTGTGGGTGTTCTGACTGCTCTTTCTATACCCAGCTTCCCTTCTAGTCTATTCACAACACCAAGGGCACAGAGCTATCTTAAAAGTATGAGCTTTGCCTTAAATCATTTAGGAGGGTTCCAGTCCTTGTATTACATTCAAAGAACTAAATTTTCTATAGAGTCTGTAAGACTTTTCCTGATTTGCCCATTCTTTCCCTATTTGTCCTCGGGTTTTGGCCCAGCTCATCATTCTCTCTCCAGGGACCCCTTCTCTAGTCAATGCATTTCTTTCTCGTTTATGTCTGTCACTTTGAGTCACTGTAAGGACCCTTCCCAAAAGTCCAGGCATTTCTGTCACCAGTGGCTTTCCATTTGACCCTGTAAACCAACTCCTCCAACCTGCAAAGCCCTTTGTGGAACATGCAAGCCAGCATCCTGGGCCTGTCAGAAGGAAGTGACAGATATGCGGGTGGCATGGATGTAGAGCCATTCCAGCCTTAGAGACTTCATGACTCTATGTCCCCCTGGATGTTGTCTACCCCCAGGCTCCTACATGCCACCTGTCTAATCAGGAGGTGGTATGTGGGTCCTTGGGTTTGTGGGCCCCTCTGTCATGTTTTACCCTGCCTATCCAGTCTTATCCAGCCTAGAACTTTGCCACATATCCCCTAGAGCCTCTTCCCAGAATTCTTGCCACAAGTTTAAGCCACTGGTGCACTCTAGTAGGAGTCCCCTTCCCCTGCCTGCGTCTACCCTTCCGTCACCTTGTCACCTTGCCACATTGCCACGACTCACTCTTACCACACAAATGGCAAGTAGCTCAAGAGGCTGACATGAATACTGGGTAAGTCAGACTTTATCACTGAGACAAATACCCTAGAGAAGAATTTACAAAGAGGAGAGGCATATTTTGGCCATGGGTTTGGAGTTTTTGTCTATGGTGAGCTCAGCTTGCTCCATTACTGTGGGCCTTTGGTGAAGTGGCGGGAGCACATGAGAAATTGACAGGAAGATTCCTTTAGAAGGCACACCCCTAGTCATCAACTTCTGCCAACCAAGCCCCACCTCCTAATAACGTCATCAGATTATGACTTCATCCATGCACTAATCCAGTCAGTCGGAACCCTCATGACCATCTGTCTGTCCATGACTGGATGCACTAGTTTCGGACCAAGCACACGTGAGACCTTTTAGGGGCTACTTCGTATTCAAACCATGTGAGAAACGTATCCCATATTAGACTGAGCTTCTGTGGGCTTGCACCTCTAGCTTTGTTCCATCCACATTAAAACCTCCACAGAGGAACTGGTCATGTGGTGCATGCCTAAATCCCAGCACTTGGGAAGCTGAGGCAAGAGGATCATGAGTTGGGGGTCAGTCTAGACTGCATAATAAGAACCCATCAAAAATAAATATATATTGGTTTGGGAATGTCGCTCAGTTGGTAGCGTGCACATAGCCCATGCAACTGAGGATTGGCTCACTCCCAATACCACATAAAACAGGTGTGGTGGTGCACATCTGTAATCCCAGTACCTGGGAGATGGAGGCAAAAAGATCAGAAATTCAAGGCCATCCTCAACAAGTTCTAGACTAGCCTGGAATACATGAGACTGTATTTAAAAAGAAAAGAAAAGAAAAAAGCTGGACGTGGTAGTGCACACCCTTAATCCCAGCACTCTAGAGGCAGAGGTGGGAAGATCTCTGAGTTTGAGGCCAACCTGGACTGCATAGAAAGTTCTAGGCCAAGCCATTCAGGCCTACATAGTGAAGCCTTGTCTCAAAAAAAAAAAAAAAAAAAAAAAAAACTACAAAAAAAAAAAAAAAAAAAAAGAAAAGAAAAGAAAACGTGGGGTGGAGAGATAGCTCAGCAGTTAAGAGCACTGACAGAACCCGGGTTTGGTTCCCAACACCCACATGGCAGCTAGCAATCATGCATAACTCTAGTTCTGGGGATCTGACGCCCTCTTCTGGCCTCCTTGGGCATTGCATGCTCAGGTGTTCTTATATACATGCAGGTAAAACACTCATACACAGAAAAATAAATTTAAGGGGCTAGAGAGATGGCTCAGTGGTTAAGAGCACTGACTGCTCTTGCAGAGGACCTGGGTTCGATTCCCAGCACCCACATGGTGGCTGACAGTTGTCTGTAACTCCAGTTCCAGGGGATCCAATGCCTTCTTCTGACCTCCACAGGCATTGCATGACACGGGTGCACCTACCTACATGCAGGCATCACACTCATACATATAAAATAAAAATAAAATGTTAAAAAAATAAATTAAAAAAATTAAAAACAGTAAAAGAAGCAGAGGGTATAGCTCAGTGATAAGCTCATGCTTAGCCAGTGTGAGGTGTTGAGTCCTCTCCCCAGAACCACAAAAAGTGTGAGGAGCCATCTCAGGACAAGCACAATCAATAGCAAAGGTGCCCTCTTGAAGAGCTTACCTATGGTGGGACCCAATCTCCTGCTGGCTCTAAGTCAGAGTGTAGAGTCTGATAGCACACTCCCATGGCCCCTCATTCTCACAGGCTGCTGAGGAGGAGATGTTGGATATGGGTGGCAGTCCATCCTGGCCTTCTTCCCTCCCTTGTTCTAACACGGTCCTTCCCAATTGGACTGCGAGTGCTACAGTTTGGGGTGTCTCTTGTGTTTTAATGGAGTCAGTTTGCCAAGTTTGCGAGAGACTTCAGGGAGCAGGATATTACCACACCTTTCTGAAGCCAGGGCTTTGGGTTGGGATGTGATTTTAACCCACAGAACGTCTTGTGGACTGGGACTGTTTTAAGACCTATCTGTCTGTCTGTCTGTCTCTCTCTCTCTCCATATATATGTGTGTGTGCATATGTATATATTATATATATAGTTTATATGTATATGTGTATACCACATGTGTGTGAGTACCTGCAGAGGCCAGTAGAGGGTGTTGGATCTCCCAGAGCTGGAGTTACATGTGGTTGTGAACCACCCAATGTGGGTGCTGGGAACTGAATTAGAGTCCTCTGGAAGAGCAGCAAGAGCTCTTTAATTACTGAGCCATCTCTACAGCCCCAGGGTCATTTTTGGAGAAGGCTCATTGACTTTGATTCTGACTGGCAGCAGCACCCTCAGGAGGCAGAGGCAGGTGGAGCTCTGTGAAATCAAGGCCACCCTGGTTCACATACATGATGACTTCCAAAAAACAATCAACAACAACAACAACAACAACAACAAACAGACTGGCTGTAGCCAGCTCTGAGATCCTGAGCTTGGAGGATAAGTTTGTCCCCTCAGACAGACCTTACAGGAAGTGCTAGAAGAAAAAGACGCTGTGGATCCCCCAGGAACACTCGTGGTTTCTTCATAGTTCTGTTTTTAGAGCATGCTCCTGATTGATACAGGGATTCACCATACCTCTCCAAACTTCACTGTCCCAATCCAATCAAATGAGGGCGTTGAGTGGAGTGCTCAGTTGGTGTAGTGTGACCTCACGAGCACCTCCAGGGGCCCCAAGGGCAGGAGATCAAGGGCTGCAGGCTGTGGATGGCCTGACAGGGACAGCTTACTATGGTCATAGCTGTCAAACCTTGCTCAAGTGGCATGCCCTGGGTGAGCTTCAGCTGGGCGGCTGTGGTGACCTGAGTGTTCCATATCCTGAGGCAACTGTAGTTTCCGTTCTGGCTCCTCTCCATACCAGGCACTGGAGTATCTTTCCTCTTCAGAGTGGCAAGACCTCTCTGCCCCAAATTGGAACCAGGTGGATCTTTACAAATGACGAATACCTGGGTCTCCCTCTGGCGTGTCAGATGTAACTGGTCTTGAGTCCAGCATGGACACTGGGAGTTCTCAAGCTCCGGTGGGGAGCCCTGCCCAAGAGCCACCGCCCCCATCCATCCTATACACAGCTGCCACCTTGATCCTCCTGAAACAGCTCGAACCAGCAGCAAGCCTAAAGTCCCATCTGCTGGGGACTGAACTTTGTCTCCCAGCATTCCTAGATCAAAGACCTAATCCTAGACACATCAGGATGTGACTGAATTTGGAGACAGTGTCTTCAAAGAGTTAAGTATTAAAATGAAGCCATCAGAGTGGGTTCCACTCCAATCTGATGGGTGTCCTTTTAAGAGGATACCACACAAGAACAGACACCATGGATTTATATCAACAGACTTCATGGATTTACATGCACAAAAGCAAGATTCTGTGCTGAGACAGGGAGAAGGTGTGTTTACCAGCCCACAGGAGAGGCCTCAAGAGAAACAACCCCTACTGACACCTTGACTTGATCTTGAGCTCCAGCCTTCAGAACTGTGAGAAAGAAAACTTGTGTTGAAGTGGCCCAGTTTGTGGCACTTGGTCATAGCCACCAGGTCACACTAAAATACCACCTTTCCACCAAAGCAAGAGGCATAATGGTTCAGAGCATGGACTCAGGTCCCTTTGCTGTTTCTTAACTAAGGCTTTATCAAGTTATTTATCTTTTCCATGCCTCAGTTCCCTCATCTGTTCAATGGTGGTGATGGTAGCTATTGCACCGGATTTGGGGTGAGGATCGAATGAGTTAACATTTGCACATTGCCTGGCACTCTGTGCTCAGTGTTTTCAGCATCACCCCAGTGTCTTTTGTCTTCCCTACCTTTTCCTGGGGCTCTAAGAGCCCCACTCTGTTGGCCTCTTTGTTTGAACCCTTTCCTGCTGCCCATTGACCCTAATCTCATCTGTTGCTTAGTCTGCATAGCTGTGACAGAATACCTGAGAGCAGTTCAATTATAAAGAAATGTACGTTGGAGCCAGGCGTGGTAGTGCATACTTTTAATCCCAGCACTCTGGAGGCAGAGACAGGCGGATCTCTGTGAGTTCAAGGTCAGCCTGGTCTATATAGTGAGTTCCAGGCCAACTGAGGATACAAAAAAAAAAAAAGAAAGGAAGAAAGGAATGAGGGAGGGAGGGAGGGAAAGAAAGAAAGAAAAAGGAAAGAAAGAAAGAAAGAGAAAAGGAAAGAAGAAAGAAAGAAAGAAAGAAAGAAAGAAAGAAAAGAAAAGAAAAAAGAAAGTAGTTTACTTTGCTCATGGTTCTGGAGGCTGAGAAATCCAAGATCCAGGAGTTGCATCTGATGGGGCCTCCCTGTGCATCATCCCATGGCATAAGGGTGGAAGGAGTAAAGGACACTGGGGAGAGGGGCAGGGTCAACCACACCTTTTTATCAGGATTCCACCTGTCAGTTAACAGCATTGCTCCACTGAGGAGGGCAGTCACCCATGATGTCCCACCTCTCAACACAATAGTGCTATGAACTTTGGAGGATCTGTTTGACCACACTGAAGTCTGATTCCAATTCCTTCTCTGAAAAATCTTCCCAGACCTCTCTGGTCTCCCATTCCAATAAAAATATGTCCTATGGGTAGTGCTGTTGTAACACTTCAGTCTGCCTCATGTACCTAAAGAGTTTATTTACAGTGGTTGCTACGGAAACCTACAGTCCTGGGTGATAGAGCCCCCTAAGAAGTAGATGCTCAGAGAGCTAGGAAAATGTGGGTGGAGACACAAATACAGCCAAGAATGAACTAAAAAATGTAGGCCATAAAAGATGTGCTTGCCTGTGCCAGGAATCCCAGCAACAGCCAGAAAACTGTAAATGGCTCATGTTCATATTTATGACAGATTAAGATTATTTGTTTTGCTTTGTTTTAATTGAATTTATTTTTATTTTTTGGTCTTTTTGAGACAGCTGACTTGGAACTCACTATGTAGACCAGGCTGACCTTGAACTCACAGAGCTCCGCCTGCCTCAGCCTCCTGAGTGCTGGGACTAAAGGTGTGCGCCACCATGCTCGGCTTAATTGCATTAATTTTATTGTGTATGTGTGTGGATGCATGCTTGCCATAGTGTGGGTGTGGAGGTCAGAGGACAACCTGTGGGTTGTCTCCTTTCACTGTATGAAACTCAGGGATCAAACTTGGGTTTTCAGGTTTGGTGGCAAGCACCTTTACTCGCTGAGCCATCTCACTGACACAGGAAATGGTTTGTCCCCAGGAGGAATTTAATTTTCTCTACTTCTCAATAGTCATTAAACTACCTGGCAAGTCAGATAGTCTGGATGGCCCTTCTTGGGGGAAATGAAGCTTATTTGGAAGTTACATAATATTTTTAAGTTTCTGGGTTACGACTGAGTGTGGCTGAGTGGACAGCTCCCAAGGGATGCAGCTACGTGGTTGACAGTGAGTCCCTAGGACAAACCAGAGTGGAATACCCCAGTCCAGCTGCACAGGGGTTTGGCTGTCATTGGTGGCACACCTAACCTCTCACCACAGGCCTCCCCCCAGCTTCTCCTGATCTCTGTCTAAATCAAAATCAGGGGCTGGAGAGATGGTTCTGTGATTAAAAGCTCAGATGACCTAGATTGGGTTCCCAACATCCACATGGCAGCTAATAACCATCTATAACTCCAGTTCCAGAGGATCTGATGCCCTTTTCTGGCCTCTGCGGGCATTGCATACACATGGTACACTTATAACCATGGCAAGCAAAACACTCATACATGTAAAAAAAAAATCAAAGTAAATATTTGAGGATTTGCAGCTCTGAGGTCCCAGAGACTGATGACAGCTCAGAGCCATGTCCTTTCAGAGGCATCTGCAAGTCAGCAAGGGCAGAAGCCAGCCTGGAATGTCTGACCCTCCAGGAAACTACAGGCTCCCAAAAGACAAGGACCCAGTTGCTTCACTCATCACTGACCCCAGCACAGATGCTAGCTTCCAGCAGGATGTGACTTCATAGCTAGTTGACAGGAGGGCTTCACACATCAACTGTAGGGCAGAGAGAAAAAGCCAGAGAACCATCATATGGTCTTTCTCTGCTTTTCCTCCAGAACAGGCCACCCCACATGTCACACTGCTGGGGATGTTGAGGGGGGTCCATAATTAGAATCAACGTAGGAAAATTCAGTGCAGCACTGGGGGACCCAGATCACATGGCAAGAGAGACTGAGACCCCGGGGAGTCCTTGTTTCCTACACTCAAGTCAACACTAGGGATACCTGCAGTGCAAACTTGAACTCCAGGCACTCAGCTGACATGTATTCTGCTGACACTGATCCAAGGCTATTTAGCAAGATGTGTCTGAGTGTGCCCAGCAACATCTCCTTTTACTGTCTTTCCCTTGAGATGAAAACCCATCATCTGTGCTTCCACATCACTTTCTCCTGATTGCTCCACATTGCGTCTCCAGTTTTGTTCTGCCCTTGCTACCCCTATCACCTAGCTTTGCCTGCTCCCCCTTATATCCCACAGCATGCCTGTATTCACCTGGCACCTGGGTCCCCAAGTACCTCATGCTGGTGCCTACACACCCAGAATAATGACTTTTTGTTTTCCCCAGTGCAGAGAACTCTAACTTCACCAAATCTTCCTTACCAGCACTGTTGGCTGGCTGGACCATTCTTGGTGTGTGTCATTCTTGGTGTGTGTGTGTGTGTGTGTGTGTGTGTGTGTGTGTGTGTGTGTATGTGCGCATGTGTGCGTGTACACATATGTGCATGTTCATGTAGGTCCACATGTGTGCAGGTGTGTGTGCACATAGGTGTGTGAGTATACAGTCCAGCAGTCTACCTCAGTACCATTCCTCAGGAGCCATCCACCTTGTTTTATGAGACAGGGTCTCTTACTGGGACCTGAGGCTCATCAAGTAATCCAGCTGGCTGGACAGGGAGCCCCATAAATCTGCCTATTTCTACTCCCCTAGTGCCAAGATTGTAAGCATGCACAACCATGCCTGGCTTATTTTTTAAATTATTTTTATTTCTAAATTATGGATATATATGTGTGTGGCGGAAGGTATGTGCATGTGAGTGCAGGTACCCATAGAAACCAGAAATATCGCATCCCTCAGGAGCTGGAGTTACAGGTGATTGTGAGCTGCCTGATGTGGTTGCTGGAAATTGAACTCAGGTCCTCTGGGAGAGCAGTATATGCTCTTAATCACTGAGTCACCATCTTTCCAGCCCCATGCCTGGCTTTTAAACACAGGAGTTGAGGATGGAATTCAGGCCTTGTGCTAACCTTTAGTCCTTGTTCTTTGTAATTTACATTTCCTGTGAAGTCTCACCCAAACTTTTGAGTTTCCTGAGGACTAGGACAGTATCTGCTTCAACTTCTTAGGAACTTAATAAATATTCATTGGCTAACCTATTATAGTTTCTGGCTCCTTCATACTAGGAACCAGGCCTATTTATTTGCTTTGCTCAATGTTTAACTTGCTGTGGGAGCTAATTTGGTTTTCAAAACTATGCTCCTTGTGGGGAAAGATAGATGACCTGAGGTAGGGAGGGGAGCCTGTCCACTTTTTATCCTAAATGCTTTTGTATTCTTAGAAAGTCTACAATATGCATGGGTTCATGTGTTTGTAATTTAAAAAAGATTTAAATTATACTGTTCATATAAGTTCATTATTTCAATTATACAGTTCATATAAATGGTTGAAGGAGATACGATAACCTTTTGAGGGTAAGATTTTTCCTACTCTCTGGTCCTTCCAGTGGGACATTACAGCCCTGTCCCTTTCATAAATGTATATAAGAAAATGATAGAAAACTCAGGAGCATGTATTAGGAATTTTTCTGTAGGCTGTACTGAGGAGAGCATTTTTAACTGCTTGGAGTGCTTTGCAATATTATTTCAGCTGTGATCCCAGTTTAGTTTTGAGACTCCCTTCATCTCTCCTCCTTGGCCATGGAAAATTATTTGCCATGCTTTATCCTCTTGTGTTTCCCTGATCCAGGGGCTCAGCAAAGGGCCTGAAGGAGAGATGGGCCAGAGCCTTCCACCCCTAAAGAAAAAATTTTTTATTTGAAATAATTTTTCTACTTCCCCTACTTTGAGTAATGAAGGTTGTTTTTTGTTTTTTTTTTTTAAACTCTTGTTTTTCTACGTATTAAGTTTTCAAAGGAAGGATATTTTTAGGTTTAGAATGCCTTTTTCAAGTCTTTCATGGTTCTCTGGGTCTGGCATTCACCCATGAACATTTTTTTAACCAGCATCCCATGGGTCAGTTCAGCAGTGGAAGAGAGCTTTTCAAGCCAGCATGGTTGACGTGTAACATGGGGGCAACCCTCCTATAAACTCTTTGCTTTTGGTTGTATTCTGGGTCCAGAGAGGCCAGAAGAGCCATCTCCCATCTCCAGGAAGGGTGACAGTTACACTTACATGGGGTGGAATTCTTGAAGTAAACAGCCCAGACCCAGCATCCCCAGGCCTCTGAGCCCCACTAGCTCTGACTTGGGCCCTGCAAGTGTGTGGACCAGAGCGTGTGTGTGTGTGTGTGTGTGTGTGTGTGTGTGTGTGTGGCCCTCCAGCCCATCTGGAGCTGGCCCTGAGCAGGCAGGAGTAACAGCACCTTCCAAAGCTGCTCTGGCTCTGCATTTCTTCCAAACTTGTATCCAGAGAAAATTCTAGAATTCCATGCAAGCCAGTGATCTCTCCCAGCAGGACCTTATTTCTAGTTCCTGGACTGTTTCATGTGTCTTCTGGTCAGTGGTACCTCCTCCTTACAGAGTGTTACCTGGTCTGGTTGTCCATTTTTAGTAATGTTGGTGTTTCTCGGTGGGGTGTGCTGACAGGTAGGGTGTCCTGTGTATTGTGGTCCATTCTCAATCCTGGGCTAGCCTACCAAATTCCAGCCATTTTTTTCCTTCTTGGGATAAGAAGGTGCTCAGACTTGGGGTTGGGGTGCTGTACTACCCTTAACCTAGCGTTCTGGGAGGGTGATCAATCTGGAGGGCAGGCGGTACCACCTTCAGCGCTGGGGGGAAGTAGCACATTCAGCCTGGGAAGGAGGGTAATACCACCTTCATCCTGAGGGAGCAGCCCCACATCCAACCTGGGGTGCAGTACCACATCCAACCTGGGGAAGCAGTACCACCTTCAGCCTGGTAGGACAGTACCATGTTTAGCCTGAGAAGGCAGTACCACTTGCGGGGCAGAGAGGCAGCAATGCCCCCTTCAGCCTGATGGGAGAATTACCACTTGAGCTTCAGCCTGGGGGTTGGGGGGTGGGGATCATTTCAGCAGGGGGACATCCCACTGGAGCAGGGCACAGCACCACCTCCAACCCTGGAGTTCTGAGCTCAGCTCTGGAGGACGGGCATTTCTCTTTTATCCTGGCTCTCCAGCACTCAGCACAGCTGGAGCCAGAGTTCTGGTGGACATCAGAAAATCTGTCAAATGAAAGAAGGAGGGCTACAAACAGGCTTTTGAATCCAATAAAATTATGTACAAAATACACATGGATATTGCATATGGTACACATGTGTTTGCTGGTTAAGAATCCATAACAGATCTCTCCAAGGGGTACCGTGATCTACAGGGACATTTAAAAGACTGGTCCAACCACTGTTTACCACTGGCCTGATGTTTATGTTGCTGCAAACACTTCTATACAGTACTGAGGTGAATTCAGGACTATGGCTCTGTGAAAGTATTCCTGTGGACAGGAACAACCTGGACACTCCAGGAGACTGCTTCCGTGAGCGGCCCAGCCCCAAATGCAGGGGTTGCATTTAGTCCTTGAACAAGAAATAGCCCAATCCTGGATTCTTAGACTTGTTCTTGGGACCATGGGCAAAAATAGGGCAGGAACTGGATGTGCCTCTGTCCAGCTCAGAAATGTTTCCTAGGTGACTTCCCCATTAAAAATTAAAGAAATTGGGGTTGATGGTGAGGCGGTAGAGCAGTGTCTCTCTCAGTTTCTCACAGCAGAGCTCACACAGCACCTGGGAAGAGCTGAAAAGATACACCCTGGGCCTTGCTTCCTTCCTGAGAGTCATCACTAATACAGATGTTTTCATAAAAGACAACACCCCAGGCAGGAAGAAGAGCTCGGCCACATAGGCAGCTGAGCAGGAGGCCCAAGTTCAGGTATATTTGCAGACTTTGCAAAATGACACCTTTCAGTCCTGAGGAAGTCTGACTCAGCCACATATAGTGCCTGGGTGAGGTCCAGGGTAAAGGGCAGAGAGTGTTAATATAGAATTGGCTCATTCCTGCTGCTTTCCTGGCCCCTTCCTGTCTATCCTGGGCTCTTTCTGCCCCAGTGAGAGAGGTTACTCCATCCAGAAAGGGCAGTTGGGCAGGGGAGGGGATAAAATGGAGGGCTGGATCAGCCCTAGAGTCAATGTCTGGAGCAACGAACAGGCTGCCAAGAGTCCGTATCATTTGTCCCAGAGGGTTCCTTCAATTCGGAAGCTTCCAGCATCTGTGTGTAGGCTAGCTCAGTCCTGACCCACATAACCCCCATGGGGCCGGGAGATGGAATTTCTGAGGAACCCTTGAGGGTCCACAGCAGCCTTTTCAAACTTTCATGCACCTAAGGACTCCCTGGAGAGCTGGTTAAGTCACAGCATCTCAGGCCCCTCCCCCAGATAGTCTATTTGGCAAGATTCTGGTAATTTACCGTTCTAACAAGTTCATGGGTGCTGCTGGCACGGCTGGTGCAGAGTCCATGCTTGGAATTACTGCTGTTCTTCCCCCGGGGTGTTGGGCGGGTTTTGGGGGGGAGGAGCTCACACTGTGTTCTATTGCGCCCCCTCGCGGCAAGTAGAAAGAATGAGACAGGAAAGCGAATGGGACAGCACTACCTACATTCAAGACACCGCTCAGTGAATGTATTTTACAAATTCAAGTTTTGTGGTTAAACAAAGACCCTCTGAGAAGCATGTGTGGAAGACCACTTTCCTATAGACGGTGGGCTCAGCTCCGAATGTGGGCTTCTCCTGAGAACGGATGTGTCTGGGACAGGGAACAGACATGATGATAAGCCACAAATGCCCCATGCAAACAAAACCCCAAGTAACAAGCTGAGCCAGCAGAGTTGAGGGCTGGTCTGTCTCAGGGCAGCTGTGGAGCTATTCCCCAGGGTAGCCTCTACAGAGGCCTTGTGGGAGCTGTCTGCAAATGGCAGGGCTTCCCGGTCCATTTGAGGCTTGCAGCTCAGCCTCGGTAAAGACTGCCAAGACTCTGAAGGAGCCTCGACGGAAGAGTTTGCCCAGCCCTGTCTGGATGCATCTGTTACTGCCTGGTCCCTGTATCCCTCAACAGCCTCAGCACAGCTACCTCACTCTCTAAAAGGACATCCATGCACCCTCCTGAAGCTTGGGGCAGACAGTGGAGTCTGGGGGAACACGGCCTCTGAACCCAAAATTTGAGCTTGGACTCTGATTTTCACCACCACAGACAGGAATGCCTCTTTGAGCCTTGGTTTTCTTGTCTGTATAATGAGGATAATTTACAAGAGCACTCAAGGGAGTTGTCATGGTGTACAGCTCAGCACAGTGCCTAACATGGAAGCCCAGGCCAGTTGTTACCAATTGTTACCTGGCTCTGTTGGAGCACGGGTGTGCCACCTGTATTTGTTTCTAGGGCTGTGGTAACAAATGAGCACAAATTGGGTGACTTCAAGCAAGTGGAATTTATTTCCTTACAGTTCTAGGGACAAAAGTTTAAAATTGGGGTGTAGGGTAGGGCTGTGGGCCCCCTGAAGGCTCTATTCTAACTTCTCTTAAGCTTGTGGGTTTGACGGCGATCTATGGTGTTCTTTAGCTTGTGGTGAAGTTACTCCAGTCTCTGCAATTCAACCTACGGCACTGGGCTGGAATGAGGCCACAGTGCCCAGTAGCCATGAGGACCTCCAGGGTCCTTTGGCTTCCTCAGCCTTGGACTCAAAGTTGTCCTAAATGGTTGTGTCTTCCAGGGTGCTCAGACTTACATCTCTTAGATATGTTGACCCCGACTGAGAGGAAGAGACAAGGCTACATCCATGAGCTCATTGTCACCGAGGAGAACTATGTGAATGACCTGCAGCTGGTCACAGAGGTAATGGCGTCGGGGAGATTTGGGGGTGGCCCTGCAGGAGGTGGGAAGAGATGGAGGTCCTGCCAGGAGGCTTGTGTCCTGATTCTGATCCTGGGACAATCTCTGATATCTTGAGGACATTCACCAGCAAATGATATGGGATCTTTCCAAGAGGAGACAGTCAAGTTTTCTTGTATCATACCTGCAGAGAGGCGGCATTCACTCAGACCAAGACCAAGGGCACATGGGTCCCAAACTGATGGAAGGATGCCTTGGGACCCTCGGCTCCAGTCAGAGAGATGCCAGCCTAGCCACCAACTCACTGACACAATCAAGCTAGTTATATGACGTCCCTAGACCTCAGTGTCAACACCTGAAAATGACAGCCAGCTGCTAATCTCTGGAGCTATTGCTAGTGTCCCATAAGCACCTGAGAATACCTGCCACTGTCACTGAACATGAAGATGTTTCCTTGTATGTCTCAATGAGGCCACTGACCTGGGATGCCACAACTGGTCTGTCCTTGTGGGTAGTCATTGAAGGCCTTGGCACCATATCTAGAAGGATAAAATGACAGAATTTGTTAGCCTTGTTAAAGAAGGTAGCCTTTGCCTCCCTCACCCCCACACACAGACACACAGACAGGCAGACAGACAGACAGACAGACAGACAGACACACACACACACACACACATGTACACTGTAAGTCACCCTATAGGGAAGTGAGTTTGCAGAGCTAGACCTGAGGGGGGTCACCTTCCACTTGAAAAATCCTGTCATAGTTTGGAAATCTATACCCCAGCAAGTGTCATGAAACCATCCTTCCTGATCACCTTCACATCCAGGAGGGACAGCACTCGGTTCTTTACTGTGGGACTTTCAGGGTCAGATGCCAGCCTGTAAGGTTATTAATACATAGGAAGTGGTACAGCTTCCAAAAAGATGTGTTGTCTCAAGACCTCTGACTGCCATTACAGTCAAGGTGTGTAGGATGTGTCACCCTCTTAGATGTGGTGACCTATGTGGATCTACCTGGTTCAATATCAGCTTCAGGACTGTGCAGAATAAAAGCTCCAAAGGACCAGCCACAACAGGCCAAGTTCATTCAAAAGACAAGCTGTTCCCTTGCCCAAAGAACTTTCAGAAGAGCCCCTGTCCCTGGTGTTAAATAAGGACTGCCTTGTGAACCAGGAGCTCAACTCCACGGGGACCCACTGATATCTGTGATTAACTATGAGTTTCGCACTTACACTGAGCTTGGAAAGGGCCTGTTTATTTCTCAGAGTCCAGGAGAAAGGCAGGACCATCTGCTTGCATCAAGTGCTAGTTGCAGATGCAGCTGCTGTGAAAGAATCACCCATCTCCACAGGCATTCTTAAATTCCCATGTCCCCCTGGGCCCCTTTCCTTGCCCGGCCTACATGCATGACCTTGAACTAGCTTCCCAGCATCTTACTGGTGGAACTGAGCCTCCTCCTCAGAGAGTCCCCATACCTCCTCCCTGGTCAAACAACTCAGCCCCTCCCTCCAGTAGACGATCCCTTGCTCTAAAAAGACGCATGTGTGTGCGTGTGTGCACGAGTTTTGAGCTAACTGTTTGCTTTCTGAACTGCTTCGTTTTCTACACCTGTAGATCTTTCAGAAACCCCTGATGGAATCTGAGCTGCTGACAGAAAAAGAGGTTGCTATGATTTTTGTTAACTGGAAGGAGCTGATTATGTGTAATATCAAACTACTGAAGTAAGCCTCTCTTCTCTAATCCCTAGCCTCGCTGCACCCGGCTTAACACTAGCACCTCTGTGTGGTCCGTCTGTGTGTTGCTCACGCATGCCACCCTGTGTCTCTTTCTGCCTTATTTTATTTTTTTCTCATTGCCACTCACAAGCACCGTCGCCCTTCTGTGCCCTCATGCTTTCTGGAAATACTCTATGTTACATATTTCTCATGGTGGGGAGTGAATTGCCCAGGCTTATAAGTATCTGCTTTGATTGTGGTTCCAGATTTCCTGTCATGGGCCAATTCTGGCTCTTGATCTTTGGTTGGCCTGGTGGTTGGGTGTAGGGTAGTCCCCAGCTCCAGTGCCTTGCCCTAGACATGGGTTCTCAGAGGGATTGTCAGTCTCTTGGGGCTTCTGGGCTGCAGATGGGAATCAAATGGTGGCTTCTTGCCCCATGGGAGCAGAAGTACCTCAGGATGGTTCCAGCAGCTGGCCCAAGGCCATTTCTATACCTGTTTAGTTTGCAGAGGCAGCTAGCTGTAGGGTCAGGGTTAAGGGACCTGGGTTCAGATCTCAGCTTGCTGTTTTTCCTCTTTGATCTCAGTTTCCCCATCTTACAGTTAGAGGACTGGATTAGAGCATTACAAAGATCCCTTCCAGTTCTTTTTTTTTTTTTTTTTTTTTTTTTGTCTTTTTGAGACAGGGTCTCCCTGTAGCCCCAGCTACCCTGGAACTCACTATGTAGACCAGGCTAGCTTTGAACTCACAGAGACCTGCCTGCCTCTGCCTCCTGAGTGCTGGGATTAAAGGTGTGCACCACCACGCCCGGCCCCTTCCAATTCTTAAAAACGACAACAAGAAACAAATCTGTGTCCACTAGGGTCTCATTGTAATGTCACTTACTAGAAAGCAGACTAAATTCTGGGAGCAAGAGCTTCCTTGTCTAAGCACAGCATGCAGCCACCCCTACACTCCTGTGCATCGATCTCTGAGTCTTTGCCACTGAGAAGCTGCGGTTTCCTAATATGTTCCCTGTGTTGAGCTTGTAAAATACCTTCAGGTCCCACTTTCTTGGGTCTGTGCGGGGAGTAGATGAGGGGTGAACCAGAAGGAATATACATAGTGTCTGCTCTCTCTGTGCCCTAGAAGACAGTGAGTCACTGATGACAAGACATGGCCGCTTAGAGACAAGGTCGGTCCTTTGTGTTCCTCAGGTGTATACTGTCGAAGCTTTCTAAGTGCAGGCTGGATGGCAGGCTCTTATGCTCACATCTCACTGTCACCTTCTGACTGTGTGTCTTTGGGTTGGGTGACTTACAGTTTCTGGGCCTCAGTGTCGTCATCTGTAAAATGGCAATTTTTAAAGTCTCTTTTCTGTATCTATAACAGAAAACCTGAGGCTGGTTCTTCATAAATAAAGAAAAGAGGTTGATTTAGCTCATCAGCCTTTAGTTGAAGGTCTCATGGCAGATGGTATCCTCATGGTGGGGCCACATTAGGAAGAGACCATGTGGCAAGCCAGGAAACCAGAGGGATTTGGGGGTCAGGCTTGCCCTCTTATAACAACATGCTCCAGATGGAATTAACCAGGATCCTAAGAGAATTGTGTTAATCCTTCAAAGCATGTTCATATGATAGAGAGAATGCCTTATGGTAGTCATATTGTCGGCTCTGAATGAGTAAATGTATTAAGTATAGAACAAACAAAAGTAAAATAATAAAGATCAAGAGATAGATAGATAGATAACAAAATATTATCAAATTGAAACATCCAGCAGAAACGGGCTCAGGAGGCAGCTAGCTGGAGTTCGCAATACAGAGAGTCTCCCACAGAGCAGAGTGTCCCCTCCAGTGAGGCTTCCAAGTAAAAAACCAAATAGCAACAGATAGAGGTAACGCCATCAAACCCGGTGCTCACAACATCTAGCAGAGGCTGACTGGGGAAGTTGAGGCAGCCAGCTGGAGTTCTAATTGAACTTTCTCTCCATGGATGAGTGTCCCAGGACTGAGCTGGCTTCTCTTTTCTACTACAGGCACTTTTCTATCATGGGATGAACAGTAGTAGCCTCTGTAGGAAATGGTTTACCTTCTAACTGTTCTCAAGGGCATGGTGTTTTTACTCTTGGGCTGTTTTGCTGTTTTCTTCCTTTGCTGTCACAGAGTTAGAGGGGACAGCCCACCCACAGGCAAGGGGCCTTGGAGGACACTTTGAGACAAACATGCTTGGGTCTGTCTGAAATGGACCAGCTTCTTAGTGAGTTCAAATGGCACATGACCGTTTATGAATATAATATACATTACAAAGGGCAATTTGCCTAAAGAACCAATTGGCTTGCATGAGACCTCACCCATTAAAGGCCCCACCACCTCAAACTTCCAGGACATGAGCCTTTGGGGAAATGTTCAAACCATATCCAAATAGCATAAGAATACCCATGGTTCCATATCACACAGTCCTCCAAACATCATGTTCCTGGTTCATCGTTAAGTGTGTTGAACACTCACTCCTATTTGGAGAGAGGCTGTCCCGTCACCTTGAAGAAGGGGTCGGTTATCTCTGAACCTACAAATACTAAAGCTAAATTGTTGGATGCACATGGTTTGAAAATAGACATACATGTTGTTCTAGTTTGTCTCTCCATTGCTGTAACAAAACACTTTGACCAAGACCAACTTGGGGAGGAAAGGGTTTATTAGCTTACATCTCCCAGGTCACAGTTCATCAGGGAGTCCTCAGGGCAGGAATCTGGAGGCAGGAGCTGGAGCATAGGCCATGGGGGAAGGCTGCTTACTGGTTTGCTCCCCTGACCCATGCTCAGTCTGCTTTCTTATGTAACACAGAACAACCTGCCCAGGGGTGGCACTGCCCATAGTAGGCTGGGCCCTCCCACATCACTCAAAAATCAAGAAAATGTCCCACAGACAGGGCCACAGGCCAGTCCAATGGAGGCAATTTCCCAGTTGGGGCTCCCTCAACCTAAGTGTGTCAAGTTGACACTAAAGCTATGCAGCATACATGTTTTCTGTATGGGGCTAGGGAGATGGCTGTCAGTAAAGTGCTTGCTATGCAGGCCTGAGAACCTGAGTTCCAGCTCCAGCACCCACATAAAAGCCAGGTGTGGCAGAGTTCACCTGTAATCCCAGTACCAGGGAGACAGGCCATGGGGGCTCAGTGATGAGCTAGTCTACCTGAATTGCTGAGTTCCAGGTTCAGTGAGAGAACCTGTCTTGAAAAACAAGACGGGGGCCTTGAGAGATGGCTCAGCAGTTAAGAGCACTGGCTGTTCTTGCAGAGGACCCAGGTTGGAATCCCAACATCCACATAGTGACTGTAACTCAGTCTATAACTGCAATGCTAGGGGAGCCAACATCCCTTTCTGACCTCCCCAGCCATTGCATGACTCAGATGCACTTACACACATTTGGACAATATACTCATACACATAAAACAAAAACACATTTACAAAATAAAAAAACAAGTAAGATGGAGAATGATAAAGACAGCCAGACCTGTTGACCTCTGACCCCACAAGCATGTGCGCATGTAGACACATGTACACGAACACACAAAACATACCTATAGGTTACCACCCATTTCTTTGGGCAGTTATCAGTGGGGGTGGGAAGGCGGAAGGTATGTCTAATAGCCTCAGATGCCCTTTAAAAGACCAGCACCCCTGCCTGACATTAAGCAGTGCTGGCCATTGATTCCCCACAACTTTTCCTCATCTTCCCACTCCTAACCCTCCTGCTCCTGTCTGGAAGAGGCTGCCCCTTTCCCAGGTCCTGCCAGGACCAGGTCTGTATGTTCTTCCCCCTGTTAGCTCTCACTTGCTCCACAACTCTGAGGTGAGAACCAGAAACACTGACAGCTGGGGAGTCCAAGAGATGTGGATAGGGGTAGTCTTGCCTTCTTGCCTCAGGTCACACTGTAGGCAGTCTGCTCCATACGTGATGCCCAGATCTTACTGGTGGTTACACTCAGTCCTGCCTGCCCTCCCCCGATAGAAAGAACATAGTGTCAGGAATCAGATGTCCCAAGGTCTCTTTTAATAACATTTTCAGATTTTATTTTACTTATTTTTTAAAAGATTTATTTTTGCTTTGTGTGTGTGTGTGTGTGTGTGTGTGTGTGTGTGTGTGTGACTGAATTGCTTGCATGTATGTAAACATACCACATGCAATAAGTGCTCATGGAGGCCAAAAGAGGGCATCAGATCCCCCTGGAACTGGAGTTACAGAAGGTTGTGAGCCACCCTGTGGGTGCTGGGAACCAAACCCACGTCCTTTGCAAGAGCAGCCAGTGCTCTTAACCACTGAGCCATCTCTCCAGCCCCAGACCAGACATCCCAAGTTTCTCCAGCACCTTTGCACTTGTTCAGGGCAGCTTCCTGGAGCAGGTGTGTCTAACGCCTTTTGTTTTGGCACCTGTAAGATCAGTCATGGTAGCTGTGCTGTCTGCTGCACGGGGCCATTCCAAGGAGCAAGGGGATCTGGGGGGATCCGGGTGTATAAAGAGCATGCCATCAATTGGGAGCACCTCCAGCTGTGCTGGGCGCTGTGCTTTCATGGCCTGATTAGCTTCTTTGGGCAAAGTGACTGAAATTCTCATCTTCCAGATAAGACACTGATATTTACTTATTTATTTTATTTATTATTTTTATTTCATGTGTATGAGTGTACTGCCTGCATGTGTATAAGTGCACCCATGTCGTGCAATATCCAAGGAGGTCAGGAGAAGGTGTCGGATCCCCTGGAACTGGAGTTATGGACAGTTGTTAGCTGCCATGTGGGTGCTGGGAACTGAACCTGGGTCCTCTGCAAGAGCAGTCAGTGTTCTTAACTGCTGAGCCATCTCTCCAGCCTGACACTTATATTTATTTAACAGGAGTCCTTGGGTGTGATCTCTTCTTCTTTCTCACATTTTATTCCTAATAGTACATTATGAACAATTCCAAACCTATAGGAAACTTGAAAGAGTTCTAGAGTGAGCACCCGCAATGTAAATCATATACGAAACACTGCTGTGTTTGCTTGTCTACTTACACATAATTTCTTCATGCAAAGTAGTAATCCTCCTCTTGGGGAGATCTGAAGGCTCCTGGCTGGCTGGAAGAGGCAGGCATCAAGACAAAGAAAATTCAAGCCAGAGGTCCTTGGATTGCCACTAGCAAGCTGCCGGCACTGTCTGTCTTTTCTTCCTTTTATTGTGTGTATTTTTTGAGACAGGGTCTCCCTGCAGCCCCAGCCGTCCTGGAACTCACTATGTAGACCAGGCTGGCCTCGAACTCACAGAGATCCACCTGCCTCTGCCTCCCAAGTTCTGGGATTAAAGGTGTGCGCCACCACACCCGGCTTTTCTTCCTTTTTATAGTTAATTATTTTTTTGGTAGTGTTGTACAGCTACTTAAAATTTTATTTTATTTATTCTTTGAAAAGTTCATACATGTAATACAATGTATTTTGTAAGCTGACCTATGTAAGTCATGGGAACCGAACATGGGTCTCTGCAAAAGCAGTACATGCTCTTAGCTGAGCCATCTCTCCAGCCCTTCAATGTGTTCTGTCCGTAGTCCCCCCACCCCCTGACTACTTCCCAACTTCATATCCCACTCCCACTCCCCCTTCTTTTTGGTGTTTTTGAGACAGGGTCTTCCTATAGGTCCATCCTGGAACTTGCTATGTAGACCTGGCTGGCCTTGAACTCACAGAGATCTGCCTGCCTCTGCCTCCTGAGTGCTGGGATTAAAGGTGTGTGCCACCATGCCCGGTTCCCACTCCCCTTTTTAAAATAACCCTGTAAGTCCAATTAGTGCTACCCGTGTGTACAGGGGTATAGGGTCATTCGCTGGAGCATGGGCTGTCCACTTTAGGATGTACCTCTTTTAGTTAGGGGGTCTGTAGGAATTATCAAAAAATACCACACATGAAAATGGAGCCAGTAGGAGGCTGACTGATAACGTGGGCATCCTGCTGCTGATCGCCTGAGTCAAGAGTAGAACAAATGACAAAGCTCCCTAACCGGTGCACGGAGAGGGAGAGATGTGCCTTTGATCAGGAGAGTAGGCAGAAAGATCTAGAACATTTTTATATCCAGAGTCCATGTATGAGCCCCTTGAGGTAGCCATCAGAAGGGAAAGGAAGTGAATTTGTTTTGCTTTCGTTTTAAATATTTTTATTAATTCTTTGAGAATTTCATACAGTGTGTTTTTATTATATTCAACCCCCACTTCCCCCCCAACTTCTCCCAAATCTATTCCCACCCTCACCCCAGGAGACCTTGTCTCAAAACATTTTATTTATTTATTTTTTTAATTTTATGTGTATGAGTGTTTTGTCTGCATGTATACAAATGCATCCATCTATGGAATGCCTTGCAGAGGCCAGAAGAGGGCATTGGATCCCCTGGAACTAGAATTACAGTCAGTTGCTAGCCACCTTTTGGGTGCTAGAAACCAAACCCAGGTCCTCTGCAAGAGCTGTTCCACGATCTCTCCAGCTCCCCCACCTTTAATAACCCATGCCTGAACACTCCTGGGTGTGGGCCAACCACTGGAGCAAGGTCAACTTACCAGGAGTCACACCCGTAAAGAAAACTGACTCTCCCTCCCTCAGAAGCTCCTCAGTTATGGATGGGAGCTCATGAACCCCTCCTACATCTGTGCTAGGATGTTGGCTGATTTGATCTCGTGCAGGTCTTGTGCAGGCAGTCACAGCTGCCGTGAGTTCATGAATACAGTGGTCCTGACATGTGCAGAAGACATTGTTCTGATCTTTCAGGAATCATGTCTATAGCTTGTTGCTTTTGGTTTTTAAAGACAGGGTAGCTCTATGTAGCTCAGGCTGGCCTTGGCCTTCCATATGTTAAGATCACAGATTGTGTCACCATACCCAGCTCTGAAACTTTTTAAAAAAATTGTTATTATTAAAATATCTACCCAGGGGCGTGAGAGATGGCTCAGCAGTTCAGAGCACTGGCTGCTCTTGCAGAAGACCTGTTCAGTTCCCAGCATCCACATGGTGGCTAACAACCTTCCATAACTCCAGTTCCAGTATTTATGACCTCTGGGCATTGCAGGACATGGGTGCACTTACATGCATGCAGGCAATACACTCATCTACACACACACACACACATACACACACACACTCACACACACACTAAAATATTTATCCTGTGGTGCACATGCCTTTAATCCCAATACTCAGGTTCAGGCCTAGCTAGTCTACATAGTGAAACCCTGTTTTGAGACAGGGTCTCCCTGTAGCCCCAGCTGGTCTAGAACTCACTATGTAGGCTAGGCTGGCCTCAAACTCACAGAGCTCCAACTGCCTCTGCCTCCTGAGTGCTGGGATTAAAGGCGTGTGCCACCACATCAACTCACCTTTTTTTAACTGAAGAAAACTATACAACATTTTATTTTGTTCCAGCAAAAATGAAAGGGAGGGAGAGAGGAAGGGAAGGACTAAGGGAGGGAGGGAGGGAGGGAGGGAGGGGGAGAGAGAGAGAGAGAGAGAGAGAGAGAGAGAGAGAGAGAGAGAAAGAGAGAATCTAAGTGGTTAAGACCGGCTGAAAGAAGGAAAAGAGGAAGATAGTGGGGCTGGGAGTGGGGACAGGAAGAAGGGATGGATAGGAAGGACCCAAGGAGGGAGGTGCAGAGGCTGAGGATGTGGGACCGAGACAAGCTATAGAGAACGGCAAGGCAGGAGCCACCTCTGGGGTGACAAGCAGGTGCCAGAGCAGCCCCAGGATGGGGTGGGGGAAGGGTCAAGGCCCATTCCCACCTGCAGGCTATGGATTTGGGCCTGGGTTCGAGGGCTGCCCCTGCATCTTTGAGCCACTTGACTTTGATAAAGTCATGGATTCCTACATGTTTGTTTCCACTGCAGGAAATGTGCATGAATGATCTTAGTCAGCTTTCCTTTATTACATGAACACCTGAGACAATCAACTCAGTAAAAGAAAAGGTTCATTTTGACTCACAGTGTTGGAAGTCTCAGTCTGTCATTGGTTAGCCTTCCCTAGCCTTAGGGTTTATAGCCAGCAAGAATGCCACAGTGGAACATGGTGAGGGGGCTGCTCACCTCATAGCAGCTGAAAAGTAGAGATTTAGGTAATGGCCAGGCCCCCAACATCCCCTTAAGAGCATACCCTCATCTACCTAATTTCTTGGGCCTCAGGTCTTAAAGGTGCAGCTGTTTTCTAATACAGGTAGGGCACTGAGTCTTCCAGACAGGCCACTGGAAACATTTCACATCTAAACTTTGGTAGTAATATACATTTTAAAAAGTGTTTGGGGGGCTGGAGAGATGGCTCAGCATTTAAAAGCACTTGGGGGTTCTTCTAGAGGACTCAGGACCAGTTCCCAGCACCCACATGGCAGTTAACAACCATCCTTAACTCCAGTTCTGGGGATCTGATGCCCTCTTCTGGCTTCTATGGGCATTGCACACATGTGGGGCACACACCTTTAATCCCAGCACTTGGGAGGCAGAGACAGGCTGATCTCTGTGAGTTCGAGGCCAACCTGGTCCACATAGTAACTTCCAGGTGAGCTGGGACTAAGGAAACTCTGTCAAAAACAAAAACTAAAAAATAAAATGAAAGTGTTTGGTAAAGGTCTGGAGAGATAGTTCAGCAGTTAAGATCACTGGCTGCTCTGCCAGAGGATAGGGATTTGGTTCCCAGCACCCACACAGCAGCTAACAACTGCCTGTAACTCCAATTCCATGGGATCCAATGCCCTCTTTTAGCCTCTATGGGCATTACACACACAGGTGCACTTACATACATGCAGGCAAAACACTCATACACATAAAATAAGAACAAAGTTTTGGTACGTGGAACACATTAATAAATGCTAGGACTGTGTAGGACTGTCCACTTGCTCTGCAGATGTCAGAGAATTGGGACACAGTTGCATTCAACAACCAGTGAATGCTTTGTATAATGCTCATTAGCTGACCTGCTACCCTGTGTAGACCAAGCCTCTCACTTGAAGGTCTTTCTATAAGATTGCAGCTCAGCTGCAGCTCAGCTTTCCAGACTGCCAGTACTCTCAGTGTTGTGATTACAATGACTGAGTCATATGATCCTAACTACTGGACCACCTTCTACTCACAAGTCTGGTCTGTGCAGTAGAACATTCCAGAAAGAGTCCCACATGTGAACCTAATAGAGGCTGGACTTCTAGTAGGCCAGGCCATCATCATTTTAGGCTGGCCTCCTGGCTGGGCAACTTGAGTCTATCAGTGGGAGCCTCAGAACCTGAGAACAGGCTTAACATCCCCAGACTAGTAACTATGTACGTGGGATCGTTCTCCCCATGCCCCCCATCTTTTCTTCTTTATGTTGTTTAAAAAGAAGGGAGAAGGTAAAGGTACTTGTGTAATCCTTCCAGAAAAGCTACTTCTGAAGGAAGTGATGGGATTCCTTCCTGTTTGCATTCACAGCAAGTTTGTGTTGCGATTATTCAAGGTTATCATCCTCCAAGAGTAATAGTGGCTGATGGTGGATGCCTTGAGCACATTTTTTAGGGACATTCTGCACCAACCCCTCAATGGGACAGAGGTCCTTGGGCCATATTCTCCCACTCCAGGTGGCCATTGCTGACCTTCCCATGAGACCATCCACTAGAGGGGAAACTGCTGATTGCTTATATAATTTCTTGTCCTTGAAGTTTCATCTCTTGGCTTTCCCAGGGCAAGGAAATTCTCTCTAGCATAAAAAATAAATGTGGGAGAAAGAAAAACTGACCTGAAATTTTAAAAAATCAAAGACTTGTCCTTTTGTGGTTCTTAAGTGTGATGATTGGGTGTTCACCTGCATGTGTGACATGTGCTGCCCTCGAATCTTGTTACACACTGGCACATTACCAATCTGATGCGAAAAAAAAAAAAAGCCGGGCGTGGTGGCACATGCCTTTAATCCCAGCACTTGGGAGGCAGAGGCAGGCGGATCTTTGTGAGTTCGAGGCCAGCCCGGTCTACATAGTGAGTTCCAGGACAGCTGGGGCTACAGGGAGACCCTGTCTCAAAAAGACCAAAAAAAAAAAAAAGAAATCAAAGATTAAGACTGAAGAACCTTCTTGGAATTATATAGTCATACCCATACCTCATGGACTTCTCCAATATGACCATGAAAGCAGCCAAAGGAGTTCAGAGGGGCACCTCCCAGCCTTGTGTTAAAATCATATACTCCATCATTCTGTCTTCATCCATCCATCTATCCATCACCCACCCATCCACCCATCCACCCATCCATGCATCTACCCACACACCCACTCATCCATTCACCTACCTACCCATCCACACACCCACCCACTTACCCACCTTCCTGTAATCATGAGGGCAGATGGACATACCCAGGGACTCAGGTGTTGTGGTTCCTCCCTGGTAGTACATTGCTATCCTTGCTGTGTAGAGGCTGAGTTCCTTCCAGATGCTGGTAAGACTGCGTGCTTTAGAGTTGGAAAGTTGGAGGCACAGTCCTGGCTCTCATGGCCTTGAACACTTCACAGGGCAGGTAGACCCCAAAACAAACACTTCCCAGATGTTTCAACAGCTCTTCTCAGCTTCCAAGATAGACATTGTTTGGGTTCATTGGCCCATTGCTATAGTAACAATCTTTTTTCCTGCCCCCAAACTCTTAATCTAGTCAACTTTACATTAGCCACAGCAATGAAGCAATGAACAGCAGAGATAGGTCAAATTTTATCTGGCTTTATGAAACATTAACAGGATCTTTTTTGTGGCAATTGATCTGAAAGTTTGCCTCTTCCTCCCCTGGCGACTATCTTTCTTTGGAGGACAAGGGCCTCAGGAATAGGCTCAGTACACAGACCACACTAGCCTGAGGTTTTCACCACAGATAATGCATGGAGGGGGGCACCAACATGGGGACCCTTTCTGAGTTACTAAAGAAAGGAGTCCATGTTTCTCCACAAGAAAAAAAAAGTGTAGCAAACAGCCACCATGCCAAAGTAAACTGCCCGGGTGATGCCTCTGTAGCATTAGATTCATGCCTTTCTCTGCCCCTTGTCTCCAAAGTAGATGCTTTAGTGACCTCCAGGTCCACGCCCCTCACACATATTCCATTTCTGTACAACCTAGGAGTGTGCTGCGGTGCTGGCAGGCAATGTGAGGTGGGAGCTCACCCCCTGTGTTTCTGTGCAGGGCACTGAGAGTCCGAAAGAAGATGTCAGGGGAGAAGATGCCTGTGAAGATGATCGGTGACATCCTGAGTGCCCAGCTGCCACACATGCAGCCCTACATCCGCTTTTGCAGCTGCCAGCTCAATGGGGCTGCCCTGATCCAGCAGAAAACAGATGAGGCCCCGGACTTCAAGGACTTCGTCAAAGTAAGGAGGCTGGTCTGTAGGGACACCCTGCAGACCGTCTCCAGAGTGAAGGGTGGAAATGAGGGGATTGTCAAGGGTCTGCAGATGTCTTTCCACTAAAGGCCACCAGGGATGGACATCCTGACTGGTACTAAGCTGGCAGGTGTGACTGTCACCCAAGGGGTGCTTGGAATGGAGGGCCATCCTTGGGTCTGAAAATTTTGAAATATTCTCAGGGAGCTATTGTCCAGGTGTTAGTAGTACTTTATTTTTTATTTTTTATTTTTTTGTCTTTTTGAGACAGGGTCTCCCTGTAGCCCCAGCTGTCCTGGAACTCACTATGTAGACCAGGCTGGCCTTGAACTCACAGAGATCCACCTGCCTCTGCCTCCCAAGTGCTGGGCCTACAGGCGTGTGCCACCACGCCCGGCAGTAGTACTTTTTAAAGGCATGCCTAAATCTTTCATTTGTCTGGTCATGCAGACAGAGGTCCCCTTCAGTTAATCTCAGAATCCTTAGTTCTCTACCCTTTGACTTCAGAAGGAATCCCCAGGGTCTCTATAACCTGTTGGTCCCTTTCCCAGTGGGAAAGCTTGGGTTCAAGCTCTGGGCAGCCCACAGGATTCAACATAAGGTTGAATCCACAACCCCTGCTGCAGGCCTAGCAGGGTCTAGAAAGACATGTGTCCAACCAGGGGACATTTGTGGAGGTAACATCAATACTGCTGGAGGCTCCACTCTGGGCCTGTAGCCCTGGGACTTTGTGTTGGCTAGAGTGGGTCCCTGCTGATCATACCAGATACTTAAAAAGCCCCCAACTCTCTCAGGAGAAAAAAAAACAAGAAGAGAATTAAATAACCTCGATACCCTAGGATATTTTGGTGAATAAATAGCATGTCTTTATACCTTGGGCTTTTGAGGGACACATCACACTCAAGAATCATGTTTGCTGAATCATCACAGTGAGTTGACACTGTGGTGTCTTCTGGGCAGAGCCTCACATAAGTGTGCTGCCTCTTCCCCCACACTAGTCTTTCTCCATAACAAGTACTTGGCTATTAGCCAATGAATGAGACAGCCAAGGCCATCCAAAGGTGAGAAAGAAGGTTAAGAAGTGGGCCAAGATTGAGAAGGAGATGGAGGGCAGATGCCAAGCTGCTGGCAATTTCAGCCAAGGGTCCAGTTCCTGGTCATGGACAGGATGAGGGCATCATTAGATCTGCTTAAACTTTAGGGAAGGCTGAGAGCAGCCCAGGGCAGGGGGGTTGCTGTCCCTCCCTTCCCTGCTCACCTGCCCCCTTCATCCTCCCCCTGCTTCACTCAACAGGAGTTTTTCCTTCTGTGAGTGTTTCCAAAGTGATGGTGACCATGGCCGGGCATCAGGCCCAGACACTGATCATTTGGGGTGTCAGTCAGAGCTCTAGGCGCTTGTGTCTAAGGCATTAAACTGGACCTCAGTCTTCATCATGGAGAGATAAGGCTCTCCTTTTTGTAGGTAGAAGGACTCTTGCTCACTAGAGGAATCCACAGAATTGGCAAAAGTATAAGAGGTTGTGTGGCTGGTGAGAAGGGTGAGTATAAAGCACTCACCCGTCAAGCCTGATGACCTGAGTTCAATCCCCAGAACCCACATAAAGGTAGAAGGAGAGAATCAAATCCCAAAAGTGTTTCTTGACTCTCCACATGCATGCCGCCTCTCTCTCTCTCTCTCTCTCTCTCTCTCTCTCTCTCTCTCAGAGAGAGAAATATATGTATATATACATATACATATATATATTAAGTGGAACAAGGAAAGGGGCTGGAGGATGACTCAGCAGTTAGAGCAGAGGCCTCAGGTTTGGTTCCCAGCACCCACATGGCAGCTCCCAGCCATCTGTACCTCTAGTTCCAGGGCATCTGATGTCCTCTTCTGGCCTCTGCAGGTACTCTACACATATGGTTCACTTGACAGACATGCAGGCAAAACTCATACACATAAAATTAAACAAAATCTTTAAAAAAAGTTTTTTTTAAAAAAGTGTATGAGTGTATTGCCTGCATATATGTATGCGTGCACGTGTCGTGCTATGCCCACCGAGATCTAAAGAGGGCATTGGATCCTTTGGAACTGAATTTATGGCTGGTTGTTAGCCATCATGTGGGCACTGGGAATTGAACCTGGGTCCTCTGCAAGAACAGTCAGTGCTCTTAACTTCTGAGCCATCTCTCCAGCCCCAAAATCTTTTTTTTTTTTAAATGGCAAGAGGAAAGGTCAGGAGCCATAGATGGAGACTGGAGTGTCAGCCCTCAGGTTGGACTCCGTGTCCCACCTGGACCTCCTCAAGGCCTGTGCAGGCTCCACCTGAAACTAGACAGTCAGATTCAGCCCTTCTGGCTTCTCTGGGACTTAAGGAGAATTTTTGTTCTCACTGCATAGTCGTCATAGTCATTGGACTCTTCTGGTTCCCTGGGATACTACAAAGTTTATTCAGACACCTGGAAGAAATACTCTCTGAAGCCAGACTCTCCTCCCATGGAAGGAATATTGAGTCCAGAGGGCAGGGTGTACCCCTGGTGGATGGGTCACATCTGAGGGTCTCCCTGTCCTCCCTCTGGAAACTGCCTCAGGCTGGATGATAGTTGATTAACCCCTTCCAACTCCAGGCTCCTCAGTGACTGTCCAGTGGGTGGGGAATCCTAAACGACAAATTTGATGTCACTGACTATGGATTTTGCGGATTTCGGCAACACATTTTAAAAAATCTTTTCTTTCAGAGACTGGCAATGGACCCTCGGTGTAAAGGGATGCCACTTTCCAGCTTCATACTGAAGCCCATGCAGCGGGTCACGAGATACCCACTGATCATTAAGAATGTAAGTACCACCACTTGTGCCTTTGCAAGCAGAGGAAGGCTTTCTCAGTGCTGGAGGGGGCTGGAGGCACAGGAGGGTTCCCCAGCCAGCCCACATGGGAGCCATTGCATAGATGTCATGTGCTGGCAGGGCGCTAGAGCCATCTGCTTAGTGCTTTGGAGGAAAAAAAAATCATTTTGCATGAAAAAGACTAATAAACACAGGCTGCAGATGGCAGTGACGGGACTCCGAAGACAGAAATGAGAGCTCAGTGCTGGATGTGTTTCCCAACCCAGGCACCAACCCAGGCACCAACCCAGGCATCGTGATTCTACACACTGATTTTCCTCGCAGAAGAGAGAAGGGGGGGGGGAGAGAGAGAGAGAGAGAGAGAGAGAGAGAGAGAGAGAGAGAGAGACAAGATTCCCACCAGGGAGAGAGACAAGATTCCCACCAGCCATCTTTAGAAGATAGTTCCAAGATTTTCCAATCTGATACCAGTCAATTGTTTTTTTCCTGTCAAGAAAGTCAATACCAAAGACAAGAACAAAACTAGGATTTCAGGGCTGGAGAGCTGGCTCAGTGGTTAAGAGTACTGGCTGCTCTTGCAGAAGACCTGGGTTCAATTTCCAACACCCACGTGGTGGCTACCAACCAGCAGTAACTCCAGCTCCAGGGGATCCAACACCCTCTTCTGACATCCATGGGCATTGCACAACATGTGCCACTTACATACATGCAGGCAATACACTCATACACATAAAATAAAAATAATAAATAAAAATATTAAAGTATATATTTAAATGCCAGGTGTGGTGGTGCATGCCTTTAATCCCAGCACTTGGAAGGCAGAGGCAGGCGGATCTCTGTGAGTTCAAGGCCAGCCTG